>NC_084794.1:290183495-290508307 GCF_963169125.1 Humulus lupulus
AACAGTTTTGAACGAGAGGCAACGTGGGAGTTAGAGGAGGACATGCAAGGCCGGTATCCAAAGTTATTTGGTAAGTAAATTTCGAGGACGAAATTCTTTTTAGTAGGGGAGAATTGTAGAGTCCAAGAACTTTACTTAGCTAGTTAGATAGTAGTATTATAGTATTTATAGTATTATCTTTTTGACTGTGGATTTTTAGTTCAGACCGGGAATTATTTGGACACTCATAGTAGTACTTTTAGATTTTCTAAGTTTAACCTATAGTTTAAGAATATTAATTTTAACCTAAGGTTTGATTAATATGACTGATATTAAGGATAATATTTATTATACTATAAGGTTTAGATAAGGACCAATAGGATTTTAAGCACATGTTATGAATGGGTGATTAAGGATTAAGTATTTTGAGGATAAAATTTAATAAGGGTAAAGTTTGAATACTCTAAGGTCAGTCAGCAGATTTGAATACGTTTAAGGGTTTAGTCAAGGCTGTTTACTCCATTCAAACTTAGCTAAAAATGTGTAATTTCGTGTTTAAATAATTAGCGTGTGTCGATATATCGCAGCTATAGGGGGCAATATATCGCAGCACGTAGATACGAAAAACACGAAACGATGCACGACTGCCTTGGGCATACTGGCCCAGGCGATATATCGCCTACAGGGGGCGATATATCGCCTCCTTCAGCTTATTTTGACAGTTTTTGAATTTGTTTTCCATTCAGCCATTCAACCTTTTGATAAGTCCAGCACCTTTTTGAACGAGTCTTCAGCCTCTGCTGAACGATTATTCAAATTATTTTCACCTAAAAGCTATTATTTTTATTAAAGTTAAATTAAGATCCTTTCATTCCTAAACTCTATAAATAGGACCTAGTACCCATCCATTATTCATCTTTTGCTCTAAGTTCAGAGGCTGCAAGTTGCTAGGTGAGTGTGAGAGTGTAAACACTTGGGTGGGGAAATCATAAGCTTGATCATCATAAGCTTATTAAACACTTGGGGAAGTAAGGTTTCATAGTATTTCGGTTCGAGGTTTAGATTGGTCTACAAGTCGTCAAGGTATTTCTACACCTTAGTTCATTGGTATTATTTCATTTTAAGTTCTCATAGTTTTCTACTCAGCCTCTAACCTTAATCTTTATTTTGGTTAGGAAATCTAAGTTCTTGAGCAAAAAGGTTTTGGTAAGTATTTATCTCAATGGTTTAGTCATTCCATTCCTTTCATTTCTCTTCTTCTCTATACTCACTCTTTTTCAAATGGTTCTTAGGAGTGTTCCAAAGTCCCAACTCTGTCCTCTTATCCCGGTATTTTGGTAAGGAAAATAGGATAGAATCTATATGTTATATGCTTATGTTATCTTATGTTTTTATGTTATTATAAGTGTTATGATATGTATGTTTGTAGGCTTGGGCATATGACCCATATGACTAACAAGACCCCAAATAGATTATGGGCATATGACCTGCTTAGCTAGTAGGACCCCACTACTCTCATGGGCATATGACTTGTTTAGTCTATGGGACCCCAAGTAATAATGGCCATTATAGTATGTGTATGAAATAAGTGTTATGTTATGTTTTTATGTTTCTTATGAAATTTATGTATATGAACTATGTGTTAGATTTTCCTTGATGGGCATTAGGCTCATTCCTTTTTGTTTTTATGTGCAGGAAAATAGCTATAGTGGCGGTAAGGTTCGTGGATGCTTGGGGAATGTGTATCGGTGGTGAATGGATTCAAGGAGTCGAGAGTTCGATTTTCGAGTATGTAGTCTTGTTTTATGGTTTTACATGTATTTTCCGCACTTGTTGTGTAACTCTTTTTATTTTAAATTATGTTTTGTTTTTAAAGACAATTGGATCCCATATCCTACTTGATATTTTATGTAAGTAACTCTTATTTTTACAAGTTTCCTAATAAAGTTATAGACTTTTCACTTGTAAAGATTTATTAAGGATTAGTATTTATGTATAGTTTTCGTTAATGGTCCAAAAGTCTAGAGCAATGGGTCATTACAACTCGGTCGGCTGGTTGTTCTTCACCTTCGAGTAGCTGGGCGAGAAGATCGTCGTCGATGGGCCGTTCACCTCCCCACAAATCTGGCATCAATGTCTGCAAACAGAAAAATGGCGAGGTGAGGATGAAGAATTTTTAAAGGCTTTTTAGAATAACGCTGGTCGAGTATAAAAGCCAAGCCTTTATCCAACACCATTCTAACAAAAAGCTAAATTTTTCCGCATGAATAGTTTGAAAAACGGATCAAAGGGTGAAAATAAAAAGTTTTTCAAAAAAGCTTTTTCAACTCCCCTTAGGACGGGAAATAACCTATTTTCCAACTAGCCTAAAGATCGATTTTTTACTTCGACTTTACATCCTAAAAGTATGATCCCGACTATTAAACTGACTTGTAACCCTTTTTTGCCTACAAAATATTCTACTCACAAGTGTCTCAAACCAGAAACAGATGAACTCAAACAGTCAACTTACAGAAGCATGCATCATGAAAATTCGAAGTATAAGAATTCGAAAACTTACCAAGAAAATGATCGTGGAGATGGAAAAAGGGTCTTCGAAGATCAAGAAACTCTCGGACTGAGTCTTGAAAATATAGAAGAACGGTCTCTGGAGAAGATTAAAGCTCTGGTTTTTAGGGTTTCTTGTGAAGACAATGGCGTGCGTAAAAAGAAAAGGAAGATTTCAAAGGTATTATATAAGTTTGTCTATGGCATTTAAAAGGTGTAATCATCAGTTTCCCTTTTTCGAAGTATGGGGAAGCGGAATGGCCGTCGAATTATTACTAGGGAACCGAAAAGTCATGATTAGACAGAAGTAGGTTACTTTTTCCAAGAACGCACGAAGGGTTCTAACACGTATGGTGGAGTTACTGAAGAGTCGTTCGCTCAAAAGTTTATTTACTGCTCGTGATAAATAAACTTGGGGGGCAAATGTTATCCAAAAAATTAGCATTGATGACGTGGCAAGTGATCCCTGGACACGTGGCTGACACCTGGAAGAGCTCTGCTAGTATATCGACCAGAAGACGCATTAGAAGCAGTAAGCAGCCCAGTCTTACCTGCGACCAATCTGGTCGATAGTTCCGCATACAAAGTAACATTACTGTGAAGATCTTTGCAGATCCCTAATTTAACTCACACAATCTCCGGAATATCCGATTATTCAGGAGAGAATATCTGTAACAATCTTATGTAATCCCCCTTGAGCCTATAAATAGAAGAGGATAGCTCAAGGGAGGGGACTTTTTTTTTTTACTTCTGAATTATTTGAGACTAGATTAATTCTCCTTGGAATATTGTATTGTTCTTCAGAGGTTAGTGAAACTCATTGAACCCTTGTTCATTGATCACTCCTTTGATTCTTAGATCAATAACAGTCTAAGTTGACGTAGGTCATTACCAAATCCTGGGGCCGAACCACTATAAAATATCGTGTTCTTATTAGTTTTTGCCATTAGGTTCTTGTTAATACATTCATTCATATCAAGCATATTCTGACTCCGTGTCGGTTGAACAAAATCTGAGTCAACAAAGTTTATTCCTCATAAAAACTTAATTATCAATAAACATACATATGACAAATGGATACTATCTTATTGGGTCTATCTAAACCTTATAATATAATAAATATCGCCATCAATATCAGTCATATTAATCAAACCTTAGGTTAAAATTAATATTCTTAAACTATAGGTTAAACTTAGAAAATCTACAAGTGTTACTACGAGTGTCCAATTAATTCCTGGTCTGAACCAAAATTCACAGTCATAAAAGTACTACTACTATTGCTATTATCTAACTAGCTAAGTAAAGTTCTTGGACTCTACAATTCTCCCCTACTAAAAAGAATTACGTCCTCAAAATTTACTTACCAAATAACTCCGAATACCGGCCTTGCATGTCCTCCTCCAACTCCCATGTTGCCTCTCGTTCATAACTATTACTCCATAGGACTTTGACTATAAGAATGCTCTTGGCCCGTAACTGCTTCACCCCCTATCCAGGATGCTAACCGGTCATTCCTCATAACTCAAGTTTTCCTGGAGTGCTATCGTATCGTACTTGAGGATGTGAGATGGGTCTGACACATACTTGCGTAGCATTGAGATGTGGAACACATTGTGACTATCTGCTAGTGTTGGCCGAAGGGCTAGTCTATATGCAACTGCCCCACTTTGTCCAATATCTCAAAAGGACCTATGAGTCGGGGACTAAGCATGCGTTTCTTCCAAAACCGCTTTACACCTTTCATAGGAGATATCTTCAAGAAGACTTGGTCTCTGACTTTGAATTCCACATCGCATCTCTTGGCATCTGCATAGCTTTTCTGATGGCTTTGAGCAGTAAGCATACGCTGTCTAATAAGAGATACTGCTTCTTGAGCTTGTCTAACTGCTTCGGGACCTAGAAGCTGCCTTTCTCCTACCTCGTCCCAGTGTAACGGTGATCGACATCTCCTTCCATAAAGCAATTCATAAGGTACCATCCCGATCGTCAACTGGTAGCTATTGTTGTAAGAGAACTCAATAAACGGCAAGTACTTATTCCATGATCCTCCGAAATCAAGTACACATGCGAGTAGCATATCTTCTAAAATCTAAATCGTACGCTCGGACTGTCCGTCTGTCTGAGGATGAAAAGCTATACTAAGACTTAACTTAGTACCCATAGCTTGCTGTAAACTTCCCCAAAATCTCAATGTAAACACCGATCCTCTATCCGACACTTTTGTCTTGGGGATTCCATGCAACCGTACTATTTCTTGGACGTAGATGTCTGCATATTGGTATACCGTGTACGAAGTCTTAACAGGCAGGAAATGAGCCGACTTGGTTAGTCTATTTATTACTATCCAAGCAGAATCATGCTACTTGTTTGAATAGGGCAAACCTGTCACGAAGTCCATAGCTATATCGTCCCACTTCCACTCTGGTACGCTAAACGGTTGCAATAAGCCTGCATGCCACTAATGCTCTGCTTTCACTTGCTGGCATACAAGACACTTAGACACAAACTCTGCTATATCCTTCTTCATCCCTGGCCACCAATAGATTACCTTGACGTCATGAGTCATCTTGGTCGACCCTGGGTGAACTGAGTACCGAGTACTGTGCGCCTCTTCAAGAATTGTCCTCTTAATCTTCTGATCATTTGGCACGCATACCCAATCCTTATATCTCAATAAACCTTTACTAGATATTGTGAAATTTGTAGCCTTGCCTTCTCGGACTGCATCCATATGTGTAGCTAATGTGTTGTCATGTCCCTAACCAATCTGTATATCCTCTAGCAGATTCAACTGGATAGACAAGCTAGCTAGCTTGCTGACAACTATTTCTATTCCGGTACTGATCAGTTCCTGCTGTAGCGGCTTTTCTATTCCAGCTAAAGCTGTTAAATTTCCATAACTTTTCCTACTAAGCGCATCTCCAACTACGTTTGCTTTTCCCGGGTTGTATAGGATTTCGCAGTCGTAATCCTTTACTAATTCTAACCACATGTGCTGCCTCATGTTAAGCTCCTTCTGAGTAAAGAAGTACTTTAAACTCTTGTGGTCCCTATAAATCTCGTACCGTTCTCTGTAAAGATAATGGCGCTAAATTTTCAACGCAAAGACCACTGCTGCCAACTCCATATCATGAGTTGGATAGCGCTGCTCATACTCCTTCAACTATCGTGAGGCGTAGGCTATCACCTTATCATTTTGCATCAGGACGCAACTCAATCCTTGCTTCGATGCATCGCAGTAGACTACGAACTTATCGTTGGGTGTTGGTACACAGAGTACTGGTGCTGAGCAAAGCTTATCCTTAAGCAACTCGAAGCTTTCTTCACATCTATCATTCCAGTTAAATCTTTGTTGTTTCTGGGTTAGGTTGGTGAGCGGTGTGGCTATCTTATAAAAGCCCTCTACGAACCTCCTATAATAACCTGCTAACCCTAGAAAGCTCCTTACTTCCGATGCGTTCTTTGGTCTTGGCCAATCCTTCACGGCCTCTACCTTTGATGGGTCTACTGCTACTCCGTCTTTTGATATAATGTGCCCGAGGAACGCCACTTGCGAAAGACAAAACTCGCATTTATTGAACTTGGCGTAGAGTTGACGCTCCTTTAGTCGTGACAAAATAAACCTTAAATGTTCCTCGTGCTCTACTTCATCCTTAGAGTATACTAAGATGTCGTCGATGAACACTACAACGAATTTATCTAAGCAGTCCTTGAAGACCCTATTCATCAAGTCCATAATCGCGGCTGGTGCGTTAGTAAGACCAAAGGACATAACCAAGAACTCATAGTGTCCATAACGAGTTCTAAAGGCTAACTTAGGAATATCTTCTTCCTTTACCTTGAGCTGATGATACCCGGACCGTAAATCAATCTTTGAAAATATAGTCGCGCCTTGGAGTTGATCAAACAAGTCGTCAATCTGGGGTAGCTGGTACTTGTTCTTAATCGTTACCTTGTTCAGCTCGCGATAGTCTATACACATCCGCATGCTTCTGTCCTTTTTCTTTACGAATAGCACCGGGGCTCCCCATGGCGAATGGCTCGGCCTAATAAAACCCAAGTCTAGGAGTTCTTGTAGCTGCGTTTTTAACTCCTTGAGTTCCGTAGGTGCCATCTGGTATGGTGCCTTAGAGATAGGCTTAGTGCCCGATACTAATTATATCGTGAAGTCAATTTCCTGAGTCGGCGGCAATCCTAGCAAGTCATTGGGAAATACCTCTGGGAATTCTCTTACAATACGGATGTCTCCAACCTTGAGTGGTGTTTCCTTTACCACATCTGTGATGCTGGCTAAGAATGTTTGACATCCTTTTTCCATCATTCTTTTAGCTTTGAGAGATGATACTAGCAGGGTGCGTAATCCTGAAGCTCGTTCCATGAAGCATAGTTTTTGGCCATCAGGGGTCTCGAACATCACTTTCTTTCGTTTGCAGTCAATGGTTGCGCCATGCCGTGCTAGCCAGTCCATGACTAGTATTACATCAAAGTCCTTGATTACCAATTCTATCAGGTCTCCTTCTAGTTCTATGTCATCAACTTTGATCGGTACGCCTCATATTATCTGTGATGATAGAACTACTTTGCCTGAACCGAGTCTAAATCTTTCACAGGGTTTGTCTAGTTTTTCTATCATTCCTATCGAGATATACGAATGAGTGGCTCCCGAATAAATTAATACAGAGCATATGTTATTAAGGATAGAAACCTAACCTAATACCACCTTATTCCTAGCATCAGCCTCTCCTTGAGTTAAGGAAAAAACACTAGCATGAACCATCTTGTCGTCTTTCTTCCCTTCTAGCTTGCGCTGAGGACAATCTCTTTTATGGTGTCCTTCCTGACCACAGTTAAAACATTCCTTGGTGTTTGTGCAGCATTCTCCAGGATGTTTCTTCTGACACTGAGCACATGGCGGGTATTCCACATAACCCGGCCTATTTTCCCCATTATTTGTCTGTGCCCTCTTATCACTATCAAATTACTTGTTATCTGGATGCCATCTTTTCTGACCATTACCGTTGTTGCCGGACTGATTGTTGGCATTATGGTTGTTGTTCCGACTGGTCTGAGGTTGACTCTGCTGTCTAGGCTCAGGCTTACTGGCTTCTTCTTTACTTAAATTAGCCTGCAACCTCTCTACTTCTATTATCGTCCCTAGGACGTCGGCATACGTAGTATTCCCCGGGTTTGCTACCTTAACTCCCATCTCGATCTTTGGTCGAAGTCCTCTAACGAACTTGTTCACCCTCAGAAAATTAGTTGGGACCATCTCAGATGCAAACTTTGCTAGGCGGTCGAACTGACGAGCATACTCTGCCACTGATAAACTACCTTGCTTCAAGTTGGCAAATTCCTCAACTCTCGTAGCAAGTACAGCTGAATTGTAATACTTCTGGTTGAATAGCTCCACAAATCGAGTCCATGTCATGGTGGCAACATCATGCGATTGCTGGACCAAGTCCCACCATATTCTGGCATCCTTTTTGAGAAATTACGAGACGTAGGATATACGGTCCGCATTACTGAGATTCATGTGCGTCAGAATTGGCTCCACATTCCTTAGCCACTCTTCTGCCTCAAAGGGGTCTGTAGTCCCTTCGAATTTTAGAGCGTGCTGCTTGCGGAACCTCTCATAAACTAGCTCCATGTGCTGTACTGGATATGGCGCGTAGTTCGCCACTGGCCATCCCCCATATGGACCAACTTGTTGGGGTGCTAAGGCCATTTGCTGTGGCTGAGGCGGAGGCCGAGCCTGTTGTCATTGTTGCTGCAAAAGTTCCTCGACTTGTTGTCGCAATCTGGCGATCTCCGCAGTGTTGTGAGCTGGTGGTGCCGGCGCGTTGCGGCTGATAGTAGCACATACCCCCCTTCTGCAAACTAGAGGGGCTTCATTGTTCACTGGAACGGCGTTGGAGGTGTTTCCATTGGTGCGTGCAGATCTTCGAAGTGACATTGCAGTAGAGTTCTAACAGTTGAAAGAAACAAGTTAGAACTTTACCTAATGGGTTCTAAGGCAAAAACTTATTCTAAAACAAACATATCTCGGAATTATTGATTATGACTTCTTATGACAAATTATATAATTCTTCTTTATTATTATAGTGGGTTTCTATACTACGAAAAACAAGCCATCTTTATTTTCTAAGTATGTTTTCATTCATCCTATATGACTTAATTCTCAGGCTCGAAACTCATCTTTGTTCCAAAGTTAACCACATTGAGGGAGGGTTGGGATCAGTAAAATCATTTCCACTACTATGGCCCCCTAACTCTCAATATAGCAACTTGGTCCATTGATTTGTATCCACCCTCACCGAACTTAGTCATTATTTATTTTATTTATTATCTATTATGATTGCAAAAAAAAAATAAAAAATCAAATTCATACATGATAACAAAATAACATGATATTAATCTGGAAAATAGTTTTCACTTATTACAATCATAAAACAAACAATAAATAAAATAAACAATGAAAATAACTATTCTAAAAATCAGGATCTTCTACATCCGATCCTTAATCTAGCATATCATCATCTAGTTCTTCATAATCTTCGTTATCATATGCCTCAAAATGTCCTCGAGGAAGGTTCGTAAAAATCCTATGTTTTTGCTCATTTGTAAACTGAAATTCTGATTTTGAAGTGAAACTAATTAAGAGAAAGTAATATCGCATTGCTGCTGGTAGTTCATCCTCATCATCCATTGTTTCCTATATCTCCTCTAAGGCTTCAATTACGGGATGAAAATCTCTAAATAGTCTAATTACTAAAACATACTGCTCCGTTGCTCTCATCATGATTTGCTTAGATTCTTGAAGGTGACCTATTTCTCTGTGGAACAAAAGCAGTCTTTGAGTGATTCTCTCTAGTGTTCCTATGGTGTTTCTTGGTTCTCTTATTCTCTTTAAAGCCAGAATGGCTCAGATATCCTCATAGGTTAATGCTTCGTTCATACTTAACTGAAAACATAAATGCTAAAATCATTAGCTATACATATAAGCATAATAACTATAACTTAAATACTTACTTGGCGGTTAGATTTGGAGCTTTGAGTGTGTGTATCGAGGAGAACTTCATGCGAATGAACCGTTGCTCTGATACCAACTGTAATGACCCAACTACTCTAGAATTTGGACCATTAATGACTACTATATATAGACACTAATTTTAATAAAACTTACAAATGAAATAATCATGATCTTCATTAAAAACTTGTAAAACAAATGTTAAACTACATAAAATTTAAAGTAGGATATGGGATCCCATTGTTTGAAACAAAACATAACTTTGACATAATGAAAACTTAATTAAAACTCATTACAACCAATTGCAGAAAAATACATAGAAAACCATAATCAAAGAGAATTCATCCTTGAATCGAACTCTTGGTCCATTGACTCCATCCCGCCTCAATACACATCCCCAAGCTTCCAAGAACCTTTTCCGCCACCAAAGCTATTTTCCTGCACATACACACAAAAAGGAATGAGCCTAATGCACAACAAGGAAAATCTAATACATAAATCATATACATAATATTCATATCAACATATACTAAAACGTATCATAACATATGTCACATATACTATAATGGCCATTATTACTTGGGGTCCCGTAAACTAAACAAGTCATATGCCCATTAAATTAGTGGGGCTTGCTAGCTAAGTAAGTCATATGCCCATAATTTATTGGGGCTTGTTGGTTATACAGGTCATATGCCCAAGTCTACAAACATACATAATATAACATATAACATATACATAACACTTAAATCACATAACATAACATATAAAGTTCTATCCTATTTTCCTTACCAAGAGTACTGGGATATGAGAACAGGTTTGGGACATTGGAACACTCCTAAAAAACATCAATGAAAGGGTAACTATACTGAAGAAAAAGGAATGAAAAGAATGGACGAACTATACCATCAAGAATATACTTACCAAAAACCTTATGTTCAAGATCTTAGATTTCCTATCCAAAAATAAAGAATAAAGTTAGGGTGCTGAGTAGAAACTATAAGAACTTTAAGGAAAACAATACCAAAATGAACTAGAGTTTGGAATACCTTAAATGCTTCTATGACCGATCTAAACCTCGAACCGAAATGTGCTATAAACCTTACTTCCCAAGTGTTTGGTAAGCTTATAATGATTAAGCTTAAAATTCCCAACCCAAGTGTTTACACTCTCAAAAATAACCTAGCAGCTTGCAGCCTCTAAACTTAGCTTCATGAATGAATATATGGCTGGGTACTAGGTCCTATTTATAAAGTTCAAGAATGAAAAGATCTTCATTTAAATTGAATAAAATAATGGCTTTTTAAGTGAAAAATATTTGAATTATCCTTCAGCAGAGGCTAAAGACTTAGTCAGAAAGATGCTGGACTTATTAAGAGGTTAAGGATTTAAATGAGAATGTTTTCAAAAACATTAAAAAATATACCAAAGGAGCCGATATATCATCTGGGCCAGCATGCCCGAGGCTCTTTGAGGTGATCATGCGAAGTTTCATGTTTTTCGTATCCCCGTACTGCGATATATTGCCCCCTATAGCTACGATATATCGGCATACGCTGAATATTTAAACACAAAATTGCACATTTTCAGCCTAATTTGAATTGAGTAAACAGCCTTGACTAAGTCCTCTAACATTTTCAAAGCTGCTGACATACCCTAGGATATTCAAATATTACTCTTAATAAGTTTATTCCTAAAAAATACTCAATTATCATTAAACATACATACGACGAGTGTTACTATCTTATTGGGTCTATCTAAACCTTATAATATAATAAAAATCACCATCAATATCAGTCATATTAATCAAACCTTAGGTTAAATTTAATATTCTTAAACTATAGGTTAAACTTAAAAAATCTACAAGTGTTACTATGAGTGTCCAATTAAATCCCGGTCTGAACTAAAATCCACAGTTATAAAAATACTACTACTATTGCTATTATCTAACTAGCTAAGTAAAGTTCTTGGACTGTACAATATTCCTATTGGCTCTATCTAAACCTTAGGAATAACCATGATCATGACAAGTGTCATATTCTTATTAGCTCTATCTAAATCTTAGGTTATAATAATTATCATATTAATAACCAACAATATTAATCAAACCTTATGTTCTAATTAATATTCTTAAACTATAGGTTAAACTTATAAAATCCATATCTATTGCTAGGAGATTCCAACTAAGTCCCAGCTTGAACCAAAATCCACAGTCATAAACATACTACAACTACTACTAGCTATTACTATTACTGTTGGAAAAAATTGAGTGAATGAGAAATTGATGCCTACAATGGAAATGATTCAGCAAATCACCTTGATTAAAGATGATATTATATGAATATTATGTGATTTATTCTGATTGATTTTGGAAAATCACTTTGGTCAAAATTAAGATATCAGAATATTGTGTAATTAATTCTGATTGACTGTTAGAAAATCACTTTGGGTAACAACTGATATTACCAGAATAAGTGTGATTAATTCTGATTGATTATCAGAAAATCACTTTGGGTAATTGCTGATATTACAAGTATAAGGCTATTTAATTCTAATTGATTTTCAGATCTTAAGATACCAGATTTGTTGGATATTTGGGCATTAATGCATTTGATTCACACATTTTTCAACTCTCCATAAAGCCTTTAAAAAGAGGCTTCTCCTTTCATTCTAGGACACTGACACAGAATATCACACACAAATACATAATATCACACACTTAGTCTTTTTCTCTCTTTAGTCTCTGTAGTATTTTCTGGTGATAGAGGGAAGGTTTGTTTCGAGTTCGCCTAAGCAGACTAAGTGGTGCATTCATCCTGCTTGATAGCTGTTGTATCCTGGGAAGTGTTTGCTCACGAATTCTCTAGCACCGTTCAGGTAGAGGGGGCAAATCTGCTTTAAGGAAAGCGTGTTTCGCGTGCCTCGACTTTGGTTTATTCTTTCTATTGTATTTTTTTTTATTTCTGTTCTTCAATTAAATATATTAATATATATTTCGTTCTTCTTCGCTATATTATTTCTAACAATTACTACTACTATCTAACTAGCTAAGTAAAGTTCTTTGACTCTACATTTTCCTAAGCTTCCCAAACCCGAAATTATCCTTTCTCTCTCTAGGTTTTGTGAGAGAAACGATTCTTTCTCTCTCTTTGCTTGCTTCCCACGATTTCTCTCACTCAGAAACCTTCTTGGTTGTGCTATAACTAGAAATAAACGAGTAAAAGATGACTTAGTTGATATTTGAATGTTTCTTCCCCCAATTCCCACAAAACTAGGGATTTTCCTTTATTTTAAAAAAAATAAACAATTAAAATAAGTAATATCTGGTTGTTACACCCAAATTTCGAGATAAGATTATGACTCCAAAAACTGGGCTCGTCAGGTGTGAGCTCGAGACATATGCGGACATCATATGATCCAACCATCAGACCTCTTTGAAGTAAACAATAACCTCGAGAATGTGTAGCCTCGAATGTTCTCCGAGCTCGCAAAATCCATGGAATGACACTTGTACATATTTTTCCTTGATTGCCTTCAGGCCAGATGGATCGAGCTTGGGAAGTGCAAACCTCGGATGTGACAGTATCTTCGACATCTACTTGTTATGGGCATAGGCGGAGCTAGGAGACGAGCTCGTGATTGACTCATGGTCTCGACAAGTTCAATGCCAATTACTGATCTCGAAGATTTGATGAGCCATCTAGGTTAATCGGTTCCGTGTGAATACGTTTATTGTTGTGCAATCCCTATATCTAACATATATCATTTAATCTATTATTTGTTCCCGATCTTTATGGGACGTTTCCGTGTATGTAAGAAATAATGCATTAAATAGCATTATATTAATTGATTTACATAATATCTTCCCGAGATATGTGGGAATGAATTTTGTAACCTTCTCTATAAATAGAGAAGGAAACACCATTTGTAAAAGGCCGATTTCTGATTTCTTGAGAGAAAACTCTGGGCAATTCTTCTCTGTATAATTGCTTCCAGAAAACTCCCAAGTCTTAATAACACAGACTCGTGGACTAGGCAGAGTTAACTACTGAACCACATAAAAATCCTCTGGTTTTCCTCTTTATTCATTTGCACCAATATTTCATTGTTTAATTGCTCTACTATTTAAGTTGATGAAAAATGGCGTCAACACTGGTTATATCGAGAATTTTAATAAGATATTTGGGATATTGTTTATCAAAAAATGTCCTCAAAATATCCCTCAACAAATCCCAAAAATAGGGACATTGTAGTCATTTCATAATTGCTTATAATTACTATTATTTAATCTATTGAAATAATAATATAATAACTCATAAAATAATAATAATAAAAAAACTCATACCATATTATTATTATTATTATACTCATAATAATAACAATAATGCCAAATAAATAAATAATGACACGGGTTAAAGTTATTATTTATGCTGATTTCTGGAACTTGTTTGTTGAAAGAGGGAATGAAGCAATGAAATTTTTTTCATAAAATGAAAAATATTTGTGTCAATATTAATTATTGATAAAAATTTATTGCATGAGAGACTATGTAACGGCCCAACTATTCTAGACTTTGGACCATTAATGACTACTATACTAATATTAGGAAAACGTACATATGAAATAACCATAGCTTTATTTAAAAACTGTAAAGTAAAGGTTAAATACATAAAAATTCATTTAGGTTATGGGATCTCATTGTTTTGAAGAAAAAAACATAACTTAAATAAATTGTTTACAAAATTAAGTGCGGAAAAATAATACATAGAAATCATAACTAAAAGACTTAAAAACTTCATCCTCGAATCGAATGCGCAATCCACCGATTCCATTCTGCCTCAATACACATCCTCAAGCTGCCAAGAATCTTTCCGTCGCCATAACTATTTTCCTGCACATATAAACATAAAGGAATAAGCCTAATGCCCAGCAAGGAAAAACTACTAACCACATAAACATACACATAAAATCATATCAGAACATATGCTAAAAACATATCATAACATATACTATATAAGACTATACTAATAATGGCCATTATGACATGTGATAAACCATCTACGTCCTCTGTCTAATATTTGAGGTAGGTTAGATCACATGTAGTGATGACAACCCATCTACGTTCCCTGTCTAATATTTGAGGTAGGGTAAATCATAACATAACATATAAAATCATAAACTTATCATAACATATTAAACATAACATAACATAAAAACATAACATATCATACAAACATACAAGATCTAGCCTATTTTCCTTACCAAAATACCAGGATGATGAGAACAAGGTCAGGATTTTGGAACACTCCTAAAAACCATTAATAGAGATGTGAGTTTTCTAAAAGAAAGAGATGAAGAGGAATGAACTAAACCATCGAGAAGATACTTACCAACAAGAAATCTCAAATTCGAAGAACTTAGATGCCTAACCCAGAATAGAGAAGATTGGGTTAGGAATTGAGTAGAGAAAAACTATAAGAATTATTGAAACAATACAGAAAAGGAACTAAGAATAGGAATACCTTTGAAATTGCTATGACCGAACTACACCTCGAAACCAAAATACACTCTATGAACCTTACTTCCCAAGTGTCTAATAAGCTTAGAATGACAAAGCTTATAACCCCAACCCATGTGTTTATCACTCTATAGTCTCACTAGCACTTAGAAGGCTCTCATCAATGCTTGAAAAATGAATGAAAAGGCTTGGTGCTAGGTCCTATTTATAGAGTTCTAGGAATAAAAATCTTCTAATTATAATCCAAATTTAAATTTAAATTTAAAATATAATCCTAAGGAATAAAAATCTTCTAATTATAATCCAAATTTAAATTTAAATTTAAAATAGAGTCCTAAGGAATAAAAATCTTCTAATTATAATCCAAATTTAAATTTAAAATAGAATCCTAACTTCTAACTTT
Organism: Humulus lupulus; assembly: GCF_963169125.1. Classification (NCBI taxonomy): domain Eukaryota; kingdom Viridiplantae; phylum Streptophyta; class Magnoliopsida; order Rosales; family Cannabaceae; genus Humulus; species Humulus lupulus. The sequence goes on from NC_084794.1 coordinate 290,198,967, forward strand.
CTAAATCTCGTAACTCTAAACTAACCTATAGTAAAATCAACATATCTGGAGCTGTATGACTTCGATTTAGAATATCTTTATACCATTAAGAAAGCTAATTAAATTATCTACAACTTTTTAGAAATACTATTTTTCGAAATTCATAACATAACTAGGTCAAAAATAGGTCGGAAGTTACAGTACCCTAAAGTTACAAAAAAAATCTATTTAATTATCTAAATAACAACCTAATCCACAAATAAATAAAATTGTGAGTCTAAATATCTAAATAAATATCATGCTCCTAACAGATTCAGGTGAAGACTAAGTCTTATATTTCCCTTATTAAAATAATGATTCATTAATAATCATGCATATGACAAGTGTCATAATCCTATTGGCTCTATCTAAACCTTAGGTTATAATAATCATCATATTAATAACTAGCAATATTAATCAAACCTTATGTTATAATTAATATTTTTAAACTATAGGTTAAACTTATCAAATCCATAACTATTGCTAGGAGCTTCCAACTAAATCCCGGCTTGAACCAAAGTCCACAATAATAACACATACTATAACTACTACTAGCTATTACTATTACTACTATTATCTAACTAGCTAAGTAAAGTTCTTGGTCTCTACAATTCTCCCCTACTAAAAAGAATTTCTTCCTCGAAATTTACTTACCAAATAATTCCGGATACCGGCCTTGCATGTCCTCCTCCAACTCCCACGTTGCCTGCTATTCAGAACTATTACTCCATAGGACATTGACTATTGGAATACTCTAGGACCATAACTATTTCATCCCTCTATCTAGGATGCTAACCGGTCATTCCTCGTAACTCAAGTCTTTCTGGAGTGCTATCGTATCACACTTGATGACATGAGATGGGTCTAAAATACATTATGACTATCTGCTAAAGTTGGCGGTAGGGCTAATCTATATGCAACTGCTCCCACTTTGTCCAATATCTCAAAAGGACCTATAAATTAGGGACTAAGTTTTCCTTTCTTCCCAAACCGCTTCACACCTTTCATAGGAGATATTCTTAAGAAAACTTGATCTCCGACTTTGAATTCCACATCACGCCGCTTGGCATCCGCATAACTTTTCTAACGGCTTTAAGCAGCGAGCATACGCTTTCTAATCAGTGCTACTACATCCTGAGCTCCTCTAATAGCTTTAGGTCCAAGTAGTTTCCTTTCTCCTACCTCGTCCTAATGCAACGGCGATCGACCCTTCTTCCGTAAAGTAGCTTGTAGGGTGCCATCCCGATTGTTGACTGGTAGCTATTGTTGTAGGAGAATTCTATCAACAGCAAATACTCACTCCAAGATCTCGATGTAAACACCGATCCTCCATCGAATACTATTGTCTTAGATATTCTATGCAGTCATACTATCTCTTGGACTTAAACGTTTATGTATTGATCCGCTGTGTATGAAGTCTTAACAGGAAGGAAATGAGCTGACTTGGTGAATCTATCTATTTCTATCCAAGAAATCATGCTGCTTACTTGTTTGTGGCAAACCCATCATGAAATCTATGGCTATATCATCCCATTTCCATTTTGGAATGCTAAGTGGTTGCAATAAGCCTGTAGGCCACTGATGTTTTGCTTTCACTTGCTGGCATACTAGACACTTGGACACAAATTTTGCTATGTCCTTCTTCATCCTTGGCCACCAATACATTGCCTTGATGTCGTGTGCCATCTTAGTCGACCCTGGGTGAACTGAGTACGAGGTACTGTGCGCTTATTCTAGAATCATCATCTTAATCCTTTGGTCATTTGGCACGCATACCCGATCCTTACATCTCAATAATCCTTGACTTGATATTGAGAAATATGTGGCCTTGCCTTCTCTGACTGCATCCATTTGTGCCACTAGTGTGTCGTCATGCCCTTGCCCAATCCGTATATCTTCTAGCAGATTTGACCGGACAAACAAATTAGCCAGCTTACCGACAACTATTTCTATTTCGGCATTGATCAGCTCCTGCTATAGCGACTTTTCTATTCCTGCTAGCGCTGCTAAACTTCCATAACTTTTCCTACTTAGCACATTGGCAACTACGTTTGCCTTTCTTGGGTGGTATATGATTTCGCAGTCGTAATCCTGAACTAGCTCTAACCACCTGCGCTGCCTCATGTTGACCTCCTTCTGTGTGAAAAAGTACTTTAAACTTTTGTGGTCCGTATAAATCTCGCACCGTTCTAAGTAAATATAATGGTGCCAGATTTTCAACGCAAAGACCACCGCTGCCAACTCCATATCATGCATTGGATAGCATTGCTTGTACTCCTTTAGCTGCCATGAGGTGTAGGCTATCACCTTATCATTCTGCATCGGCACGCAATCCAACCCTTGCTTCGATGCATCATAGTAGACTACGAACTTATCATTGGGTGTCAGTACACAGAGTACTGGTGCTGAGCACAACTTGTCCTTAAGTAATTGGAAGCTTTCTTCACATCTATCATTCTAGTTGAATCTTTGCTGTTTCCAGGTCAGGTTGGTGAATTGAGTGGCTATCTTAGAAAAGCCCTCTACGAACCTCCTATAATAACCTGCTAATCCCAGAAAGCTCCTTACTTCGGATGCGTTCTTTGGTCTTGGCCAATCCTTCATGGCCTCTACTTTAGATGGGTCTACAACAATCCTATCCTTGGATACTATATGGCCGAGAAATGCTACTTGTGAAAGCAAAAATTCGCACTTCTTGAACTTGGCATAAAGCTGATGCTCCTTCAGTCGTAGCAAGATTAACCTTAAATGTTTCTCGTGCTCGACTTTATCCTTTGAGTACACCAAGATGTCGTCGATGAAAACTATGATGAATTTATCCAAGTAGTCCTTAAAGACCCTATTCATTAAATCCATAAACGCGGCTGGAGTGTTGGTAAGACCAAAAGACATAACTAGAAACTCATAATGTCCATAACGAGTTCTAAAAGACGTCTTGGGAATATCCTCTTCCCGTACCTTGAGCTGGTGATTCCCGGACCGTAGATCAATCTAAAAAAATGGTTACCCCTCGGAGTTGATCAAACAAGTCATCAATTCGGGGTAGCGGGTACTTATTCTTATTTGTCACCTTATTCAGCTCGCGATAATCTATACATATCTGTATGCTTCCATCCTTCTTCTTCACAAATAGTACCGGTGCTCCCCATAGCGAATGACTCATTCTAATGAAACCCAAGTCTAAGAGTTCTTCTAACTACATCTTTAACTCCTTGAGTTCGTTAGCAACCATCCCGTATGGTGCCTTGGAAGTAGGCTCGGTGCCCAGTACTAATTTGATTGTGAAGTCCATTTCCCGCGTCAGCGACTATCCTGGCAAGTCGTCAGGAAATACCTCTGGAAATTCCCTTACAATATGTACATCTCCGACCTTTAGTGGTGTTCCCTAAACTACATCTGTTACGCTAGCTAAGAATGCGTGACATCCTTTTTCTATCATCCTCTGAGCTTTGAAAGATGAAATAAGCGACGTATGTAGTCCTAAAACTTTTCCCATATAGCATCGTTTCTGACCGTCAGGAGTCTCGAACATCACTTGCTTACGTCTGCTATCGATGGTTACGCCATGCCTTGCTAGCCAGTCCATTCCTAATATCACGTCGAAATCTTTAATCTCCAGTTCTATCAGGTCTCCTTCTAATTCTTACGTCCTCAATTTTGATCGGTACGCCTCGTACTATCCGTGATGATAGGACTATTTTACCTGAAGGCAACTATGTCACAAACCTAGTTCTACAAGGTTTGTCTAATTTCTCTATCATTCCTAACGAGATATACAAGTATGTTGTTCCTGAATCAAACAATACTAAAACATATACTATCGAGGATAGGAATCTGACCTGTAACTGCTTGTTACTAGCATTGGCTCCTCTTTGGGTCAAGGCAAAGACTTTGGTCTAGAACCATCGTTTAATCCATTTTCTCCTTCTGCTTGATCTGTGGACATTTTGTCTTTCGATGACTTTCCTAACCACAGTTGAAGCATCCCTTGATGTTTGCATGACATTCCCCAAGATGTTTCTTTTGGCCCTTAGAGCATTGCTGGTATTCTACATAACCCGACTTATTGCCTCCATTGTTTGTTTATGCTCTTTTATCACCATTGGGCTGCTTATCATCTGGATGCCTTTTCTTCTGACCATTACTATTACTATTGTTATGCTGATAGCTGTTGTTTTCTGACCATTTTGAGTTTGACCCTGCTGTTTAGGCTCAGGCCTACTAGCCTTCTCCTTACTAACATTCGCCTGAAGCCTTTCTACTTCTATTGTCGTTTCTAGAACATTGACATAGGTAGTATTTCCCTGGTTTGCTAGCTTAACCCCTAATTCAATCTTTGGTCCAAGTCCTCTAACGAACTTGGTCACCCTCATAAAGTCAGTTGGAACCAACTCTAGTGCAAACTTGGCTAATCTGTTGAACTGCCGAGCATATTCAACTACCGTTAAGTTGCCCTACTTCAAACTAGCGAACTCCTCGACCCTTGTAGCGATGACTGTCGAGTTGTAATACTTCTTATGGAACAGCTCCACAAATCTTGTCCATGTCATGTTGGTGACATTGTTAGTCTGCTGAACTAAGTCCCACCATATTCTAGCATCCTTCTTAAGCAGAGAAGAAATGCAGGATATGCGGTCTGCGTTTCCGAGATTCATATGTGCTAGGATCAGCTCTACATTTCTGAGCCATTCTTTTACCTTAAAGGGTTCTGTTGTCCCTTCAAAGTTTGGAGCGTTTTGCTTACGAAACCGCTCATAGATTGGCTCCATGTGCTAAGCTAGGTATGGGCATAGTTCGCCATTGGCCATCCTCCATAAGGACCTACTTGATGGGGTACTTGAGCCACCTACTGAGGTAGTGGTTGCGGCTGAGGTGGAGGCTGAGTCTGAGTCTGCTGTCGCTGTTGCTGCAATAATTCCTCCACTTGTTGCCGCAGTCTGGCAATCTCCGCAGTGTTGTCGGCTGGTGGCGGCGGCGCGTTGCGGCTGGCAGTAGCACACACTCCCCTTGTGCGAACTGGAGGGGCTTCATTGTTAATTGGAGCAGTGTTGGAGGCGCTTCTGTTGATGCGAGCAAATCTTCTGAACGACACCTTCAACAAAGTTCTAACAGTCAAGAACATGTTAGAACTTATCCTAATAGTCTCTAAGGCAAAACTTAATCTAAGCAAACATAACTCGGACCTATTAATTATGACTTCTTATGAAAAAAAATATGTGAGCCTTCTTTATAATTAGGGTGTGTTTCTAAAATTAGAAAAATAAGCCATCTTTATAATTTACTAAGTCTGTTTCTAATCATCCTATATGACTTAATTCTCAGGCTGGAAACTCATCGTTGTTCCAAAGTTAACCATACTGAGGGAGGGCTGGGATCAGTAAAATCGTTCCCACTACTATGGCCCGTAAACTCTCAATATAGAACCCGGTACATTGATTTGTATCTACCCTCACCGAACTTGGTCATTATTTATTAAATTTATTATTTATTATGATTGTAAAAAAAAAAAAAATCAAACTCATACATGTCATTCAAAAATAACAATGATATTTATTTGGAAAAAAAAAGTTTTCACTATGTACAATCATAAATTCAAAGATAATAAATAAAATAAATAACAAAAAAAAAAAAACTAATTGACAAATATTATTAACTGAAAACATAAGGACTAAAACATTAACTAAACACATAATGAAAACAACTAAAACATAAACACTTACATTGGCGGTTAGATTTGGAGCTTTGAGTGTGTGTATCGAGGAGAACTTCATGCGAATGGATCGTTGCTCTGATACCAACTGTAATGACCCAACTATTCTAGACTTTGGACCATTAATGACTACTATACTAATCTTAAGAAAATGTACATATGAAATAACCATAACTTTATTTAAAAACTGTAAAGTAAAGGTTAAATACATAAAAATTCATTTAGGATATTGGATCCCATTGTTTTGAAAACAAAACATAACTTAAATAAATTGGTTACAAAATTAAGTGCGGAAAAATAATACATAGAAATCATAACTAAAAGACTTAAAAACTTCATCCTCGAATCGAACGCGCAATCCACCGATTCCATTCTGCCTCAATACACATCCTCAAGCTGCCAAGAATCTTTCCGCCGCCATAACTATTTTCCTGCACATATAAACATAAAGGAATAAGCCTAATGCCCAGCAAGGAAAAACTACTAACCACATAAACATACACATAAAATCATATCAGAACATATGCTAAAAACATATCATAACATATACTATATAAGACTATACTAATAATGGCCATTATGACATGTGATAAACCATCTACGTCCTCTGTCTAATATTTGAGGTAGGTTAGATCACATGTAGTGATGACAACCCATCTACGTTCCCTGTCTAATATTTGAGGTAGGGTAAATCATAACATAACATATAAAATCATAAACTTATCATAACATATTAAACATAACATAACATAAAAACATAACATATCATACAAACATACAAGATCTAGCCTATTTTCCTTACCAAAATACCAGGATGATGAGAACAAGGTCAGGATTTTGGAACACTCCTAAAAACCATTAATAGAGATGTGAGTTTTCTAAAAGAAAGAGATGAAGAGGAATGAACTAAGCCATTGAGAAGATACTTACCAACAAGAAATCTCAAGTTCGAAAAACTTAGATGCCTAACCAAGAATAGAGAAGATTGGGTTAGGAATTGAGTAGAGAAAAACTATAAGAATTATTGAAACAATACAGAAAAGGAACTAAGAATAGGAATACCTTTGAAATTGCTATGACCGAACTACACCTCGAAACCAAAATACACTCTATGAACCTTACTTCCCAAGTGTCTAATAAGCTTAGAATGACAAAGCTTATAACCCCAACCCATGTGTTTATCACTCTATAGTCTCACTAGCACCTAGAAGGCTCTCATCAATGCTTGAAAAATGAATGAAAAGGCTTGGTGCTAGGTCCTATTTATAGAGTTCTAGGAATAAAAATCTTCTAATTATAATCCAAATTTAAATTTAAATTTAAAATATAATCCTAAGGAATAAAAATCTTCTAATTATAATCCAAATTTAAATTTAAATTTAAAATAGAGTCCTAACTTCTAACTTTCTAAATCCCGTAACTCTAAACTAACCTACAGTAAAATCAACATATTTGGAGCTGTATGACTCCGATTTAGAATATCGTTATACTGTTAGAAAGCTAATTAAATTATCTACAACTTTTTAGAAATACTATTTTTCTAAATTCATAACATAACTAGGTCAAAAGTTATAGTATCCTAAAGATACGAAAAAAAAAATCTATTTAATTATCTAAATTACAACCTAGTTCACAAATATATAAAATTGTGACTCTAAATGTCTAAATAAATATCATGCTCCTAATAAATTCTGGTGAAGACTAAGTCTTATATTTCCCTTATTAAAATAATGATTCATTAATAATCATGCATATGACAAGTGTCATAATCCTATTGGCTCTATCTAAACCATAGGTTATAATAATCATCATATTAATAACCAGCAATATTAATTAAACCTTATGTTATACTTAATATTTTTAAACTATAGGTTAAACTTATAAAATCCATAACTATTGCTAGGAGTTTCCAACTAAATCCCGGCTTGAACCAAAATCCACAGTAATAAACATACTATAACTACTACTAGCTATTACTATTACTATTACTACTATTATCTAAATAGCTAAGTAAAGTTCTTGAACTCTACAGACTACATATATATGAATGCACCACAATCTATGAAAAGTTCTCTTTAATGTTTTCAGAGATTGATATCTCTTCTATATAATATGTGTATAGATAACGAAAATTCTTGGTTTTAACGATTTTTTTTTTATGTTAACTTTAACAGAATATACTTACATTTAACATAACATTATTATATTTAACAGTAGTTTGTAAACACTTAAACTTAAACAAAATAAAATAAATAATTAAAAATTTTAAAATAGGATATTTTTTAGATATTTTACAATGATAATTATTTAAAATAATAAATAATTAAATTAATTAAAATATGATATTTTTTAGATATTTTACAATGATAATTATTTTTAAATAATGAATAATTAAATAAATTATAATATGATATTTTTCAGATATTATACAATGATAATTATTTTAAAACAATAAATAATTAAACAAAATAAAATATGATATGATATTTTTGAGATATTTTACAATGATAATTATTTCAAATAATAAAATCATATGTTTTATAAGTTAAATAAAATTTAATTAAACTTAAAATCACTTATTAGAAAAATATCATATTAAACATATAATATAATCTATTGTGAATTAGCAACAAATTACTTTTTTTTTTAAAACTAGCAAGAAACTTAAATTTAAAATCCACTTATAATATTTAATATTACATTAAACATATAATATATAATCTCTTGTTGTCACTCCCAAATTCAAAAACTAGAACGAACATAAACTTAAACAAAAATAAATAAATTATTTAATTAAAATAGGATATTTATTTCAAAATTTATATGACATTAATATAAATTTAATAAATTCTATAAATAAAACTAACCAAACGATTGCACATTGCTTGTTTCTAGTATATATATGATAATATTTATATGAATAATAAAATTTTTATATATATATAGTTAAAATAAATCTAAAAGGATGAAAATCGAATTTCATACTGAAAAAAACATCTTTATTGAAATATACTCTACTAGAAAATTTTACATAAGAAGAGACAATGAAATATACATTAGTGGAATAAATGCATTTGTTTTATTGCACGCATAAATATTTATATATTATGTAGAATTGGTGATGCAAGAATCGATCACATAAGGTAAAGTTGTTAAGACCATTTGTAAATGATATCAGCAGTCGTTTGATTTGAACCCTCTTTGAAGCCATAAATTCCATCGCTATGAGCCCTCCAAACACACTTTGAGGTGCATCTGAATGAATCCCTGCTTTCTCTAAAAATGTCATATGATCCTGTTCCACCAACCCAGGAAAGACCACAGAAATACAAAGTAGTACCCGCAAAATTGATTCGGAATTTAAACTCATAATCTTGATTGTTGGCCACAACATGAGCACCTAAATCATCATCAGCGGATTTGCAATGAACTGTAAGTTGGTTTTGATTGTCCAAATTGTTGAAGATTTGAACTGTTGTTTTATATACGAATACGCCTCCGATTTTTTCATCATCGCTAGAATTCTCATTGTTGTCATTTTTTGTAGAAGGAAGATTCGCTCTCGCTTCTGCTTCTATTGCTAATGATGAATTCATTATCAGTAGTAGTAAGGAAGTCAATGAAAAAGCTTTCTTCTCAAACAGCTCAATCTTTCATGTATTTGGCAGTAATCAATATTTTGAAATGTACACAAGAATATATTATTTGTGAGCTCTTTTCTGTACATATATATACACAATATCTTGGTATTATGACGTGATGAGGTGGTTTTAAAATGATAAGAAGATAATCACAAAATGATTATTGGCTCAGTCTTTATAAATGTATTGGCAATTAGGATATGGAATAACTCGGGTGGTTTTTTCTCCACAGTTGCAACAAATTTTTAATTTATATATAGTATGTATGTTAAGTATATGAAAACTATATATTTATGATGTAATTATCTAAACTTTAAGAGATAATTATTTACAGTTATTTTTTTTTGAAATTCCATTTTTAGTAATTACCAAATTAATTAAACCAAGTAAATTAATTAAAGTGCGGAATGGTAATTAACTGTTTACACAGATTACAGTTCTGTCGGGACAGAAACCAAACTTGTCACGACAGAACCTGAACACAATAAAAAGACAGTGCAAAACAATAAAGAACACAGCGAATTTTTACAAGGTTCATAAATCCTTTCGGATAACCTAATCCTTGGGGCCACGCCCAGAGAATAAAACCAATTAATAAAGAATCACAAGTACAAAAACATTGACTTAAACAAAACAAGACTCCCTCTTGAGATTTGCCGCAACTTGTTGTACTTCTCTTCACTAATCTGATTTTGATTGAAACGCTCAACCACTTGAACTCCCTTCAATGGTCAGCGAGTGCTTGCATCCTCCCGACGCAAGGCTTTGTAAAAGATCTTCTCCCGAAGACTACAAACGCTGTGTTCAAATTACAATGTGTATTCACTCATGAACATGGTATAAGCTGACCACTTAAAACTAAACACACATAATTCAACAAGATCACGTGAATACTTATGATCTTGAATACAAAGAAGAACTCTCAAATATTACAATAAAGCTCACGAATAATGCCCCAAGGAGTTCACATTTCTCACTGCCTTTAGAGCCCTATTTATAGAGTCTTTTTCGTGCTCACAAAGGCAGAGAAAGAGTTCTTCTAATAAAGGCAAGAATCACAGTAGTTAATCTTGATTGATGAAGAGTTGCCTTATTTAGAAGATGCTGATCCGACAGATTCGATATCGGTGGGGACAGCTCAGACCTGTGCCGGATCAAAACAAGCTCAAAAAGGAAACAATAATTAATGATATTAAAAACCAGTTTCCTGATTGCAATCCTTGAGCTGCACGAAAATATGTCAGTAAATAATCCACAAAATAACTTTGGGTAAGTACCGAATATTTGCAATAACCTTTGTTTCCTTTATAAACAAAAAGAGGCAATATATGCTAAATAAGGAAGCATTTTATTGACCAAAAATCACACAAAAGGAAAGAGAGATTCCGAAAAATGGAATAAAGGAAACCAAATATTTTCCAATCAAATCCGAAAAATATAAGAAAGGAAAACAACTATTTCCGAAAATTATAATAAAAGGAAAACACATATTTCCGAAAATTATAATAAAAGGAAACAATTAAATCAACCATTTTCTTTTTTTAAGAAAAAGATATTTCTATAAAAATGCCAATTAGGATTTACATTTTTTATAATTTATTATAAGTAATTGTATTTTATCAAGCAATATTTATGGGATAGTTTATGATACTACTTTTATTATTATTTTACCAATGCTATTTTATTTTATTTAATAGTATAAGTTATGTGGGGATATATATATATAAATCTAGGGAGTTTTTAAAAAATATGGCTGTTTAACCATCAATGTGCAAACTCAGGGCCATCTTGGCCTTGTAATGGATGGCAGCCACCATCGCCAATAAGACACCCATCGTCGCCATTTAGGAACCCCTCACCAACTCAGAGGAACGGACAATCGACCCATGGTGATAAGGAAAGGCGAGCTGGGCGAAGGCGTGGAAATGGGAAAACTACAAGGGAGCATAGGGGTCCCCAACCCACGAGAAGCCAAATGTCTTGATCTCACACTATTGAGATGAGGCAACCAGCATGAAACCCATCTCAAAACAACCATGCAACGAGCCATGTCAGTGAAGGCTCAAGTGACACTAGACCGGTTAGTATATATGACTAGGAACGTAGAAACACTGGATATCGAGGTGATCACCCAGATATATGGGAGCATTTAAACCATAATCGGGGGCGTGACAATCCCCCGAATTCGGACCTGAGAAACCATCTCAGTGAGCGCAAGCACCCCGCGCCGAGGCGAGGAACTGGAAATGTAATCAATGATAACCAGTTCACACTAATTCAAGTCAGATCCCCCATAGATCCAGTCCAAGAAAGGATTGAGCAGTTGAAAAGAGCATTCAGGCTCTTAGAAAATGAACGGAGTGGGAGAGGAACGATGAGTTCGAAGAAGAACTCGGACCATTTGCCCCACACATCTCTAGCACCTCGTTTCCTCAAGGATTCAGAATTCCTCATGTCCCACCATTTGATGGAAATTCAGATCCATACAGTCATTTGAGTACATTCAACACGATTATGAGAGCGAGTAATGTGGGCTATGAACTCAGATGCATGTTGTTCGTGGCCTTACTCACGGGTTCAGTGAAGAACTGGTTTGAAAAGTTTAAGAGATATTCGATTGCATCTTGGGATCAATTATCAAGAGATTTCAAGAAACAATTCAAGGTCATGGTCGGCATTAGACCCGAGGCATCTGCCATGACCAATGTCCGACAACAGCCAAATGAAACACTAAAGAATTATCTCACAAGATTCAATTTGGAAGTCGCTCGAGCTCATGATGTCGATGACAGTGGCCTTTTAATGGTTGTTCGAGCTGGAGTAATGCCTGGAAGTCCTCTCTAGGAAGATATACAAAGGAAGCCAGTAAGGTCCTTAACCGAGTTCAATCGACATGCTCAGAGGTTTGTTAATGTAGAAGAGGCAAGGTCAGCGTTGAATATGACAACTCAGTCCATAACTGCAACAACAAACACAAACTCTGCCTCAACCTCGGCAAATCCTACGACCTCAAAACCTTCTGGGGACAACCCTTCTAAAAGAAAGAAAAATGAAGGGAATAATCCTGAGGCGGAAGGGGGAAAGAAGAAGAAAGAGGAAAGGTATTTCTCCGTATACAAGGTGTATATTGAGCTCAATGAGTCTCAGGAGAATATCTACCTGGCAAATAAAAACCAGGTCCCTTTCACACGGCCTGATCCCATGAGAAACCAAAAGGCAAAAAGAGACTCCATCAATTACTACAGATTCCATAGAGATATCAGACATACAACCGATGAATGCAAACAACTAAAAGATGAGATCGAAGGATTGATCTCGAGAGGATATTTCAGGCAGTATGTAAAAAATCAGAACCCCAATCAGGCTTCTACCAGCCAGAGGGCAGCAGCACCACCACTTGCCCAGAATAGTCACCCCCGAGCTAGGGAGGACGAACGACCCCCCCCCCCCCCCCCCCGATTGATGGAGAAGATGTAATAACCATATAGGGGGACCACATATTGCAGGATAGGGAAGGAATGCCCAAGAAAGATATGTGAATGAGCTGAAAATTACTGACGGTCTCCCTATGAACCCGAACCCAGAGCTCCAAAACAACAAAGGGTTGAATCTCAACCCATATCTTTTACTGAAGATGACACATCCCATGTATAGTTCCCTCATAATGTCCCATTTTTCATAACCCTTCAGCTCGATAACAATAGGGTACACCGAGTCCTGATTGATTATGGGAGGTCAGTATATATCCTCTACAAGGCCACTTTAGAAAAGATGGGACTCGCACTTCACGACCTAAAGGCCCGTGCAACGACGTTCAACGACTTTTTAGGAGAAGGGATTTCCTATATGGGATCCATTGAACTCCCTGTAACCTTGGGAGACTTCCCAGTCTTGACAACCAAGATGATGGAATTCGTAGTGATGGATCTTCCATCAGCCTACAACGTACTCCTTGGGAGACCCGCCCTAGTAGGCTGGGGGCAGTTTCATCCATTAGGCACCTGGCCATCAAGTTCCCGACTTCTAGTTGCATCGATACAATGAAAGGAGACCAGCTCGCAAGAACGGAAATGCTACAACATTTCCGTGAAGGGAAAGAAGCAGACAAGTGCACAAACACTTGTAGTAATTCAAAGTAAGGATGGAACAGTCTTTGAGATAGACGAAGAGATCGATCCAAGAATAGAGGAAAGGGTTGACCTCGAGCCTCTAGAAGAGCTCGAAGAGGTCAAGCTCGAAGAGGTTGATCCCCCAAAAATTGTGAAGGTAGTGAAAACCTTCCAGAAGAAACAAAGTAGCAATTAATTTGCTTCCTGAGGAAGAACCAAGATGTTTTCTCATGGTCACATTCGGACATGGTAGGGATAAGTCCAAATGTGATAAGCCACGTCCTTAACATTGATAAGAGCTTCCCCTCGAAGCAAAAAATACGAAGACTCCAAGGAGATGACAGGAAGAAAGCCCTGAAGGAAGAGGTCAACAGATTAAAGGTGAATCGATTTATAGGACATGCCTTCTACCTTGATTGTGTCACCAACCCGGTACTAGTTCCAAAACCTAATGGACCGTGGCGAACTTGTATTAATTACTCTGACCTCAAGCACACCCCATCCATGTGCTGACTGACCAACTACTACGACAAGTGTTGTCGAAGCCAGAAGCCTCGAGCTGATTATTAAAATGGACAGTTGAGCTTGGACAATTTGAGATCACTTATCATCCGAGAACAACCAAAAAAGGGCAGGCTTTGGCAGACTTCATAGGGGAATGTACTAGAATGACTGACGACGAAGTTATAACCCCAACCCGCGAGCTGTGGAAAATTTATGTCGATGGGTCCTCCAACGAGAATGGGTTGGGGGCAAGAACTATATTGATCACTCCAATTGGAAGTCGATTTCACTCCGCCTTAAGATTTGGCTTCGAAGCATCCAACAACAAAGTTGAATATAAGGCTCTATTGACCGGACTCCGAATAACCAAGGAACTCAAAGCTAAGGCGATACATTGCTACAGAGATTTGCAGTTGGTGGTCAACCATATTTTAGGGGAATACCAGGCTTGCGGAACAAAGATGGCTGCATATTTAGAAAAATCAAAAACAGCACTCGAACATTTCGAGTTCTATACAATAGAGCAGGTTCCCCGAGAGAAAAATTCAAATGCAGACACCCTAGCCAGGCTCGCCACATCCACCGAGGTCGACGAGCTGAATGTTATGCCAATCGAGCATCTGTCGACATCCAGTATAAGCGAGCCTGAACAGGAAGATGTCTGCATGATTAACTCTAAGCCAACTTGGATGACCCCAATAGTTGATTACCTTGAAACCGACATTCTCCCAGCAGAACGGAACAAGGCTCAGAAACTGATGCATCAGATTCCCAGAAACACAATTGTGGAAGGGAGGCTATATCAGAGAGGATATTCTAGGCCACTACTCCGATGTGTAACTCCACCCGAGGCCAAGAAGATCCTAGAAGAGATACATGAAGGATTTTATGGGGACCACACTAGGGGGCATAGCCTATCAAAGAAAATTATACGACAAGGATACTTTTGGCCCACTATCAAAGCAGACTCGTTCAATTATGTCAAGAGATGCGATAAGTGCCAACGGTTCGCTAAAATCCCGCAAGCTCCACCTTGTGAGCTAACTATGATGACCTCCCCATAGGCTCGTCTCCAACTGGAAAAGGTGGAGTTAAGTATGCAATAGTCACGATAGATTATTTTACAAAATGGTCCGAGGTCGAACCTCTGGCAATGATCACCTCGAAGAAAGTCCTGGACTTTGTGGTGAAAAACATAATCTGCCGATATGGAATGACAAGGAAGATAGTATCAGATAATGGTACTCAGTTCGATAGATAATTATTTACCAATTTTTGTGAGAATAATGGGATAATGAAGAGCTTCTCCTCTGTTGCCCATCCCCAAGCAAACGGACAAGTCGAAGCCGTAAATAAGACTCTAAAAGGTTCTATGAAAAAGAGATTGGAAGAAGCTAAGGGAAAATGGCCAGAGGAGTTGCCCCAAGTCTTGTGGTCCCATTGAACCACAGCTCGCACGTCAACAGCACATACCCCTTTTTCTCTGGCATATGGATGCAAGGCCATGTTAGCAATTGAGGTCGAAATACCCACTATTCGTAACCATGCTTATGACCAAGCCTCAGACCTTTCCCAACTCGAAGAAAGTCTGGACCTGATCGAAGGAAGATGTGACAAAGCTAAACTTAAAAATGCAACATATCAGCAGCGAGCTACCTGATATTTCAATAAAAAGGTTCGGGACAAGAAATTCGGATTGGGAGACTTGGTGCTAAGGTGTGTGTTCCAAGCTGCATGGGACCCAGCCGCTGGCGTGCTAGAGCCTAATTGGGAAGGACCTTATCAAATCGAGTCAGTTATTCAACTTGGCGTCTACAAATTGGCAAGATTAAACGGAGAATTGGTACCACGAGAATGGAATGTCAAACATCTACGACCTTACTATCAATAGTGTAGGAATGATGTTTCCTATAACCATGCTTGTTCATCTTTACTAAGCTTCTGTTAATAAATTGTTCAATTCTGAATAAAGTTCATTTTTGTTTCAATATTTTGTATTTTTTGCAAACTCTCTTAATTATACATAGGTTATTAAGGGGGCATCAGTGGTATACATACCATAAATTTGAAAAAATTGCTCAAAAAAAAAAGCATACAGAAAACACAAGAAAATGTCTGGACCCATAACCAGATAATTAAAATTAAAGTGTTTGGATAAAACCAAATGCGCGAGCTAAGATAATTTGGACATAACCAAATGATATAAATAAAGTGTCTAGATATGACTAGATACGCGAACCAGTACGATCTAGATATATCTAGATCGAAAATATATAAGTGTATGGATTACGAACCAAACATGACCTAAATAGGTTTGGAACAAACCAGCTAAAAATTAATTGACATACGTGGGAAAAAAATAAACCCACTTCAGATTAAGTCGAGATCGAGGTTGGAATATCTTGCAAAAAAGAAAGTTTCAACCTCACAACCTCGGGGAGCAACCCGAGGATGAGGAAAAGTAACTAGAAAAGCAGGATATAACTAACCTACCTATCTTACACACCATATAAGTACTTTCGAGTGCATGGTAAAAGTATGTTTCGACCTTGATAGATAACGAAGTTGGATACGGATATATCGAACAAACTATGCGAGAACGCATGGAAACTCGAGCTTAAACCAACATGTGTTTGTATGAATAAACAGACATAAAGGAAAACTTTTAATATAAATTGCTTGAAATATTTATATTCAAGAAATGTAAAGTAAAAATATTAAAGTGCAGTCAAATATGGTATTACAAATATCATAAGTAGTTAGTTCTTGTACGAGCTATAATTTTTTTTCGCCCCAAGGGCATAAAAAACAAAAACAAAAGCTATAAACTATTACAAAAGATTCAAAGGGACGCAACCCAGGATTGAGATTTAGGAGGCAGAAGCACCCTCCTTAGCCTTCTCAGCATTTTCCTTGGCCTTCTCATCATCATCAAAAACACTACCCTCACTAGGACGAATAGCATGACTATCCTCCCGAGCAGCTTCCTCCTCCTCAAGCCGAGCTTGCCATTTGGCCACAAGCTCCTCCTCAAAAGAGCCCAAGAAGATCGTATCGAGATCAGCATTGCTGGCCCAAATCCTGTACATGGCCAAGTCAACCGCTCGATCCTTCCTCTGCTTGAACTCTTCAAGAAGACGAGCCTTTTCTTCCTTCATCACCTCAAAGGTGGCATTTTTCTCCTCCTCAAGCTTGGCATTGATCTTCTTAAGCTCTTCAACCTTAGAGCTCTTTTCTTTAAGCTCGGCCTTCAACTTCTCGACCTCAGCCTCCAGCTTTGACCTTGCAGCATTGAACTCATCAGTGAGCTTGAGCTGGAGATTTTTTGACTCCTAAGCATAGGACATGCTCGAGTGGACCTCATTGTTCAGCTTGTAATTTAGTTGAGCAAACGCAGTAAGAGCCTAACACACAAACAAATCAAGTTAGTGCATGCTCCACATAAAATCACAATAAATAGCAAGGTAAGAGAAATTACCGAAGAAATGAGCTCAGTACCCTTGTCTTAAAGGGAATTAGAGTCCCGAGCATTGACCAGGAACTGCCATTGAGGAGCCCCGAGACTGCTAATGCTCTGGCCAACACGAGATAAGACTGTAGAGTCCAAGAACTTTACTTAGCTAATTCTTTAGTAGTATTATAGTATGTTTAGTGTTATCTTTGTTACTATGGATTTTTGGTTCAGACCGGGAATTATTTGGACACTCATAGTAGTACTTATAGATTTTCTAAGTTTAACCTATAGTTTAAGAATATTAAGTATAACCTAAGGTTTGATTATATGACTGATAATTAAGGGTTATATTTATTATATTATAAGGTTTAGACATCAACCAATAGGATTTTAAGCACATGTTATGAATGGTGATAAAGGATTAAAGATTTTTGAGGATTTAATTTAATAAGGAGTAAAGTTTGAATGTTATAGGGTCAGTCAGCAGCTTTGAGTACGTTGAGGGCTTAGTCAAGGCTGTTTACTCCATTCAAACTTAGCTAAAAATGTGTAATTTCGTGTTTAAATATTCAGCATGTGCCGATATATCGCAGCACGTAAATACGGAAAACACGAAACGATGCACGGTCGCCTCGGGCATACTGGCCCAAGCGATATATCGCCTACAGGGGGCGATATATCGCCTCCTCCAGTATGTTTTCAAATACTTTTGAATTCTTTTCCTTTCAGCCATTCAAACTCCTCCATAAGTCCAGCATCTTCTGAACGAGTCTTCAGCCTCTGCTGAACGATTATTCAAATGATTTTCACCTAAAAAGCCATTATTTTTATTCAAGTAAAATCAAGATACTTTCATTCCCAAACTCTATAAATAGGACCTATTACCCAGCCATTATTCACCATTTGCTCTATGTTAAGAAGCTGCTAGTGTTAAGTGAGTGTGAGAGTGTAAACACCTGGGTTGGGGAAAAACTATAAGCTTAAACATCATAAGCTTATCAAACACTTTGGGAAGTGAGTTCTATAGTATTTTGGTGGAGGTTAGATTGATCTTGCAAATCTTTGAGGTAACCAAAACTCTAGTTCCTTTCTGTATTATGTTTCCTTTCTCTTAGTCTTCTACTCAATTTCCTAACCTCATTCTTATTTTGGTTAGGGAATCCAAGTTCTTAAGCACTTAAGTTGTGGTAAGCATATTTTCTTTTAATGGTTTAGTCTTCCTATTCTCTTTCATTTCATCTCCTTTCTTTAGACTCACTCTTGTTCATTATGGTTTTAGGAGTGTTCCAAAAAGTCCCAACTCAGTCCATTTTTATCCCGATAACTTTGGTAAGGAAAATAGGCTAGAATCTATATGTTTATGTTTATGCTATTTTATGTGTTATGTTTTCATATGTTATGAATATGTTATTGATGTGTATGTTGTAGGCTTGGGCATATGCCCTATTTGACTAACAAGACCCCAAAAAGATTGTGGGCATAAGCCTATTTAGCTGGTAAGACCCCACTAATCTCATGGGCATAAGCTTGTTTAGTCTATGGGACCCCAAGTAATAATGGGCATTATAATAAGTGAATTATGTGTTATGATATGTCTTTACGTTATTATGAAATTATGTTTATGTTTATGACTATGTGTTAGATTTTTCCTTGCTGGGCATTAGGCTCATTCCTTTCTGTTTATGTGCAGGAAATAAGCTTTAGAGGTGGGAAGATTCGTGACGCTTGGAGGATGTGTATCGATGGTGAATGGAGTCAAGGGGCCGAGCGTTAGTCGATTCGAGGATGTAGTCTCCTTTTAAATTTTTTTATGATTTTATGTGTATTTTCCGCACCAAATATGTAATGTCTTTTATTTTTAAATCATCTTTTGTTTTAAAAACAATGGGATCCCATAATCCTTCTTAGTATTTTGTTTGTTTGTAAATAACTCTCATTTTGCAAGTTACTCCCTCAATATGGTATTTTCGTAAAAATGTAAGTTTTATGTATAGTTTCGTTAATGGTCCAAATAGTCTAGAGTAGTGGGTCATTACAAAGACGTCCGAGCCAAGAGTGGCTCCGTGAGTCCCAACAGTGTTATCGACAAATACTCATCAACATGAGTAGAAATCGACAACAGGCGCCCCTTCGAGGTCGTTGGTTTCTTTGGAATCGACCCCAGTGTTGGGAGAATCTGGATAACAGGAGGAGCGTTGGGAGGATCTGCAGCAGGAATCTCGGTCTAAGAAGTGGAGGTCGCTACTGGGCTTGAAACTATAGGAGCTGAACGAGGAGTCTTCTGGGTCCTCTTAGTGACCTTAGCAGGTCGATCGGACTTTTGCGAGGCTCTAGGGCGCTTACTCTTCTTGGCCCCATACCACTAGCGAGCATATTCTCTAGGTCGGAGTCTATAGTACCTGCATGGTCAAATCACATTAGAAAATGACCTCAAAACACTAAAATTAGTGTAAAGCAGACAATTAAAGGAATTAAAGACAAGTGATAGGAAACCTAACTGGAACTCTCCCCCGAGCTCGTGCTCGGTGACCAAGTAATTCCCCGATCTTCAGAGGAGGCTAGGGGAGTCCCTTCCCTATATGTGGAAGTCATCCTCGAAAGGTCCCTATAGTCATTTGTCCCATATTGTACGGAAATTCCGTCCCAGACCTCATTCAAACCATACATTATGTCGTATTTCCCTAGCCAACTATCAAACATATGGACCCTCTCATCTACCCAGGACCATACATAAAATTTGTCCTTATCATCTTCACATAAGATCAGGGTGTCGGGTTTATGAATAAGGAGGGAAGGAGACCACAGGGCCGAGCTGAGAATGACCTTACCTCTGTCACTCGAGTTCGATGCTTCATCATTAGCATCGTTCCCTGAGCATGTAACCCTGCGACGGCGAACTGGGGATTGTGCCTTCGAGCTTCACCTCAGAGGAAGATTTCCAATTAGGAGAGGAACAAACTCCCACTTGGTGTATTTCTTGTAGGCCTATCGTCTATTGATTGACCCTCCTCCGAAAGATCGCAGGCTTGAAGCTTATCTTCATGGAAAAGATAAGATATGGAGCGCCTGCCATAAAGAAGCTGAAGCAAAAATTCTTTTTGCTCGCTCATTGCGTCCGAGGGAGTAGGACGGTGTTAGTTGGATGGAAAAATGGAATACATTATGAGATAATTCGAGCTCAAACAAAAAGTCGAGCATGAAAGTAAAAAGATCATATACTTACAGATTCGCTTGAATGAGTAATATTTGGAGGGAGCTAGGCCATCCGTCCAGAAGAACACCAGTTTGAAGGGAGGATAGTTGGGAATATCCTCAAAAATCTTCTTCTCCCTGGGATAGCTCGAGAGATGGTAGAAGTCGTCCCCTCCCTGAGCTCGGGAAGGGTTGATTTTTAAGCAAAAGAGATATAGAATCTCCCTTAGCGAAGGATCTTCCCACTTCAGTTCGTGGTAGAGCGACCTCAGGGCTGACAAGACCCTGTACGAGTTGGTCTGGAGTTGGAAAGGTGCGAGCCCAAAAAAATCCAGAAAGTCCTTAAAATAGGACTTCAAGGGCAATAAGGCCCCAAGTTTCTTCCTCTTTCTCTCTTCGACCTCGTCGATCTGGCGCCGAAAGTGAGCTCGAATATCCTCTTCCTCACACTTCAATTCATGCTCTCAAATTAGCCGCTAGTTCCGAGTAAAAGGTGAATCCAGGCTCGAAGTTTTTGGTGAGTAAGGAATCGCAATTATTGACCCCCACCGCTTTTCCAAATTCTGCGACATCTAATAGGAAAGAAAAAGGGTGAGGGCCAAAAGAACAAGAGATTAAGGATAAAAATCAAGAGGGTCTGAGCTCGAATGCTCGAGACCATCGATTAAGCTCAATCAAAAGAACGAGATCAGGTTCAAAAGAAACCTGAGCTATCAAAAGAATCGAGCCCCGAGCGTGTATTTGACGCGGAGGGGGTAAAGTGGATTTATTTTTTAAAGATCCCGGATTTTCAGGGAAAA
The DNA here is from genome assembly GCF_963169125.1 of Humulus lupulus. NCBI lineage: Eukaryota > Viridiplantae > Streptophyta > Magnoliopsida > Rosales > Cannabaceae > Humulus > Humulus lupulus. The sequence continues at coordinate 290,220,395 of NC_084794.1, forward strand.
AGTTGGCAGTTACTCAAAAAGTGATATTTTTGGGAATCGTGCAATTTGAAAACCCTAATTTTATACCCCGTTTCTTGGTCTACACGATATGATATTCGAAATCATGATAACGCAGTAAAAGAGCCATATTTTCATAATCTGGGTTTGGAAATTCGTAACATTAGATGAGCCTAAAACGACACGACATTGACTAAAGCAATCTAGTGCTAAACTGGTACTAAAATTGGTATCCAAAGTGCTACTATAACATAAACATGCATGGAAAAATAGAATGTACATGATCAAGAACATATACTTACACAGTGTAGCTGGTGGATACAGAGAAATCGATGATCGAAGGATTGGTTGCAAGAACGATTTTACGGAGTCGAACAGGCTAGTGGTGTTTTGTTTCCTCGTCTTGGAGAACATGCAAGAGCTGAACGAGTTTTGAGTTCTGGTCTGTTGTTCTTCTCTTCTCTCCTGAAAGCTCTGCATGCGAAAATGAGGGAAGAAGATGGCACAAGAATATTTATAGGCCACAAAAGAATGTCAAACGACGAATCAATCTGGACCGTTGGACGAGTTTGGTATCTGATTGAACGAAAAGGTACAGGCGTGGAAATGCCAGAAAAAAGGTGGTAGATGGGAAGACGTGGGCATGGTCCAAACATACTCAAGTATTCTGATCTTCCAATACCGGCCTGACGCATGTCCGCGCTCGAGTACACTTGATGGTACAGTTTCCAAGGAGGGCAATTCAAAAGTTTCATTCTCTTAGGATTTGAACTGATACTTTTGAGGGGACAAAATGTTACACCCAGATTTCGAGATAAGATTATGACTCTGAAAACTGGGCTCGTCTGGTGTGAGCTCGAAACATATGCGGATATCATATGATCCAACCGTCGGACCTCTTTGAAGTAAACAACAACCTCGAGAATGTGTAGCCTTGAATGTTCTCCATGCTCGCAAAGGCCAAGGAGTGACAATTGTGTATATTTTTCCTTGATTGCCTTCAAGCGAGATGGATCGAGCTCGGGAAGTGCAAAGCTCGGATGTGGCAGCATCGTCGACATCTAAGAGATGAGCTCGTGATTGACTCATTATATCGGGAATTTTAATCAGATATTTTTTATCATAAAAGTTCCTCAAAATATCCCTCAACAAATCCCAAAAATAGGGACATTCTAGTCATTTCATAATTGCTTATAATTAATATTATTTAATCTAATTAAATAATAATATAATAACACATAAAAAAATAAAAAAAATCATATCATATTATTATTATTATTATTATTACACTCATAATAATAACAAAAATGCCAAATACATAAATAATGACATGGGTTAAAGTTATTATTTATGCTGATTTCTGGAACTTGTTTGTTGAAAGAGGGAATGAAGCAATGACAAAATTTTCATAAAATGAAAAATATTTGTGTCAATATTAATTATTGATAAAATTTTATTGCATGAGAGACTACATATATATGCATGCACCACAATCTATGAAAAGTTCTCTTTAATGTTTTCGGGGATCGATATCTCTTCTATATAATAAGTGTGTAGATAACGGAAATTGTTAGTTTTAACGATTTTTTATCTTTTTTAATATTAATTTTAACAGAATAGTCTTATATTTAACATAAGATTCTTATATTTAACGGTAGTTTGTAAATTTTTAAACTTAAATAAAATAAAATAAATAATTAAAAAAATTTAAATAGGATATTTTTAAGATATTTTACAATGATAAATATTTAAAAATAATAAATAATTAAACAAATTAAAATAGGATATTGTTTAGATATTTTACAATGCTAATTATTTTAAAATAATAAATAATTAAACAAAATAAAATATGATATGATATTTTTGACATATTTTACAATGATAATTTTTTAAGAATAATAAAATCATACATTTTATAACTTAAATAAAATTTAATTAAACTTAAACTCACTTATTAGAATAATATCATATTAATCATATAATATAATCTATTGTGAATTAGCAACAAAATGCTTTATTAAAAAAACTAGCAAGAAACTTAAATTTAAAATCCACTTAGTATTTAATATTACATTAAACATATAATATATAATATCTTGTTGTCACTCACAAATTCAAAAACTAGAACAAACATAAACTTAAACAAAAATAAATAAATTATTTAATTAAAATAGGATATTTATTTCAAAATTTATATGACATTAATATAAATTTAATAAAAATAATTAATAAATTCTATAAATAAAACTAACCAAACGTGCATATTGCACGTTTGTTGTTTCTAGTATATATATAATAGTATTTATATGGATAATAAAAGTTTTATATTTATATAAAGTTAGAATAAATCTAAAAGGATAAAAATCGACTTTCATACTGAATTTTTTTTTATTGAAATATACTCTACTAGAAAATTTTACATAAGAAGAGACAATGAAATATACATTAGTGGAATAAATACATTTGTTGTATTGCACGCATAAATATTTATATATTATGTAGAATTGGTGATGCAAGAATCGATCACATAAGATGAAGTTGTTAAGACCATTTGTAAATGATATCAGCAGTCGTTTGATTTGAACCCTCTTTGAAGCCATAAATTCCATCGTTATGAGCCCTCCAAACACACTTTGAGGCGCATCTGAATGAATCTCTGCTTGCTCTAAAAATGTCATACGATCCTGTTCCACCAACCCAGGTAAGACCACAGAAATACAAAGTAGTACCTGCAAAATTGATTCGGAATTTAAACTCGTAATCTTGATTGTTGGCCACAACATGAGCACCTAAATCATCATCAGCGGACTTGCAATGAACTGTAAGTTGGTTTTGATTGTCCAAATTGTTGAAGATTTGAACCGTCGTTTTATATACGAATACGCCTCCGATTTTTTCATCACCGCTAGAATTTTCATTGTTGTCATTTTTTGTAGAGGGAAGATTCGCTCTCGCTTCTCCTTCTATTGCTAATGATGAAATCATAATCAGTAGTAGTAAGGAAATCAATGACATAGCTTTTTTCTCAAACAGCTCCATCTTTCCTGTATTTGGCAGTAATCAATATTTTGAAATGTACACAAGAATATATTATCTGTGAGCTCTTTTCTGTACATATATATACACAATATCTTGGTATTATAACGTGATGAGGTGGTTTTAAAATGATAAGAAGATAATCACAAAATGATTATTGGCTCAGTCTTTATAAATGTATTGGCAATTAGGATATGGAATAACTGGGGTGGTTTTTTCTCGACAGTTGCAACAAATTTTTAATTTATATATAGTATGTATGTTAAGTATATGAAAACTATATATTTATGATTAGGTACTTTTCGGTTTTTACTTTTATTTTTATAATTATTTAAATTAGTTATTTATGATGTTATTATCTAAATTTTAAGAGATATTCATTTACAGTTATTTTTTTTAATTTATTATACGTAATTTTATTTTATCAAGCAATATTTATGGGAAAGTTTATGATGCTACTTTTATTTTTATTTTACCAATGCAATTTTATTTTATTTAATAGTATAAATTATGTGGGGATATATATATATCTAGGGAATTTTTTAAAAATATGGTTTTTCAGCCATCAATGTGCAAAAATACGGGAATTAAACTTTCATTAATTTGTATGGGAAAATTTAATTAACAAAAATTTAGTTAATGGGAAAACTTATCCCATATTGAAAATCAAAATTAAACAAAAAAAATCAGCAAAATGAGGGGTACTATGGTAATTAACATAGGAAAAGCTCCTTCAGCCAAGCCACATCTTTTCTTTCATTTTGCCCAAGCCGCCACCTCCCTGTCCTCCACTCGCCTCCCTCACCATCTCCACCATCATATCCGGCCACCCACCGTCACCACCTGTGATTCACCTTAGGCGCGCACTTCCGTGAAACCTAGCCAAGAACACCTAACTGCACCATCGACGAACACAACCTCAATTCGCGCATCTCTGTGCAATTCCATTCACGTGCCCCCAAATCCAAAACGATGGGTATAGGCTGAGGTGAGAGATGTGCTGGTGGTGTTCTGAGGTGAGGGAGAAGGGTGGTGCCTGGGCAGAGTGCGATTCGTGGTGCTCGAAGCTGCACAAAATGACGAGTATGGCTGGGGTTGCAATGAGGTTTTGCGCGCAGGGGATGGGGGTTTCTGGTTGTGGTCGGAGGCGATGGAGGAGGTTGGTTTATGATCAGATCTGTTTTTTTTTTCTATCTTCTGATCTGTGGTAACTGGTTACCTTCACGTTCTTTGTGTGCATATTTCAGGAGGTAACTGATACCTTCACATTTTGATGTCTATGTATATTTCTGGGTTCTTTATGGTAACTAGTTACCTAGGTTACTAAATCATACATACTCTTCCTTTTTTTTTCCTTCAAATGTGACTTTTCTTTTCATTTCTAATATGTTTGACTCATCACCCCTCTTATGGTAACTGGTTACCTTTCTTATGGCAGTAGGTTACTCATCTCACTGTAACTAGTTACCCCACCCAATACATGTTATTTAACCTCTAAGACTATTTTTACATATTTGTGAAAAATCAAACAAGTAACTGGTTATTCCTCTGGATAAATGTTATTTAACCTAGCTGTAGGATTTTTTTTTTCCATAACTTTGAAAAATCAATTAAGTAACTGATTACCTTACCCAGGCTTTGAAAAAAAATGTACGACCTAAAAAAAAGGAAAAAAATGTTTATAATAAATAAAAATAATAATAAACTCAACTCATATTACCAAAAAAAATTAACAAAAAGTTTGCAAAACAACCATGAAAAAAATTAATATATAAATAGTTATTTAAAATTAATATAAAAAAATCAAATAAGCTAAAAAAATAATCAAATTACAAACATACCCTTCCAAATTAATACAACTTGATTAAGAGTAAAACTATGGCATAAACAAACTTTTATACAAAAATATAGGAAACTAATCCATAAAAGTGAAATTAAAAAAAAAAAAAAAAACCATAGATTAACTTTTCTTGAAAAAAAGCTATATTTTCACAATCTATTAAAAATCTCATATAACATGTACTTTTCACATAAATCTATGTCTATATCTATATCTATATCTTCTATCTACTTATATAAAGTTGAGGACAAGAGAGGTGGGGTGACAGCCTAAATGAACTACTTTCTTTATTCTTTATTTTCTCAATTTTTTCACTATTATCTATCTATAATAATTATAAATTATCATCTAAGAAACTATAACTATAATTTTTTTTGCATTAATTTTTTTTATATAATAATAATTAATTATTTAAATACACTAAAATAATAAATAGAAACAACCATAATTGTTATATAATGGTAACTAATCTAAAAAATTACCATATATAGACTATATATATGATCATAATAATGGTAATTGTTATATAAATAGATTATAGATTATAATGGTAATTGTTATATATAATATAATGATAACTAATCTATTAATTATATATATAAATTATCTATCTATAATAATTATAAATTGTTGACATCGTTTTTCGTCAACTTAAGAAAGAAGAGCAATTAAACAAAAATATACCAGAGGAAGTAAATAAAAAGAATGTAGACAAGATCTTTTACGTGATTCAACAGTTTAAATTTGCCTAGTCCATGAGTCTATATTTTGACTCTTTTGGAATTCCCTTGAACTTTCAAAAAACAGTTGCTCAGAGTTTTCTCTCCAAATCTCAATGTTTCGGTCCTTTACAAGTGAATTATCACACTCTATTTGTAGAGGGGTTTTTTGAATTGCTTCTCACATATCTCAGGAAGTTATTATTCAAATCAAATACAATAAAATCATTCAATGCATACAGTTATCACGTATGCATAATATCCCATAAAATGTGGGATTTAATAACAAATTACATCAGATCTGATAAACATAGGGAATTTGTAATAATAAATATGTTCACACATGGCTGACTAGCTAACAATAAATTAAAACTGTGTAGGTGTATTAACTTTTGTTGGATATCTATGTTGTTGTATGTGTATTATTAACTTTGTAAAATTATCAAATAAAATATATTTTTTTACAAAAACATTAAAAAATATATATATTTTCACTAATTAAGATTTTAGCTAAAGAGTCCTTGTATGTTTATACACTGTTATGTGACATATATCTAAATTAATTTGAAATATATTCTTTACATACTAGATCGATATGATAAGTATGTTAGTTTTCTTTTGATATTTTACTTGGTGTTTCATTTCTAATATATTATTATGAAGTTTTTCCAATGTATATAGTTAGTTTTTCTTAAAAAAAAAACTAGTTAATGTAATAAGTGTGTTAGTTTTCTTTTCTATTGAATATTCTCATTTAATTTTTCTTTTACACCTTATTGGATTTTTTAAGAATAATTATATCTATAATTTATTGATTTGCAAGGTAGTCATTATTATTTTTTTAATGGAAGAATGACGTTTTTATTTCTTCCAAATTAATATACTGATTGTGATGTTGTAAATAGTTGAATTAAATATTTAGAAAAATATTATCTTACAACTAAGTTATCTTCTCATAAAATATCAATTTATTAAACAAAGAAAAATTGTTATAAAATCAGAGGAGTGACAAAATACATAATAATAATAATAATAATAATAACACAATCAATTCAATTTACAAGCCAAAAGAAAAAAATATTAATTATAAACTATTTGTTTATATTATTATTTAATTTCTTCACTTACAAGAATTCAAAACAAAAATATATTTCTTCACTTATTTATTTTTAAATCACTTTTAGTTTATTGGCAAGAAGCAAAACGCTAGAAAAAGAGTAACAATGTTAACGGGTTGCTCATGCTTCGCGCACGAGCCATTCACTAGTGTGTATATATATATATATATATATATATATATGCATGCACCACAATCTATGAAAAGTTTTCTTTAATGTTTTCGCAGATTGATAAATATATATAGTAGTATTTATATGGATAATAAAAGTTATATATATATATAGTTAGAATAAATCTAGATTTTCATAGTGAAAGAAACATATTTATTGAAATATACTCTACTAGAAAATTTTACATAAGAAGAGACAATGAAATATACTTTAGTGGAATAAATGCATTTATTTTATTAAAGGCATAAATATTTATATATTCTGTAGAATTGGTGATGCAAGAATCGATCACATAAGGTGAAGTGTTAAGACCATTTGTAAATAATATCAGCAGTCGTTTGATTTGAACCCTCTTTGAAGCCATAAATTCCATCATTATGAGCCCTCCAAACACACTTTGAAGCGCATCTGAATGAATCCCTGCTTGCTCTAAAAATGTCATACGATCCTGTTCCACCAACCCATGTAAGACCACAGAAATACAAAGTAGTACCCGCAAAATTGATTCGGAATTTAAACTCGTAATCTTGATTGTTGGCCACAACATGAGCACCTAAATCATCATCAGCAGACTTGCAATGAACTGTAAGTTGGTTTTGATTGTCCAAATTGTTAAAGATTTGAACCGTCGTTTTATATACGAATACGCCTCCAATTTTTTCATCACTGCTAGAATTCTCATTGTTGTCATTTTTTGTAGAGGGAAGATTCGCTCTCGCTTCTGCTTCTATTGCTAATGATGAAATCATAATCAGTAGTAGTAAGGAAATCAATGACATAGCTTTTTTCTCAAACAGCTCCATCTTTCCTGTATTTGGCAGTAATCAATATTTTGAAATATACACAAGAATATATTATTTGTGAGCTCTTTTCTGTACATATATATACACAAATATGACGTGATGAGGTGGTTTTAAAATGATAAGAAGATAATCACAAAATGATTATCGGCTCAGTCTTTATAAATGTATTGACAATTAGGATATGGAATAACTGGGGTGGTTTTTTCTCCACAGTTGCAACAAATTTTTAATTTATATATAGTATGTATGTGAAGTATATGAAAACAATATATTTATGATTAGGCACTTTTTCGGTTTTTACTTTTATTTTTATAATTATTATTTAAATTAGTTATTTATGATGTAATTATCTAAACTTTAAGAGATAATTATTTACAGTTATTTTTTTATAATTTATTATAAGTAATTGTATTTTATCAAGCAATATATATGGGAAAGTTTATGATACTACTTTAATTATTATTTTACCAATGCTATTTTATTTTATTTAATAGTATAAGTTATGTGGGGATATCTATATATATATATATATATAAATCTAGGGAATTTTTAAAAAATATGGCTGTTAGCCATAAATGTGCAAACTCAGGGCCTCCTTGGCCTCGTAATGGATGGCAGCCACCATCGCCAATAAGATACCCACCATCGCCAATTAGGCATTGCTCACCAACTCGAAGGAACACACAACCGACCCATGGTGATAAGGAAAGGCGAGCTGGGCGAAGGCGTGGAAATGGGGAAACTACAAGGGAGCATAGGGGTCCCAACCCATGAGAAGCGAAATGTCTCGGTCTCACACTATTGAGACGAGGCAACCGGCAAGAAACTCATCTCAAAACAACCATGTAACGAGCCATGTCAGTGAAGGCTCAGGTGACACTAGATCGGTTAGTATATATGACCAGGAACGTAGAAACACTGGAAATCGAGGTGATCACCCATATTTATGGGAGCATTTAAAACATAATTCGGACCTGAGAGACCATCTCAGCGAGCGCAAGCACCCCGCGTCGAGGGGGGGAACTGGAGTTGTAATATCCGATAACCAATTCACGCTGATTCAAGTCAGATCCCCCGTAGATCCAGTCCAAGAAAGGATTGAGCAATGGAAAAGAGCATTCAGGCTCTTACAAAATGAACGGAGCCAAGAGAGGGATGATGAGTTCGAAGAAGAACTCGAACCATTTGCCCCGCACATCTCTAGCACCTCGTTTCCTCAAGGATTCAGAATTCCTCATGTCCCACCATTTGATGGAAATTCGGATCCATACAGTCATTTGAGTACATTCAACACGATTATGCGAGCCAGTAATGTGGGCTATGAACTCAGATGCATGCTGTTCCCAACCTTACTCACGGGACCAGCGAAGAACTAGTTTGAAAAGTATAAGAGACATTCGATTGCATCTTGGGATCAATTATCAAGAGATTTTAAGAAATAATTCAAGGCCATGGTCGACATTAGACCCGAGGCATCAGCCTTGACCAATGTCCGACAACAGCCAAACGAAACACTAAAGAGTTATCTCACAAGATTCTATTTGGAAGTAGCTCGTGATGTTGATGACAGTGGCCATTTAATGGCTGTCCGAGATTGAGTAATGCCTGGAAGTCCTCTCTGGGAAGATATGCAAAGGAAGCCAGTAAGGTCCTTAATCGAGTTCAATCGATGAGCTAAGAGGTTTGTTAATGTAGAAGAGGCAAGGTCAGCGTTGAATATGACCATTCATCCCATAACTACAACAACAAACACAAACTCAGCCTCAACCTCGGCGAATCCTACGACCTCAAAACCTTCTGGGGACAACCCTTCTAAAAGAAAGAAAAATGAAGGGAATAATCCCAAGGCGGAAGGGGGAAAGAAGAAGAAAGGGGAAAGGTATTTCTTCCTATACAAGGTGTATACTGAGCTCAATGAGTCTCAGGAGAATATCTACCTGGCTAATGAAAACCAGGTCTCTTTCAGACGGCCTGACCCCATGAGAAACCAAAAGGCAAAAAGAGACTCCATCAAGTACTGCAGATTCCATAGAGATATCTGACATACAACCGATGAATGTAGACAACTAAAAGATGAGATCGAAGGATTGATCTCAAGATGATATTTTAGGCAGTATGTAAAAAACCAGATCCCCAATCAGGCTTCTACCTGCCAAAGGGCAGCAGCAGGACCACTTGCCCAGAATAGTCACCCTCGAGCTAGGGAGGACGAACAACCCCCCCCCCCCCCCCCCCCGATTGATGGAGAATATGTCATAACCATCTCAGGGGGACCACATATTGCAGGATAGGGTAGGAACACCCAAAAAAGATATGTGAATGAGCTAAAAACTGGTGATAGGTCTCCCTATGAACCCGAATCCAGAGCTCCAAAACAACAAAGGGTTGAATCTCAACCCATAACTTTTATTGAAGATGACACATCCCATTTATAGTTCCCTCATAATGACCTGTTGGTCATAACCCTTCAGCTCGATATAAATAGGGTACACCTAGTCCTGATTGATTATGGGAGCTCAGTAAATATCCTCTTCAAGGCCACTTTAGAAAAGATGGGACTCGCGCTTCGCGACCTAATGGCCCGTGCAACGACGTTGTACGACTTTTCAAGAGAAGGGATTTCCTGTATGGGATCCATTGAACTCCCCGTAACCTTGGGAGACTTCCCAGTCTTGACAACCAAGATGATGGAATTCGTAGTGGTGGATCTTCCATCGGCCTACAACGTACTGCTTGGGAGACCCACCCTAGTAGGGCTGGGGACAATTTCGTCCGTTAGGCACCTGGCCATCAAGTTCCTGACTTCTAGTGGCATCAAGACGCTGAAAGGAGACCAGCTCACGAGAAGGGAACGCTACAACATTTCCTTGAGGGGAAGGAAGCAAACAAGTGCACAAACACTTGTAGTAATTCAAAGTAAGGATGGAACATTCTTTGAGATAGACGAAGAGATCGATCCAAGAATAGAGGAAATGGTTGACCTTGAGCCTCTAGAAGTGCTCAAAGAGGTCAAGCTCGAAGAGGTTGATCCCCCAAAAATTGTGAAGGTAGGGAAAACCCTTCCGGAAGAAACAAAGTAGCAATTAATTTGCTTCCTGAGGAAGAACCATGATGTTTGCTCATGGTCATATTCGAACATGGTAGGGATACATCCAAATGTGATAAGCCACGTCCTTAACATTGATAAGAGCTTCCCCCCGAAGCAACAGATACGAAGACTCCTGGACGATGACAGAAAGAAATCCCTGAAGGAAGAGGTCGACAGATTAAAGGCGAATCGATTTATAGGAGACGCCTTCTACCTTGATTGTGTCGCCAACCCGGTACTAGTTCCAAAACCTAACGGAACGTGGAAAACTTGTATTAATTACTCTGACCTCAATAAGGCGTGTCCTAAGGACTGGTTTCCTTTACCTCGGATTGACTAGCTCATAGATGTCACAGCCGGGCACGGACCAAGAGCATACGAGTTTTTTGACAGATAAAGGGTTGTACTGTTACAATGTTGTAACGCCCTGGTTACCCCAGAACAGTTACGGTGAACGGTGAACCGGAAATTTGACTCGCTACCCGAGTCCTTTGGTTAAAAACGTGATCTAGGTACCATTAACAAGTTAAGGTGAAAAACCAATAAAAAGGAAAGGGTACATTTCATTAAGTAAATAAACTGCTCATGAGCCTTTTAAATTGTTTACAAGTAGTTCGTAATACAAAAGAGTTGCTACAGTTTCAAATTTACAATCCCCGCCGGCCTAAGCGGCAAAAATAGGGTAAACCCCTAGTCCCTTTGAGAACTCCTTGACCGTGGCAGTCAAGCGGCCATGTATGTACATTACATCGCCCAAGCTCTCCACTCAAGGCTGGCCAAGCTTTTCCTTTCCTTTACCTGCACCACATAGCACCCATGAGCCAAGGCCCAACAAGAAAACATAGCAAGACATGATATAATATCAACAACGTTCATAATAACCATTCAGGACTATCAGTCCAACAAGTAGGTGACAATAGCCAATAGTCACAATAATGAGCATCGCTCCCTCTAGCCATGTGACGATAGGGTCACCAGGGCTTAACTGATAGGTGATTTCTTTCATAAGCTTGATCAGGACAGGTGCATGGTGATTGGTCACCAACATAACCTTCCTCACAACTCTAGAGTCGAAACTATGGACAACGTCCCTTAGGCTTGTGACAAACAGTCACCGGGGTCATACACCTTGGCTATAGTCATCTGGTCGTAGACCAGGCAAGCGCTTGTAAGTTTCTCGACCCTAGGGTCGGTCTGGCATTAATGCTATAGAGCCATTCAATGCATGATTCTCAACTTTAGAGTCGGTCCCTGACTAGTCAGTGTCTCAAGCAGGTAATCAGCATTCACTAGCACTTAATATGCAATCCATGTCCACATATATCAACTAGCATGCCTCAAATATCAAATCATACATTCCATATACCTGTACAGGGTGCAACTATATTCATACATTGTTTTCTTACCTCTGGTTCGAGTGAGGATTATAATATGAACGACCCCTGAGAACGATCAACCTTTAAAATCCTTGACGGTCACCTGGTCATAACCAAATTATAGAATTTATCAATAAAAATGATAACCGAGGGTTCCCAAACCAAATCCCAGCCCCCGAGACATCAAATACTACCCAACCGGGTACTAGGTTCAACCCCGAGGCCTATGGTTTGAATCCCCGAGCCAAAAACCTCATTTTAGCAAAATTGTCCTTAAGGGTCGCGCCCCCCCCCCCCCCTCTGCTGCGCCACGGCGCACCTCCAGACAGAAAGGCTCCCTGCCTGCCAAACGCCAAGGGCCGCGGCGCTCCCCTGCTGCGCCGCGGCGCTTAGCCCAGAATGGCTAAGTCGGCCACACGAACCAGCTTTTCTCCCTGTGCAATTCCCTCTCAAACCAGACCTTTAAACCCTCATAGAACCTCTTCCTAACACATAATGGAACCCCCAAACAACACCCTTAGCTTACTCACATCAAACCCCAATCAAACTAACACTAAAACCCCCTTTGATTCACACTTTCCACATCAAAACCCATGACTGAAAAGTTAAAACGAAAACAGAGCATAGCTTAAGTTCAGTGATCAAAACTTACCTCAAAACCTATTTTGAACTCCCACACAAGCAGAACCAAGTCTACCAACTCAGCCTTGATGTTCCTTAGCTTGATATCCCACCTAGAGCTCAAAACTCTCAAAGAAGGCAATGGAGAAGATGAAGCTAGGAGAAGGTACGGGAATGAAGAAGCAAACCCCTGTTTTACTCTGTTTATTCCACAGCTTCTAAGCCACTTAAGTCACATATATCCTCCCAAAAAGACCAAAATACCCTTGTGTCATCCTAAGCCTTTTAAACCTACTCAAGGGCAAAATTGGTACTTCTCGCTTAACCCGTTAATTATAATTAACGTTTCCCAATTCCCGCTAATCTCAATATCCTCAAACACCAATAGTTCATATCCCGTTACCTTAAAATCCCCGGTAACACTATAACCACCAATATCACCTCGAGACTCACCCCGAGCCCCGAGCTCAAACCTGTTATGACCAAACCGATAAATCATGTTTAAAGATCGTCTCATGTCGAAATACTCGAACCAATCCACATTATAATGTGGTCTCACAATATATCATTATCACACAAACAAATATTCAAGTATACCCTCAACGGGCCAAATTACCAAAATACCCCTATAGGCAAATGTGGACTCACATGCATGCATTTAACATCATATTATAATATAATTCTCATAACCATGCATAAACACATTTAATGGCATAATTAAACAGTTATGGCCCTCCCGGCCTACTAATCCAGCCATTAACCATAATAGGGAATCTGGGGCATTACAAATGTCATGCCTTTCGTGCTCAAGAATGCTGGAGCTACGTACCAAAGGCTCGTAAATATGATGTTCTCTGAGCAGATAGGTAATAGCATGGATGTGTATGTTGATGATATGTTGGTCAAATCTAAACATAACAACAACCATGTGGACAACCTCGAAGAATGCTTTGCTGTGCTACGAAACTACAACATGAAGCTCAACCCCCAGAAATGCTCTTTTGGAGTATTGTCAGGGAAGTTCCTAGGCTTCATTGTGAACGCACAGGAAATAGAGGTTAATCCTGACAAGATCTAGGCGTTAATTGACATGCCCTCACCTCAAAAACATAAAGATGTCCAGAGTTTGACTGGACGGATGGCAGCATTAAGTAGGTTTATCTCGAAATGTACAGACTGTTGTCTTCCATTTTTCAACCTTCTGAGAGGGGGCAAAAAAATTTGAGTGGACAGAGGAATGCGAGCTAGAATTTCAGGAGCTCGAGAAGCTTCTCGCGGAACCTCCCATCTTGTCAAAACCCATCACGAGAGAAATTTTGTACGTATATCTCACTACAACCAAGCACGCCATCAGCGTCGTGCTCGTCCGAGAAGACCAGAAGGTACAAAAGCCAGTATACTATGTCAGTAAAAGATTATTGGGGGCAGAATCGAGATACCCCTTAATGGAGAAATTGGCTCTTAGCCTAATTCACTCATCTCGAAAGCTCCGACCTTACTTTCAAGCACACCCCATCCATGTGTTGATTGACCAAACACTACGACAAGTGTTGTCGAAGCCAGAAGCCTCGGGCCGATTATTAAAATGGGTAGTTGAGCTTGGACTATTCGAGATCACTTATCATCCGAGAACAACCATAAAAGAGCAGGCTTTGGCAGACTTCATAGGGGAATGTACTGGAATGACTAACGACGAAGTTATGACCCCAGCCCTCGAGCTGTGGAAACTTTATGTCGATGGGTCCTCCAACGAGAATGGATTGGGGGCAAGAACTATATTGATCACTCCAACTGGAAGTCGATTTCACTCCGCCTTAAGGTTTGGCTTTGAAGCATCCAACATCAAATCTGAATACGAGGCTCTATTGGCTGGACTCCGAATAGCCAAGGAACTCAAAGCAAAGGCGATACATTGCTACAGTGATTCGCAGTTGGTGGTCAACCAAATTTTAGAGGAATACCAGGCTTGCGGAACAAAGATGGCTGCACATTTAGAAAAAGCAAAAACAACACTCGAACTTTTCGAGTTCTATACAATAGAGCAGGTTCCCCGAGAGAAAACTTCAAACGTAGGCGCCTTAGCCAAGCTCGCCACATCCACCGAGGTCTACGGGCTGAATGTTGTGCCAATCGAGCAACTGTCGACACCTAGTATAAGTGAGCCTGAACAGGAAGATGTCTGCATGATTAACTCCGAGCCAACTTGGATGACCCCAATAGTTGATTACCTTGAAACCAACATTCTCCCAGCCAAATAGAACAAGGCTCAGAAACTGATGCATCAGATTCCCAGATACACTATTGTGGAAGGGAGGCTATATCGGAGAGGATATTCTATGCCACTACTCTGATGTGTAACTCCACCCAAGGCCAAGAAAATCCTAGAAGAGAGAAATGAAGGATTCTGTGGGGACCACACTGGGGGGCATAGCCTATCAAAGAAAATTATACGACATGGATACTTCTGGCCCACTATCATAGCAGACTCGCTTGATTATGTCAAGAGATGCGATAAGTGCGAACGGTTTGCTACAATCCCGCGAGCTCCACCTTCTGAGATAACTATGATGACCTCCCCATGGCCATTTGCGGTCTGGGGAATTAATCTCATAGGCTCGTTGCTAACTGGAAAAGGTGGAGTTAAGTACGCAGTAGTCGCGATAAATTATTTTACAAAGTGGATCGAGGTCGAACCTCTGGCAACGATCACCTCGAAGAAAGTCCTATACTTTGTGGTGAAAAACATAATCTGCCGATATGAAATGCCACGGAAGATAGTATCAGATAACGATACTCAATTCGACAGTGAACTGTTTACCAATTTTTGTGAGAAAAACGGGATAATGAAGAGCTTCTCCTCTGTTGCCCATCCCAAGAAAACGGACCATTCGAAGCCGTAAATAAGACTCTAAAAAGTTCTATGAAAATGAGATTGGAAGAAGCTAAGGGAAAATGGCCCGAGGAGTTGCCCCAAGTCTTGTGGTCCCATCGAACCACAGCTCGCACGTCAACAGGACATACCCCTTTTTCTCTGGCATAAGGATGTGAGGCCATGTTACTAATCGATGTCGAAATACCCACTATTCGTACCCATGCTTATGACCAAGCCTAAAACCTTTCCCAACTCAAAGAAAGTTTGGACTTAATCGAAGGAAGACAGGACGAAGCTCAACTAAAAAACGCAACATATCAGTAGCGAGCTACCTGATATTTCAATAAAAAGGTTCGAGACAGGAAATTCGGATTGGGAGACTTGGTGCTAAGGCGTGTGCTCCTAGCTACGCGATACCCAGTCGCTGGCGTGCTCGAGCCTAATTGAGAAGGACCTTATCAAATCGAGTCAATTATTCAACCTGGTGTCTACAAATTGGCAAGATTAAACGGAGAATTGGTACCACGAGCATGGAATGTCAAACATCTGCGACCTTACTATCAATAGTGTAGGAATGATGTTTCCTATAACCATGTTTATTCATCTTTACTAAGCTTCTGTTAATAAATTTTTCAATTCTGAATAAAGTTCATTTTCATTTCAATATGTTGTATTTTTTGCAAACCCTCTTAATTATACAAAGGTTATTAAGGGGGCATCAGTGGTATACATACCATAAGTTTGAAAAAATTGCTCAAAAATAAGCATACACAAAACACAAGCAAATGTCTAGACCCATAACCAGATTATATAAAATTAAAGTGTTTGGATAAAACCAAATGCGCGAGCTAAGATAATTTGGACATAACCAGATTATTAAGTGTTTGGATATATAGCCAAATGCGTGAGCTAAGATAATTTGGACATAACCAGATTATTAAAAGTAAAGTGTTTGGATATAACCAAATGTGCGAGCTAAGATAATTTGGACATAACCAGATTATAAAAAAGTAAAGCGTTTGGATATAACCAAATGTGCAAGCTAAGATAATTTGAACATAACCAGATTATTAAAGTAAAGTGTTTGGATATAACCAAATGCGCGAGCTAAGATAATTTGGACATGACTAGATTATTAAAAACAAAGTGTTTGGATAAAACCAGATACACGAGCTAAAATTTGGACATAACCAAATTATATTGTCTGGACCATTAACCAGATTATTAAAACACAAAGTGTTTGGATATAACCAAATACGCGAGCTAAAATTTGGACATAAGCAAATTATATAGTATGAACCATTAACCAGATTATTAAAAACAAAGTATTTGGTTATAACCAAATACGCGAGCTAAAATTTGGACATAACCAAATTATATAAAATAAAGTGTCTGGATATGACTAGATACACAAACCAGTACTATCTAGATATAACTAGATCGAAAATATATAAGTGTATGGATTACGAACCAAACATGACCTAAATAGGTTTGGAACAAACTAGCTAAAAATTAATCAACATATGTGGGAAAAAAATAAACCCACTTCAGATTAAGTCGAGATCAAGGCTGGAATATCTTGCAAAAAAGAAAGTTTCAACCTCACAACCTCGGGGAGCTACCCTAGGATGAGGAAAAGCAACTAGAAAAGTAGGATATAACTAAACTACCTATCTTACACGCCATATAAGTACTTTCGAGTGCATGGTAAAAGTAAGTTGTGACCTTGACAGATAACAAGGTCGGATACGGATATATCGAACAAACCATGCGAGAACGCATGGGAACTCGAGCTTAAATCCAACATATGTTTGTATGAATAAACAGACATAAAAGCAAAATTTTAATATAAATTGCTTTAAATATTTCGATTCATGAAATGTAAAGTAAAAATATTAAATTGAAGTCAAATATGGTATTACAAATATCATAAGTAGGTAGTTGTTGTACGAGCTATAAATTTTTTTTTCCCCAATGACATAAAAAATGAAAACAAAAGCTATAAACTATTACAAAAGATTCAAAGGGACGCAGCCCAGGATTGAGATTTAGGAGGCAGAAGCACCCTCCTTAGCCTTCTCAGTATTTTCCTTGGCCTTCTCAGCATCATCGAAAGCACTACCCTCACTAGGACGAATAGCATGACTATCCTCCCGAGCAGCTTCCTCCTCCTCAAGCTGAGCTTTCCATTTGGCCACAAGCTCCTCCCACTACAAGAAAAAATGCTTCTAATAACACCGAAAATGTGTTATCAAAACATACGATAACACTTTATGATGTGTTAAGACCGACTATGTTATCGTAGGTCAGGGTACTTAACATAACACTTTATCAGTGTTATACAGATGTGTTATTGTATTGTCAACGATAACACAATTTCTGTGTTATTTTAATATATAGACAAGTGTTGAATTATGTTATTTATAGTCGATTATATAACACTTTTTTGGTGTTATACTACACTTTAGTATAACACATTTTTTGTGTTATACTAAACTTTAGTATAACACATTATTTGTGATATACTACACTTTAGTATAACACATGTGTTATATTAGCTTAGAGAAACATAATCTTTTTTTACTTGCACAAAACTAGGAAAACAAATATGAAAGTTGAAGCCAAATAAGGTAACATAAATAGATTTTTATTAATTACTCAAATGTAATTACAATATTTAGTCTACTAGTCTAGGCTCAAGAAATCATATTACAACATAATTTATGACCAATTCAGATTACTTTATCACCAAATACAAAACAATAAATGTATACAAAAATTAGTGAAATACATTCTTCCATTCTTTGCATCAATATCTCGATGGCTTTGCAGTTTCTTTGAAAGTGATATGCTTCAAAAACAGGTCTAAAATGTCACCCTCAAGTTCTTAACCTCTCTATCTAATTCACTTGGTGTCCTTTGCCTGCAAGATCCTAGAAAATGGAGTAGGATCCACCAAAAACTGAGATAAGTCTACAGATCAATGCTTGAAGTATCATACAAAAATAAAACAAGAGAAAACATCATTGGCATAAATGAAACAAGAGAAAACATTCAAATAATCAGAATGAATCAAATGAAAAAATTCACAAAACAAGAGAAAAAGATCAAATTATAATATCTAGAATTGTTGTAATTATAAAAACCTTACATTCTGACTGCCTTCCTCCATCCCAAGAGCAAACAATACAGCAAAACGAGTATGAACTCAGAATCTAAAGATAGGGTCTCAAGAGACTTGCAATGTACGCCCACTGCTTCCAGTGAGACATTAGTTATCTTAGCATAAGCAGCAATACCAAGAGCTTTCAATGAATTCCCACAACCAAGAGCTAATTCAACTAAACCCGCATCTGTTAAGGCCTCACAAAATCGCAAATTTAAATCCCCAAGCTGCTTACAAGACTTTCCAACAGCAGCTAGACCGTGATCTCCAACATAGCACAACAGAGAGCATAAAAATTATGAGCACAACAGAGTGATCGGAGCATAAAAATACCCCATAAATACAAAAATGGATATTAAAAAAAAATCTTACTGTAATTGAGAGAGGGACACAAATTGGAGAAACCCTGAGTGAGAGAAAGAGAAAGGCAGTCAAGAAACGCTGGGCGACGTAGAATGACCGAACTGAAGTCTGATGGAGCTAGCTGGTCTCCGATGTCGTCGTTCACCTCTGGTGTCGTGTGAGGGCTTGGGCCCATCGACGGCCTCTGAAGATCCCTAGCCAGCGCGTGTAGGGGAAGGTCGGGCTCCATAATCGAACACTCCATTTTTGAAACATGAGAATCTCAGGCAACCTAAGAAGAAGAAGAAGAAGAAGAAGATGTACCTGTAACTAAACCAGAAATGAAGAAACCATAGAGACCGAGTCGAATCGGTCTTCAAGCTCGGACGAAGAAAGCGGTATCTCTTTCAAAACGAGCTCCTTTCCTTTCCTTTCTTTAATGAAAAAAAGAAAAAAGGGAACGAAATGAGAAAGAAGATGTTTTGAAAAGGGAAATATTGAATTGAGAAGAAAAAAAAAAGGCTCGGTATTCTAATTCTATTATAGAAGAGTGAAGGAGAGAGGTAAGAGATCCGAGAGAGAGGAGAGAGAATGATTGAAGGAAAACAATTGGGTCTCACGGTCTCCCAAATGAAAAAAAAAATGCAAAGTGGCGGGATGGTGAATTATTACCGCCTTTTTTCATAAAGTGGCCCAACATATTACTCTATTATAACTCTTTTTTATTAGTATTATATTCATGTGTTATGGAAATGGGTATTTGGTGTAGTGTCCTCAAAAGAGTCCAAGAAGCTCGTATCGAGATCAGCATTGCTGGCCCAAATCCTGTACATGGCCAAGTCAACTGCCCAATCTTCCTCTGCTTGAACTCTTCAAGAAGACGAGCCTTTTCTTCCTTCATCACCTCAAACGTGGCCTTTTTCTCCTCCTCAAGCTTGGCATTGATCTTCTTAAGCTCCTCAAGCTTGGCATTGATCTTCTCATGCTCCTAAACCTTGGAGCTCTTTTCTTTAAGCTCGGCCTTCAACTTCTCGACCTCAGCCTCCAGCTTTGACCTTGCAGCATTGAACTCATCAGTGAGCTTGAGCTGGAGATTTTTCAACTCCTGAGCATAGGACATGCTCGAGTGGACCTCGTTGTTCATCTTGTAATTTAGCTGAGCAAATGCGGTAAGATCCTAAGACACAAACAAATCAAGTTAGTGTATGCTCTAAATAAAATCACAATAAATAACAAGGTAAGAGAAATTACCAAAGAAATGAGCTGAGTACCCTTGTCTTAAAGGGAATTAGAGTCCTGAGCATTGACCAGGAACTGCCATTGAGGAGCCCCGAGACTGCTGATGCTCTGCCCAACCCGAGACAGGATGTCTGAGCCAAGAGTGGCTCTGTGAGTCCCGACAGCGTCATCGACAACATACTCATCAACATGAGTAGAAATCGACAACAGGTGCCCCTTTGAGGTTGCTGGTTTCTTTGGAATCGACCCCAGCGTTGGGAGAATCTGGATAGCAGGAGGAGCGTTGGGAGAATCTGCAGCAGGAATCTCGGTCTGAGAAGTGGAGGTCGCTACTAGGCTTGAAACTATAGGAGCTGAAGGAGGAGTCTTCTCGGTCCTCTTAGGCACCTTAGCAGGTTGATCAGACTTTTGCGAGGCTCTAGGGCGCTTACTCTTCTTGGTCCCCTCACTACTGGCGAGCATATTCTCAAGGTCAGAGTCTATAGTACCTGCATGGTCAAATCACATTAGAAAACGACCTCAAAACACTAAAATTAGTGTAAAGCAGACAATTAAAGGAAATAAAGACAAGTGATAGGAAACCTAACTGGAACTCTCCCCGGAGCTCGTGCTCGGCGACCAAGTAATTCCCCTATCTTTAGAGGAGGCTAGGGGAGTCCCTTCCCTATATGTGGAAGTCAACCTCGAAAGGTCCCTATAGTCTTTTGTCCCATATTGTACGACTATTCCGTCCCAGACCTCATTCAAACTATACATTATGTCATATTTCCTTAGCCAACTATCAAACCTATGGACCCTCTCATCTACCCAAGACCATACATAAAAGTTATCCTTATCATCTTCACATAAGATCAGGGTGTCGGGTTTATGAATAAGGAGGGAAGGAGACCATAGGGCTAAGCTGAGAATGACCTTACCTCTGTCACTCGAGTTCGATGCTTCATCATTAGCATCGTTCCCTGGGCCTGGAATCCTGCGACGACAAACTAGGGATCGTGCCTTCGAGCTTCGCCTCAGAGGAAGATTTCCAGTTGGGAGAGGAACAAACTCCACTTAGTGTATTTCTTGTAGGCCCTATCGTCTATTGATTGGCCCTCCTCCAGAAGACCGCAGGCTTGAAGCTTATCTTCATGGAGAAGATAAGATATGGAGCGCCTGCCATAAGGAAGCTGGAGAAAAACTTCTTTATGCTCCCTCATTGCGTTCGAGGGAGTAGGACGGTGATAGTTGGATGGAAAAATGGAATACATTATGAGATAATTCGAGCTCAAACAAAAAGTCGAGCATGAAAGGAAAAAGATCATTTACTTACGGATTCGCTTGAATGAGTAATATTTGGAGGGAGCTAGGCCATCCGTCCAGAAGAACGCCAATTTGAAGTTAGGAGGATGGTTGGGAATATCATAAAAAATCTTCTTCTCCCTGGGATAGCTCAAGAGATAGTAGAATCCGTCCTCTCCCTGAGCTCAGGAGGGGTTGATTTTTAAGCAAAAGAGATATAGAATCTCCCTTAGCGAAGGCCCTTCCCACTTCAGTTCATAGTAAAGAGATCTCAGGGCTGACAGGACCCTGTACAAGTTGGTCTGGAGTTGGAAAGGTGCGAGCCCAACAAAATCCAGAAAGTCCTTAAAATATGACTTCAAGGGCAATAAGGCCCCTGCCTTCATATGCTTGTGGCTCCAAGCCACGAGCTTCGACTTATTGTTAGGATTGCCATCTCCCGGGGCCCGGCAGCTACGTTCATTGGAACTGAGAGCTCGACATCTCAGCGTGCCTGATAATCCTAGGTCGTGGCGAGCTATGATGTTGGTTATCTGCCGCAATGAGGAAACCGAGCTCCAATAATGCTTCGCCTAAAAAAATTCTCCCCTCGAGGTGGGAATGGCAGTTGGCTGCGAGGTGGATGGATGATTGGCTGATTCTTCCATTAATGAAAATTTAAGTTCGCCCAGTTTGAATGTGACCGTCACTTTGAGAGTAGGGTTGAGGGGAATTGGTCTGGGCTCGGGGTCCGGGTCTGGATCAATTGCGACCCTAAGTTTCTTCCTTTTTCTCTCTTCGACCTTGTCGATCTGGTGCCAAAAGTGAGCTCGAATATCCTCTTCCTCACACTTCAATTCGTGCTCTCGAATTAGCCGTTGGTTCTGAGTAAAAGGTGACTCCAGGCTCAGAGTTGTCGGTGAGTAAGGAATCGCAAGTATTGACCCCCACCGCTTTTCCAAATTCTGCGACATCTAGCAAGAAAGAAAAAGGGTGAGGGCCAGACGAACAAGAGATTAAGGATAAAAATCAAGACGGTCTGAGCTCGAATGCTCGATACCATCGATTAAGCTCAATTAAAAGAACGAGATCAGGTTCAGAAGAAACCTGAGCTATCAAAAGAATCAAGCTCCAAGCGTGTATTTGACGCGGAGGGGGGAAAGTGGATTTATTTTTTAAAGATCCCGGATTTTCAGGGAAAAAGTTGGCAGTTACTCAAAAAGTGATATTTTTGGGAAACGTGCAATTTGAAAACCCTAATTTTATACCCCGTTTCTTGGTCTACACGATATGATATTTGAAATCATGATAACTTAATAAAAGAGCCATATTTGCATCATTTCTGCAAAATCTGGGTTTGGAAATTCGTAACATTAGATGAGCCTAAAACTACACGACATTGACTAAAGCAATCTAGTGCTAAACTGGTACTAAAATTGGTATCCAAAGTGCTATTATAACATAAACATGCATGGAAAAACAGAATGTACATGATCAATAACAGATACTTACACAGTGTGGCTGGTGGATACAGAGAAATCGATGATCGAAGGATTGGTTGCAAGAACGATTTCACGGAGTCGAACATGCCAGTAGTGTTTTGTTTCCTTGGCTTGGAGAACATACAAGAGCCGAACGAGGTTTGAGTTCTGGTCTGTTGTTCTTCTATTCTCTCCTGAAAGCTCTGAATGCAAAAATGAGGGAAGAAGATGGCATAAAAGAATGTCAAACGACGAATCAATCTGGACCTTTGGACGAGTTTGGTATCTGATCGAACGAGCAGGTACAGGCGTGGAAATGCTAGAAAAAAGGTGGTAGATGGGAAGACGTGGGCATGGTGTAAACATACTCAAGTATTCTGATCTTCCAATACCTGCCTGAGTCCGCACTCGAGTACACTTGATGGTACAATTTCCAAGGAGGGCAATTCAAAAGTTTCCTTCTCACAAGATTCGAACGGATACTTTTGAGGGGACAAAATGTTACACCTAGATTTCGAGATAAGATTATGACTCTGAAAACTAGGCTCGTCTGGTGTGAGCTCGAAACATATGCAGACATCATATGATCCAACCGTCAAACCTCTTTTAAGTAAACAACAACCTCGAGAATGTGTAGCCTCGAATGTTCTCCGAGCTCGCAAAGGCCAAGGAGTGACACTTGTGTATATTTTTCCTTGATTGCCTTCAAGCGAGATGGATCGAACTCGGGGAAGTGCAAAGCTCGGATGTGGCAGCATCGTCGGCATCTACTTGTTCCGAGCATAGGCGGAGCTAAGAGATGAGCTCGTGATTGACTCATTATATCAGGAATTTTAATCAGATATTTGGGATAATTTTTATCATAAAATGTCCTCAAAATATCCCTCAACAAATCCCGAAAATAGGGACATTGTAGTCATTTCATAATTGCTTATAATTAATATTATTTAATCTATTTAAATAATAATAACATAATAACTCATAAAAATAATAATAACAATAATGCCAAATACATAAATAATGACACGGGTTAAAGTTATTATTTATGCTGATTTCTGGAACTTGTTTGTTGAAAGAGGGAATGAAGCAATGACAAAAATTTCATAAAATGAAAAAAATTTGTGTCAATATTAATTATTGATAAATTTTATTGAATGAGAGACTACATATATATGCATGCACCACAATCTATGAAAAGTTCTCTTTAATGTTTTTGGGGATTGATATATCTTCTATATATTAAGTGTGTAGATAACAGAAATTCTTGGTTTTAATGATTTTTTATTTTTTTTAATATTAATTTTAACAGAATATTCTTATATTTAACATAACATTCTTATATTTAACGGTAGTTTGTAAACACTTAAACTTAAATAAAATAAAATAAATAATTAAAAATTTTAAAATAGGATATTATTGAGATATTTTACAATGATAATTATTTAATAATAAAAAATAATTAAACAAATTAAAATAGAATATTGTTTAGATATTTTACAATGATAATTATTTTAAAATAATAAATAATTAAACAAAATAAGATATGATATGATATTTTTGAGATATTTTACAATGATAATTATTTAAAAATAATAAAATCATACGTTTTATAACTTAAATAAAATTTAATTAAATTTAAACTCACTTATTAGAATAATATCATATTAAACATATAATATAATCTATTGTGAATTGGCAACAAATTGCTTTATTTAAAAAATTAGCAAGAAACTTAAATTTAAAATCCACTTATAATATTTAATATTACATTAAACATATAATATATATTATCTTGTTGTCACTCACAAATTCAAAAACTAGAACAAACATAAACTTAAACAAAAATTGTTTACCGAGTTTTTCGGAAACGAATACGAGCGGAATAATAAAAAGATAAAAACTGTAGAAGTGCATAAATGTAAATAAACAAACAGTGTTTTTACGTGGTTCAGGCGTTAACGAGCCCTAGTCCACGAGTCGATGTTATTATACTTGTAGAGAATAACAGTCAAACAGCTGGTGTACAAGAAACTCACAACCTCACAGTGTTTCTCTCGGGTTCTCTTGGAGAAGATGAAGCTAGAGAGATTTTAGTAGAGTTCTTTCTATGTGGTTTGTTGGCCGTCCTCACTATCGTAAAATGAGGGGGTCTTTATAGCTAGGGTTTTGGATTAGGGTTTTTCTCTACTCCCATGAGTCTTAATTACACTAGCCATAAATAGGGGATACAATTACCGTGGTCGCCTGGCTACCAGGCTCTATGTGGGTATATTTACGTGAAAGTATGGGGAATGCACAAAGGCAGCCGTCTTTTCCAAGTTGTCAGCGGAACAGTAGGCGAAATGGTACTTTTAGGCGTGCTGGGATGTGTGCGGCCTTGACCTGTCGGGCGTGTCAGGCGAGATTCTGTGTCAGGCGGATATCATTCCAACTATGCCTCCTCCATGACTCGACCGCTTGGTCTTGTTCCGTGCGAGGCACGGAACTGTTTCCACGAAGGCAACTTGAAGAGCTTCTCCTGGAAGGAGCTTCCCCGAAGGATATCCCTTCGGGAGTCCGGGAGAGTCGACGAGCTTCCGTGTCGCGTTTGCTTGAAAGAGTAAGCCGGACACTAAACGGGAGAGGCAAAGCCTTTCTGTCCATCCGCGAGCTCTGGTCACCTACCATGAAAGACTTTGATAATTCTGCTTCCCCGAGGATATCCATCTAAACACTATCCAGAAATATGGATAACATTTACCCCCCAAGGTCACGGAGCTTTGAGAGATCCGGGAGCTTGTACAGTCCTTCGGGTATTCTGGTTTCTAGATTAGGCGAGGGGTCACCTCCTGTGTTCCTGGAAGGGTTCCTTTTTCCCGCCTGAGTGTTAGTATGAAAAAGAAAGGAAATTTCTTCTGTTTGAACTCAAGTACTCAAGTGTGGCAAGGGCCACGCGTCATGCGTCAGGCGTCTGAGTAATGATTTGACGGTTTTTAATGGTACACCGGGCCCGAGGTGGTATAATGATGGGAAATAAATACTTTATTCCCATCCGAGGAGTCATAAATAGGATCGGCGCTTCATCTCCAGCCGTCAGATCTGATGCATGCGGTATGGGAAGATCAGGACCGTCCATTTGTAGGATTCGAAAGGACTTCACTCCTGCTATAAAAACCAGGGAACGGACCTTTCTTCCTCTTTACGCTCTCAAATTCTCTATCTATCGGATTTTCAGATTCCCAAACCTTCGAACTTTCAGGCTTCCAAGCTTCCATTCCTTCGAACTTGCCACTTCTTTTGGTAAGGAATCTAGAAACTTTTCTTTTGATTTGGCAGTGGGTTTGTTCGCCGAAGTTCAGGGTTTGAATCGTCGTTTGTCTTTGCAGCTTTTACTTCTTGCGATCGTGCTGTGCAGTGATCCGGTTACTCCTTCAATCTTCAACTACCCGAATACCAGTAAGTATTTCTACTTTGCTCTTTCCTCCCAAACCTTAGGTTGTTGGTAGTTGTTAGAGTTGAGTTTCTGCCAGTATCGCCTATGTGCATGCGTGAATAGGGCTTTGATAGGCATGCGATTGATGTGGGTCGATAAGTAATCTCTTTGCATGCTTTGACGATTTGCGTTTGGAAAGGCGTTCCTCGTCTTGCTTGTGCTGTTTTGGTTTGCTGTTTTAGGGCATAAGCGTGAGCGCCTTTAGGGTGTCTTCCTCTGGGAAAACACTTCTCTTGGCGGGCTTAGGCTCGGAGTTTGAGTTTGGCTCCTTTCTGTCCTTCGAGTGGCATGGTGTCAACCCCTCGGCAAGCTCGGTGGGAGCCCCTCCAAGCAGTTTTCGGGGAGGGTCTCCCCGACGCCTTTGATACCGTTAGGGTATGACAAGGGTGCTGACTGCTTAGAGTGTTTTCTTCTTTGTTTCTCTTGTTCAGTGACGAACACCTCAAAGGAACAAATCCTTGCCGCGGTAGAGGCTGAATCTGCCCAGGAGCAAGGTTCCCCTGTCGCTGGCGCACTGGGGAAAGGAAAGGCTAAAGTGGTCGCGGCTAGCCTCCCGACTATCAACAGTTCAATCTGGGAGATGGACCAGAAGCCGAACCTGCTCAGGAACTACGACATGCTGGAGCTGTACTCCTCAAAAGCAGGCCTGAAGAACATCCCAGGCCTGATGTGGCACCGTCTGTCAGTGCTGGGTGAGTCTGCTAGTCAGAGTCATGAGGGCTTTGGTGCCTGGAGCTGGGCACACATAGTGTGTGGGGCGCACTTGCCCCTAAGAAGTTATTTTGCCAATTTCTGTGTGAAGGCGGGGATTGCCCCCTTCCAGTTGATTCCCCCCAGCTACAAGCTCCTAGCGGGGTGGTACATCTTTTGCAAGTCCCGGGACCTGGAGGCCCCTACCCCGGAGGAGGTGCTACACTTCTATGGGCTAACGTCTCAACCCATGAGAGGTCATCCAGACAAGGTGGGGTTTTACAGGCTGGAGAGGTAACCGGACGTGATGTGTCCTACCTGCCATACCGCAAGGGTTCCAGACCTCCGGGAGTACTGGTTCCTGACGACCGGCTTCCCATTGAAGAGGGTGCCAGCCCTATCTTTGGACTTCAAAGTCCCTGGTAAGTGCTCCTTCCTCTCCTTTTTAACTTTGTTTCTTTACGTTTGATTTGCCTTTCGGGAGGATCTCTAATGCTCGTATTTGGATTTTGCAGAAGTCGTTCCGCGGACACCTCGCTGTGCGGAGATGATAAGGAGGTCAAAGTTCTACGAAGGGCTCTCGGAGGAAGAGCTGAAAGTGGAAGGACTTGTGACCTCCGAATCTTTGAGGGAGTATGGGCTACTCGCCTCTTTCCAAAACATTGAGCCAGTGAGTGGCAGGGGGCAAAGTCAAGTGTCAGCTGACATCCGGGAGTAGATTGCCCTGGAGCTGTTCAAGGTGATCTGCCAAGCGGCCCAGGACGAGAATAATTTATCCCCTAGTTGGGCGGAGAGGTTCCCCGACCTCCAGCCGGAGGAAGAGGAGATCGAGGCTCGCCACGCCGCAGCTTACCCCAACGAAGGGACTCCGGGGGCTGGTACCTCCGGGAGAGGTAAGACTAGTTTTCGATTGATCCACACCCCCAGCCTATCTGAGGTTTCCCGGACCTCTCAGATGGGGTTCGATCCCCGCTTCCTTAGGCTAGATCCGCGCAGGATACCCTTTGACAGATATTGCGATAGGGTAGATGAGCTCCTCGGATACTTGGATGACGGTAGTCTGCAAGGAGGTGTCACCATGGTTGACCCTTCTTCCCTCAGCATGTCATTCCCGGACTTCAAGGAGTACGGGAGCTTCCTGGAGTAGGAAGCGGTGTCTTGTTTCACTCGGGGAAGGCCATCCACGTTTCTCGTGCATGGTCGTCCCTCTCAAACGTCTCTCTTTTTTGTCCCTTGTTCCCTGCTGGCGGACTTGCTTGTGATTTTATGTTGTTGATTGTCTTGTCCTCTGCTTATCTTCTTTCACATTGCTTGCTGGTTCGTTAACCTTGCTTCGTACGTTTCTTGCAGAATATCCTGAAGCCAAGATGTTGGGGAGAGTTACCTTACTCATCAAGAAAGCCGCCACCAGCCAGGATCCGTCCAAGGGGAAAGGACGAAAAGCCAGAGCCGGTAGGGGAGGCAAAGCTGCCACATCCAAGAAAACAGGTGGCGAGGCGCAAGTGTCTCCGGCAGTGGAGAGATCTCCTGCCAAGGGGCCTTCCGAGACCATGGCGACCTCGAGTAGTAGCAGCGACGGGGAAGGGCTTGTGTTCCCCGTGAAGACGACTGGGGTGAGCAAGCGTCCCGGAGGAGATGCTGAGGGCGCCAAGAAGAAACGCCTTAGAAACTCTTCTCCCGGTCGAAGGCAACAACAACAACAACAACAGCAACCACAACAACAACAACAGCAACAACAACAGCAACAGAGACAATCACCACCGCCACAGCAGCAGCAACAACAACAGCCAAACCAGCAGCAACAACAGAGGCAATTACTTCCGCCGCCGCAGCAGCAAAAGCAACAGCAACAACAAAGGCAGTCACCTCCGCCACCGCAGCAGCAAAAACAACAGCAACACCAGCAACAACAACCGATCGGGGCGGTAGTGTCTTCCCTACCATCCTTAACACCCCGTCTGCCTCCTCCTCCAGCCCAAAGGGAGTCCACTCTTTCGGGGTCTCCTTCTTCTCAGCAAACAAATCTTCCCCTGCCTGGCCTGAAGTTCCACTTCCCTTAGAAACCAACCCGTTTCCCCGCTGCCGTTCTGGAGGGTGTAAGACGGGCCGATAATTTTTTGAAGAGGCGGTTGGAGGCTGAGAAGGCTGTTACTCAGGGAAGGGCAGACAACTTGTCTGCCGTGAAGAGAGCTGAGCTGGCCGAGGGGGTGAGATCCCTTCACCCAGCTGGAGCGGTTTTGGATGGCCCAGCCTTGGAGAAGAGGCTGGTGCCTAGGCTCAGACGTGCATTAGCGTCGTTCGGAGCGGAGATGATGGAGGACATGGCCCTGAGCTTGTGCGAGCTCAATTCTGAGAAATGGGCCATCAGTAGCAGTAAGGATCCACTGCTGCTGACACATGCCGTGAAGCAGCAATTGTCCGGGGTAAGCCATCAGTTGTTGTGTTTTGGGATCATCTGTCTTAGCACATTTGGTTCTGCTTAACTCATTATGTTGTCTTTCCTTGCAGGCCTCTCTGATCGCGAAACGCTCGTTCCGGGAGGTGGGTGCAGTTCTGGTTCAGCTGGAGGAGAGCCAGGTGGCTCGCCAAGCCTTGGAGGCGGAGAAGTAGAAACTGACCTAACAGGTCGAGAGCATAAGGGGGGAGGCTTCGGAGAAGATTGACCAGGCCCGGCGCACGGCTGAGGAAGAGGCGGACAAGAAATATCTTGCCAAATATCGAGAGTACCGGGTCAGCGCAGAGAATGAGTTCAAACAGCGGTCGGATGACTTGAAGGCCGAAAACTCCAAGCTCCGGGAAGAGCTATCTCAAGCCAGGGTGGAGAAGGATACCTTGGAAGCCCGCTTCCAATCGAAAAATGATCTCCTCCTCAAGCGGCAAGAGGAATATGCCACTCTTCAGAATAAGCTGCACGAGGAGGAGCAATTTCATCAGAGGAGCAGGGATCTCGTGTCTATGCTGGAGTTGGGGTTCGCCGAGAAGGATAAAGAGATCGGAGCCTTGCAATTCACCGCCAGGGGGCATGTGACCGAGAAGCAATCCGTGCTGAACCAAAATAAGGTGCAGCACAAGGAGATTGATTCTCTTAAGGGAGAGCGGGATGCATCCAAGGCCGAGACGGAAAAACTGAAAGCTCAATTAGCTGTCGCGGAGGCAAAGCTAGCAACCTCCGAGGCGGAGCGCTTGAAGGAGAAGGAGGATGCCGAGGTGGTACTGAACAGGACGATTAATATATCGCACGTGGTCCTCATGCATCAACTCTGGAAAATGAACCCGGAGGTACTAGGCTATCTGGGAGAGGATGCCGATGCCATGAGGGAGAAGCTACAGGTGTGGGATCAAGGCCCAGAGGTGTACGTCCAAACTTACAACATTGACGAACCTGCTGGAGCCCCTGAGGCAGGAGATCCCGGAGAGGCGGGGACCTCCGAACCTGCCCGTGATGAAGTTCCGCCTTCCAATGAGCCGACTCCGCCAGCCCTAGTTGAAACCGTTGACCTCGAGGCCTTGGCCGTGGATACCGCTGCCACCCCTAATGCTTGAAGGGGCCTTATCTTTATTTATTTTTCATTTGTGTTTTTCTTTGGGGCGAAGCTCCCTGTACTCTTTTCTCATTGCAGAAATTTTTGCCATAATTATAGCATTCTCCTTTCTTTTCTGTCGAGTTCTTTGTTTAACTTTGCGTTTAGGGTAGACTTTTACACGGTAGAAACTGCTGTAGGGGCGCATGAGGTTTTGGTTCCAACGGCCAAAACCTATGCACTTCCAACTTGAAGCTCTAACGGCTAATGTCTTTTCCCACGTAGTTTCTAGGTTACGAAGGTTTCCTGGTTCCAACGGCCAGACTCCTTTCACCGTATTTTAGCTTTCCTAAGGCAAATAGCCAATCCCGGGACTTGTAGTGATACTGTTCGCTGGGATTGCTAAGGTGAGCCGTTCCATGGCTCGGAACGGGAGTTCTTTTGGTGAGCGTCGCTAGACTTAAGGTTAGATCTTTGCGAAGCAAAACTAACTGTCATTGCGAACCTCATGGTGGCTGACTTCAGGGACCTGGCATGGAGCCCTGCGAGGCAAGGCTCGTTGCGGTCGGGGAAATTGCCACGCCCACCATGTGCGATCCCGGAGCAGGGGCTTTGCGAAGCAAGGCCTGCTGTGAGTGGGGGATCGACCATATCTGCTCCTGGAGCTGAAACTTGCAGTGGTCGAGGAGCTCGCCATGCATTATTTTGTGAGATCCGGAGCTGAAGCCTGCGAAGCAAGGCTTACAACGGTCGCGGATCTTGCCATCTTTTGCCTTGCGGGACCCGGAGCTGGAGCTTGCGAAGCAAAGCTCTACAGCGGTCGCGGAGTATTCTGCAAAGGTCTTGTCAGGGAGTTGGGGGTGTATCGGCGTAGCTCTCTGAATGCGCCCCAACCCCCAGTCCTGTTCATCGCTGGGCTACACAGGAGATAATTTTCATGATGCATAATGGCAGACATTTCAATGGCAATTTTCACATAAACACATAATGCGCACATGACACGTAATGCAAGTATGTTTATGGCAACAACAAATTAACCTAAGCTTAACAATTTAAAAAATGCTAGCACATAAGTGGTGTTCTGTGTATGTTTTGTTCAAGGGGCGTATGGCTATGCCTTAGCCATGTATACCCCCCCCAAGTGAGCGTGGGGTCCGGACGTCTCCGGACCGCGTGGTCACTTGTTGAAATTCAGCTTTGAACACAGGGATAAAAAATGCAGTAAAAGCGGAGTGAACCTCTCCGTGTTTCATTAAATTAGCCTGTTAGGCATGTGTTTTACAGCAGGGAGGATTATCTCCACATTTTACACTTTTGCTGCGTCCACCAAGGACTTTCGACTAGATAGTCCGGGGCCTACTGATAGTAACGGCGGAGGTGCTCCGCGTTCCAGGCGCGCGGGACTTTAGATCTGTCGAGTCTCTTTAAGTGATACGTCCCATGGCCCACTTTTTCTTGTACTTCATAGGGGCCTTCCCAGTTGGGTCCGAGGACTCCCACTCCCGGATCCTGCGTAGCAGGAAATACTCTCCGTAGGACAAGGCCCCCAACTTCGAATGTACGGCTCTTGACTCTTGTGTTGAAGTGTCGGGCTATCTTGCCTTGGTACATTTTTAGTTGGACCTGCGACTGCTCCCGGAGCTCTTCGATCATGTCCAGGGACTCCTGGAGAAGGGCGTGGTTCCGGGTAGGGTCGTAGGTGTCCTGCCTGTGAGAGGGGATCATAGTTTCTACTGGGATGACGGCCTCGCAACCGAAGGTCATGGAATAAGGTGTGTGCCCCGTCGAAGTTCTCTCTGTTGTGCGATAGGCCCAAAGTACTCGCGGAATCTCTTCCGGCCAGTGAGCCTTGCAGGCTTGGAGTTTTTTCTTCAACGTGGTCTTTAAGATTTTGTTTACCGCTTCCACTTGCCCATTAGCTTGAGGTCTGGCGACTGCGGAAAAGCTTTTGATGATTCCATGCGAAGCACAGAAGTTCGTGAAATGTTCACTATCAAATTGCTTCCCGTTATCGGACACAATTTTTCGTGGAAGCACAAAACGACACACTGTATTCCTGATGACAAAGTCCAGTGCTTTCTTAGACGTGACCGTGTTCATAGGTTCAGCTTCAACCCATTTGGTGAAGTAGTCTACCGCGACTATGGCATACTTCACTCAGCCCCTTCCAGTTGGAAGGGAACCTACTAGGTCAATGCCCCAAACGGCGAAGGGCCAGGGGCTGGTCATTAAGGTAATTTCTGTAGAAGGCGCTCGCGGAACCTTGGCGTACCTCTGGCACTGCTCACATTTTCTGACATAATCCACACAATCCTTCTTCATGGTGGGCCAGAAGTATCCTTGTCGAAGGATCTTTTTGGAGAGGCTCAGCCCGGAGGTATGGTCGCCACAGAACCCTCCGTGAACCTCATGGATGATGGCGCTGATTTCGGTTCCGGAAACACACCTAAGGAAGGGTATGGACAACCCCCTGCGGTAAAGCTTTCCATCCATAACCACGTATCAGGGAGCTTGATACTGGAACTTTCTTGCGTCAGCCTTATCAGTGGGGAGCTCTCCGGTGGTGAGAAATCTGAGGATGGGTCCTATCCAGGAATGGGAATGGTCGATGATGGCATTTACCCTCTGTGTCTCAGTACTAGGTGCTTCTAAGTGCCCGATGGGCACTAGGCCATATTGTTCAATCTCCGGGTCTGTTGCAAGCTTGGCCAGCGTGTCCGCGAGTGAGTTCTGGTCCCGGGGGACCTGGCGGATTTGGTAGCCTTTGAAATGCTGCAGGAGGCCGCGGGAGAGAGACACGTAGGCAGCCATTTTTTCGCCTTTCGTCTGGTATTCCCCGGATATTTGGTTTACCACAAGTAGGGAGTCGCTGTATACCTCGATTTTTTGGGCTCCGACTTCTCTGGCCAGTTGCAATCCGGCCAGCATGGCTTCGTGTTCTGCCTCGTTGTTGGACGCTGGGAATGCGAAACGGATGGCGCTCTGGAGCTGATGTCCTTGGGGAGATATTAGGATGACCCCTGCTCCAGCTCCTTTTTCATTTGAGGCTCCGTCTACATAGACCTTCCATGTGGGAAGTTACGGGACAGGATCTTCCGGGAGGTCATTCATTCCTGAGCATTCCACAATAAAGTCCGCGAGAGCTTGTCCTTTTATGGAAACACGTGGCTGGTAGTGGATGTCAAATTGGCTCAGTTCCATGGCCCATTTAAGCAATCTTCCAGAAGACTCGGGCTTCTGCAAGACTTGTCGGAGAGGGTGGTTGGTGAGTACTCTGATGGTGTGCGCCTGGAAATAGGGCCTTAGCTTCCGCGAAGCGATTAGCAAGCAGAGGAAGAGTTTTTTGATCATTAAATATCTGGACTCGGCGTCCAGTAACCTCTTGCTTACGTAATACACAGGGAGCTGGATACGGCCGTCTTCCCGGACGAGAGCGGCACTCACTGCGTGCTCTGTCACAGCTAAGTATAAGAACAACGCCTCTCCTTCGACAGGTTTGGACAGAATGGGAGCTCGGGTTAAATGTTCCTTGAGGTGTTGGAAGGATGCTTCGCATTCGGGGGTCCACTCGAACCTCTTGTTTCCTCGCAACACAATGAAGAAGGGGACACATTTGTCAGTGGCCTTAGATACGAAGCGGCTGAGCGCAACTATCCTTCCGGTAACTCTTTGGACATCCTTATGCTTCCGGGGAGAAGGCATATCTATGAACGCCTTAATTTTCTCAGGGTTGGCCTCCACTCCGCGGGAGCTGACAATGAAACCAAGGAACTTCCCAAACGAGACCCCAAAAGTACATTTCTTCGGATTCAGTTTCATTCCATACTTTCGGATCACGGCGAAAGCTTCCTCAAGGTCGTCACTGTGGTCCCCGGAGGTCTTGGACTTTACCAACATGTCGTCTACGTACACCTCCATGTTCCTCCCCAGCTGGTCCTTGAACATCTTGTTTACTAGACGCTGGTACGTCGCCCCAGCATTCTTCAAACCGAAAGGCATGACCACGTAACAGTAGACACCCTTGTCCGTGAGGAAGCTGGTGTGTTCCTGGTCTGCGACATGCATCTTGATCTGGTTGTATCCGGAATACGCATCCATGAAGGACAAGAGTTCATACCCGGAAGTAGCGTCTACCATCTGATCGATTCGCGGAAGAGGGAAACAATCTTTCGGGCAGGCTTTGTTTAGGTCCGTGAAGTCAATGCACATCCTCCAGGACCCATTGGGTTTCGGGACCAGAACCGGGTTGGCCAACCACACGGGATAGTGTGACTCCTGGAGAAAGCCTATGGACATCAACTTGTCCACTTCAGCTTTGACTGCTTCGGCCCTTACTGGGTCTAACGGCCTCCTCTTTTGGCGAACTGGAGTTGCAGATGGGTATATGTTGAGTGCGTGGCACGCAACATTGGGATTAATCCCTGTCATATCAGCGTGGGACCATGCCAGGATATCCTGATTATTCTTCACAGTGGCCACGATCTTTTCTCGAATGGCCGATGGAAGGTTTTTCCCTACCTGAATGACTTTGGTGGGATCTCCCGGGTTGAGGATCACCTCTTCGACTTCCTCCATCGGCTCTATCGCTCTCTCGACCCCCACTCTAGGGTCGAGTTCGTCAAGGCACGCCCCTTGGGCGCCCCCAGTTTCTGGTAAATCTCCCGCTAAAGGAGCGGCAACAACCGCCTCCTGGACCGTGTAGACGGATCGGACGGAGACGTTATAACAGCTTCGTGCACTTCGTTGGTCTCCCCGGAGGGTGTCGATACGCCCGTCGTCGCATGGAAACTTCAGGCATAAGTGGCGTATCGAGGTTATGGCCCCGCAATCGATTAGGACCGGTCGGCCTAGGATAGCATTATACGCCGTGGGGCAGTCGACCACTACAAATGTGCAGTGCTTGAAGGTGCAAGCGTCGCTTTCTCCTCTGAGGGTGACTGGAAGTTGAATTTTGCCTAATGGCATGAGTGCATCCCCATTGAACCCCTGAAGCTGGATGGGGCATGGGGTCAGGTCTGTCTCGGTTAATCCGATAGCGTGGAAGGCAGCTTTGAAGAGGATATTTACGGAGCTTCCATTATCGACAAGGATCCGTGATACCTTCTTATTGGCAATCTGAGCTTCCACCACGAGGGGATCATTGTGGGGGAAGTGCACATGTCGGGCGTCATCTTCCGTGAAGGTGATGGGAAGATCCATCATTCGGGGACGCTGAGCAAGTGACTGAACCAAGGCGCACATCTCTCCGGTGTGTTCTAACTCCCTCAAGTACCTTTTCTGGGAGTTGCGGGTGCTTCCAGCAAGGTGCGGTCCTCCGGAAATGGTGGCTACGTGTCCGTCAACGGGTGGCGGAGCAAGGCCGGGCGGATATGGGTTTCCGGGTCCCAGAGCCAATAAGGCAATGGGTGCCGGAGGGGTTGGAGCAGGGAGCGCTGGGAACTGAGACCCAGGAGCTTGGGGGTGACCGGCTCCAGGAGCGCTAGCGGTCCCCCTCTGTCCCGGAGAATATGCAGCTCCGTGAACTACTCCCTGTCCGGGATAGATTATGGGTATCCTCACCCATTGACCGAGGTGTCCCGCTCTTGCCAGGGACTCGATCTCATCCTTCAGCTGAAGACATTCGTTTGTGGTGTGCCCCACGTCTCCGTGGAACTCACACCTCTTATTGGAGTCTCGCGGACGCCTTCCTCCGTGAGACACTTTCGGGGGCTTCCTGTAGTTGACCATATTACAGGTCGCCCGATAGACATTCTCTCGCGAATCTATTAAACTGGTGTACTCCGTGAACTTGGGCTCATAGTCCTTCCGGGGTTTCTTTGAATGGTCTCCCCGGTTGGGGTTTCTTCCGCCTCGTTTATTCCGCGATTGGCTCAGATTTCGTTCTGGGCCTTCTGCTTGCGGTTGCGACGGTCCGGGAGCGATACTACATCCTGTCTGTACAGCTCCGTACCCAGAGAAATGGGTTTGACTCGGCGTCTGAGCAGACGCGGAAGGCCCATACACGCTTGGAGTGAACTGGGCTCCTGGAAGCGTGAGGGATGGTGCGGGAGCTTGCGAAGCAAAGCTCGGCGCAGTCACGGAAGGCGTCGGAGCTGGGGGAACTCCAAAGGCCTGCTGGTAGGCATCCTCAAGGTTGATGATTCCCTGAGCTCTTGACATGAATTCGGACAGCGTTTCTGCCCGTCTCCTTTGCATTTCCCCCCATAGCAGGGAGCCGACAGTAAGGCCCGATTGAAGGGCGATCAGCTTCATATCGTCGCTGACCTTGGTCTTAGCAGCAGCTTCCATCATTCTCTGAATGAAAGCTTTGAGGTTCTCATTGGGTAGCTGCTTGATGTTGGTTAAGGAACCAACCTCCATGTCGTGGTCTCGGGCAGCAATGAACTGTCTTCTGAATGCGGACTGTAGCTCCTTCCAACTGTGGATGGATCCGGGAGCTAATCTTTTCCACCAGTCCTCCGCGGACCTGGTAAGGGTGAGTGAGAAGCACATGCATTTGGCATCCTCACTGACGCGCGCCACTTGCATTATTTTGTTGTATTTAGCTAGATGGGTGCGCGGGTCTGTCCTCCCCTCATATAATTCTATGTGAGGCATTTTGAAGTTATCCGGGAGGGACATTTCCGCGATCCTCCGAATACATGGCTCCGGGTCTTCCTCCTCGGAGTCTGACAGGGCCCCACTTTGCTTCCGGACCAGCTTGGTCAAGGCAGCGATCTGTTCCTCGAGCCTCTTTGTATCACTCTCCGGGAGGTCACGTCCCCGGAACTTGTCATTAAGATGATTCCGCAGGTCATCTCCACGAGGCCGGGCCTTTTCTCCTTTGGCCTTTTCATACTTGGCCTCCAACCTTCTTCTTAGGTCCACCGTGGACCAGCTATCTTTGGAGTGCGTGTCCGCAGCCCGACCGTCCTGGTTGACGGAATCACTGGGGCGGTTGTTCCTTCCCCTAGGCCTGGGTGCCTTAGCACCGGGCCCTTTAGGCACAGAGTGCCCCCTTGGGGCTGAAGGACGTCTGGGCTTAGGAGCGCCAGAGACCTTCTGCGCGGGGGGGGGGGGGGGCAGTCGACCTGGTGATCCACGCCTTTAGGAGGTGCAGGGGCGTTAGTGCGCGCAGGCTCCCCAACCTTTTCTTTGCCCTTGTTAGGTGTGGCTTTGGATGGTCCAGCAGCGGCTGGATCCGGCATGGTGGCATCAGCACCACCTGGAACAAAGGCATCCTCGTCCGAGTCGCCTAGGTCTCCGAACTTGCTTTGGAGGCGCTCCATTATGCACTGCATTTTTTCGGAGACGCGCTCCTGCTCAGCAAGCTTGGCCTTAGTGACCACCAGTTCTTCGGCTACTTGGACCAGTTCTGGATCCTTCTCGTAGTAGTAGCCGTGTTTGTAGTAACCGTCTCGGACATACTCTTCTTTGCTTTCTAAGTATGTCGTATCTTCAGTACTGACCCGATCCTGGCGGGATGTCGGGTCTTCACCTTGGTGGTCCAAGGGTTCGTTTTGTACCACATCTTCCATCATAGTATCGGGGTTGACCCTAGCATTTTTGTCAACCGCAGATTTTCTCGTAGTCACCATCTTTTCAGTACGCAGAAAAAGAGCTGACTAACAACTTCCTACAGCTCTCAACGAAAGCACCAAAATGTTTACCGAGTTTTTCGAAAACGAATACGAGCGGAATAATAAAAAGATAAAAACTGTAGAAGTGCAGAAATGTAAATAAACAAACAGTGTTTTTACGTGGTTCAGGCGTTAACGAGCCCTAGTCCATGAGTCGATGTTATTATACTTGTAGAGAATAACAGTCAAACAGCTGGTGTACAAGAAACTCACAACCTCACAGTGTTTCTCTCGGGTTCTCTTGGAGAAGATGAAGCTAGAGAGATTTTAGTAGAGTTCTTGCTATGTGATTTGTTGGCCGTCCTTACTATCGTAAAATGAGGGGGTCTTTATAGCTAGGGTTTTGGATTAGGGTTTTTCTCTACTCCCATGAGTCTTAATTACACTAGCCATAAATAAGGGATACAATTACCGTGGTCGCCTGGCTACCAGGCTCTATGTGGGTATATTTACGTGAAAGTATGGGGAATGCACAAAGGCAGCCGTCTTTTCCAAGTTGTCAGCGGAACAGTAGGCGAAATGGTACTTTAAGGCGTGCTGGGATGTGTGCGGCCTTGACCTGTCGGACGTGTCAGGCGGGATTCTGTGTCAGGCGGATATCATTCCAACTATGCCTCCTCCATGACTTGACCGCTTGGTCTTGTTCCGTGCGAGGCACGAAACTGTTTCCGCGAAGGCAACCTGAAGAGCTTCTCCTGGAAGGAGCTTCCCCGAAGGATATCCCTTCGGGAGTCCGGGAGAGTCGACGAGCTTCCGTGTCGCGTTTGCTTGAAAGAGTAAGCCGGACACTAAACGGGAGAGGCAAAGCCTTTCTGTCCATCCGCGAGCTCTGGTCACCTACCATGAAAGACTTTGATAATTCTGCTTCCCCGAGGATATCCATCTAAACGCTATCCGGAAATCTGGATAACAAAAATAAATAAATTATTTAATTAAAATAGGATATTTATTTAAAAATTTATATGACATTAATATAAATTTAATAAAAATAATTAATAAATTCTATAAATAAAACTAACCAAACGTGCATATTACACGTTTGTTGTTTCTAGTATATATATAATAGTATTTATATGGATAATAAAAGTTTTATATTTATATAAAGTTAGAATAAATCTAAAAGGATAAAAATCGACTTTCATACTGATTTTTTTTTTTATTGAAATTTACTCTACTAGAAAATTTTACATAAGAAGAGACAATGAAATATACATTAGTGGAATAAATGCATTTGTTTTATTGCACGCATAAATATTTATATATTATGTAGAATTGGTGATGCAAGAATCGATCACATAAGGTGAAGTTGTTAAGACCATTTGTAAATGATATCAGCAGTCGTTTGATTTGAACCCTCTTTGAAGCCATAAATTCCATCGTTATGAGCCCTCCAAACACACTTTGAGGCGCATCTGAATGAATCCCTGCTTGCTCTAAAAATGTCATACGATCCTGTTCCACCAATCCAGGTAAGACCACAGAAATACAAAGTAGTACCCGCAAAATTGATTCGAAATTTAAACTCGTAATCTTGATTGTTGGCCACAACATGAGCACCTAAATCATCATCAGCTGACTTGCAATGAACTGTAAGTTGGTTTTTATTGTCCAAATTATTGAAAATTTGAACCGTCGTTTTATATACGAATACGCCTCCGATTTTTTCATCACCGCTAGAATTCTCATTGTTGTCATTTTTTGTAGAGGGAAGATTCGCTCTCACTTCTGCTTCTATTGCACATGATGAAACCATAATCAGTAGTAGTAAGGAAATCAATGACATAGATTTTTTCTCAAACAGCTCCATCTTTCCTGTATTTGGCAGTAATCAATATTTTGAAATGTACACAAGAATATATTATTTGTGAGCTCTTTTCTGTACATATATATACACAATATGTTGGTATCATGACGTTATGAGGTTGTTTTAAAATGATAAGAAGATAATCACAAAATTATTATTGGCTTAGTCTTTATAAATGTATTGGCAATTAGGATATGGAATAACTGGGGTGGTTTTTTCTCCACAGTTGCAACAAATTTTTAATTTATATATAGTGTGTATGTTAAGTATATGAAAACTATATATTTATGATTAGGTACTTTTTCGGTTTTTACTTTTATTTTTATAATTATTTAAATTAGTTATTTATGATGTAATTATCTAAATTTTAAGAGATAATCATTTACAGTTATATTTTTATAATTTATTATACGTAATTTTATTTTATCAAGCAATATTTATGGGAAAGTTTATGATGCTACTTTTATTATTATTTTACCAATGCAATTTTATTTTATTTAATAGTATAAATTATGTGGGGATATCTATATATATATAAATCTAGGGAATTTTTTAAAAATATGGCTTTTCAGCCATTAATGTGCAAAAATATGAGAATTAAACTTTTATTAATTTGTATGGGAAAATTTAATTAACAAATACTTAGTTTATGGGAAAACTTATTCCATATTGGAAATCAAAATTAAACAAAAAAAAATCAGCAAAATGAGGGGTACTATGGAAATTAACGTAGGAAAAACTCATTTAGCCAAGCCACATCTTTTCTTTCTTTTTGCCCAAGCCGCCACCTCCCTGTCCTCTACTCGCCTCCCTCACCATCTCCACCATCTTCTCCGGCCACCCACCCTCACCACCTGCGATTCACCTTAGGCGCGCACCTCCGTGAAACCTAGCCAAGAACACCCAGCTGCACCATCGACAAACACAACCTCAATTTGTGCTTCTCTGTGCAATTCCATTCACGAGCCCCCAAATCCAAAACGATGGGTATAGGCTGAGGTGAGGGATGTGTTGGTGGTGGTCGGAGGTGGGGAAGAAGGGTGGCGCCTGGGCAGAGTGCGATTCGTGGTGCTCGGAGCTGCGCAAAATGACGAGGATGGCTGGGGTTACCATGAGGTTTTGCGCGCAGGGGATGGGGGTTTCTGGTTGTGGTCGGAGGAGATGGAGGAGGTTGTTTTGTGATCAGATCTGTTTTTTTTTTTCTATCTTCTGATCTGTAGTAACTGGTTACCTTCACGTTCTTTGTGTGTATATTTCTGGAGGTAACTGATTTCCTTCACATTTTGATGTCTGTGTATATTTCTGGTTTCTTTAAGGTAACTGGTTACCTAGGTTACTAAATCATACATACTCTTCCTTTTTTTTTCCTTCAAATGTGATGTTTCTTTTCATTTCTAATATGTTTGACTCGTCACTCCTCTTATGGTAACTGGTTACCTTTCTTATGGCAGTAGGTTACTCATCTCACTGTAACTGGTTACCTCGCCCGATACATGTTATTTAAACTCTAAGACTATTTTTACAAATTTGGGAAAAATCAAACAAGTAATTGGTTACCCCTCTGGATAAATGTTATTTAACCTAGCTGTAGAATTTTTTATTTTTTTTTTTACATAACTTTGAAAAATCAATTAAGTAACTGGTTACCTTACCCAGGCTTTCCAAAAAAACGTATGACCTAAAAAAAAGGAAAAAATGTATATATTAAATAAAAAATAATAATAAACCAACTCATATTACCAAAAAAAAATTTGCACAACAACCATGAAAAAAATTAATATATAAAAAGTTATTTAAAATTAATATAAAAAAATCAAATAAGCTAAAAAAATAATCAAATTACAAACATACCCTTCCAAATTAATACAACTTGATTAAGAGTAAAACTACGGCATAAACAAACTTTTATACAAAAATATGGGAAACTAACCCATAAAAGTGAATTTTTTTTTTAAAAAAAAGCCATAGATTAACTTTTCTTGAAAAAAAAAGCCATATTTTCACAATCTATTCAAAATCTCATATAACATGTAATTTTCACATAAATCTATGTCTATAGCTATATCTATATCTATATCTTCTATCTACTTATATAAAGTTGAGGACAAGAGAGGTGGGGTGACAGCCTAAATGAACTACTTTCTTTTTTCTTTATTTTCTCAAATTTTCACTATTATCTATCTATAATAATTATAAATTATCATCTAAGAAACTATAACTATAATTTTTTTTGCATTAATTTTTTTTATATAATAATAATTAATTATTTAAATACACTAAAATAATAAATGGAAACAACCATAATTGTTATATAATGGTAGCTAATCTAAAAAATTACCATATATAGACTATATATATATGATCATAATA
The DNA here is from genome assembly GCF_963169125.1 of Humulus lupulus. Lineage (NCBI taxonomy): Eukaryota > Viridiplantae > Streptophyta > Magnoliopsida > Rosales > Cannabaceae > Humulus > Humulus lupulus. The sequence continues at coordinate 290,263,000 of NC_084794.1, forward strand.
ATGGTAATTGTTATATATAATATAATGATAACTAATCTATTAATTATATATATATATATAGATTATCTATCTATAATAATTATAAATTGTTGACATCGTTTTTCGTCAACTTAAGAAATAAGAAAAATTAAACAAAAATATACCAGAGGAAGTAAATAAAAAAAATGTAGACAAGATCTTTTACGTGATTCAACAGTTAAAATCTACCTAGTCCATGAGTCTATATTATTGAATCTTTTGGAATTCCCTTGAACTTTCAAATAACAGTTGCTCAAAGTTTTCTCTCCAAATCTCAATGTTTCGGTCCCTTACAAGTGAATTATCACACTCTATTTGTAGAGGGGTTTTTTGAATTGCTTCCCACATATCTCGAGAAGTTATTATTCAAATCAAATACAATAAAATCATTCAATGCATACAGTTATCACGTATGCATAATATCCCATAAAATGTGGCATTTAATAACAAATTACATCAGATCTGATAAACATAAGGTATTTGTAACAATAAATATGTTCACACATGGCTGACGAGCTAGGACACCAGGATCACGTGCCTTCGAGACCATTTGCCAATTACGAGCTCGTCGTCATGGTTTTCTTATATTCCAATCAAGTAATTATCGACGAAACCATCCCGTTCGAGCATACTTCTCTTGAGCTCGAACCATCTTTTCTAATAGCGGGAAATGAATCTAGAAGTTTATACAAGTGTTGATCCATTGTTACTGTGAGTAGCGAGCCTAACTTATAAGCTCGGCGCACCTTTGAGGCTACACAATCCTCGAGCTCACGAGGTTGTCACTTACAACTTTAGCGAGACTATTTCTGACCTACTAACCACATGATGATTGTGCTGGTCTTGACCTTACACATTATCAGCCTGAGCTTCGAGAGGAAAGATTCCTATTCTTGAAATCTGGGTGTGTAGCTCCCCGAAATTTGACTTAGTTAGATAGTAGTAGTAGTAGTAGTAGTAGTAGTAGTAGTAGTAGTAGTAGTAGTAGTAGTAGTAGTAGTAGTAGTAGTAGTAGTAGTAGTAGTAGTAGTAGTAGTAGTAGTAGTAGTAGTAGTAGTAGTAGACAGTAATAGCTTATAGTATGTTAGTTTTAGCAGATATTGGTTCAAGCCGAGACTTAGTTGATACTCATAGCAATAGTTATGGATTTTATAAGTTTAACCTATAGTTTAGAAATATTAATTATAACATAAGGTTTGATTAATATTATTGGATATAGAATATTATTTATTATAACCTAAGGTTTAGATAGAATTTTAAGAGCATGACACTTGTCACAATCTTGTTTATTTGAGGATTTAAGCATTTTAAATGAATAGTTTAATAATAGAAGAATCTAGAAGCTCTAAAACCTTCTAGAACCTGCTAGAATCACGTATTACTCAGTCAAAGATGTTTAATCAATTCTAATTATCCTAAATTAGTGCAAAAACATGTTTAAAATATCTACGTATGCCGATATATCGCAGCTTAGGGACCGATATATCGCCTACAGAAGATACAAAAAACACGTTGACTTTGCACGAACGAAACCACGAACCTTTGATATTATGGTAGGGGTGATATACGCCTACCCTAGGAGATATATCGGCTCCAATGGCCTATTTTGAATGTTCTTAGAATCCGAGCTTGAAACGACTCTTAACCTCTTAACTTGCTTCTGAACGTTTTTGACCAAGTTCTAAGCATTTGTTGAATGAATATTCAAATATTTTTTCATTTAATATTCATTTATTTATTCAAGTGGCGCACCAAATCATTCCTCTAGCACAATTACTACAGTTGGCAGAACCTTGCTACGAGGTAGTGTATGAACGCTTTAGAAAGCAGCAACCACCGAACTTGGATGGTGGGTCAGACCCAATAGAAGCAGAAGAGTGGCTTCGATCGGTGGAGTCCATTCTAGAGCATATGTGGCTGGGAAACGAAGATTGAGTCTCTTACACTTCAAGCTTGCTAAAGAAAGACACATGCATCTGGTGGGATATAGTGAAGCAGACTAGAGATGTGAACGTTATGACTTGGGATGAGTTTATGCAAGTGTTTAATAAGAAGTACTACAGTCCTGCGATTCTAGCCACAAGGATGGACAAATTCATCGCGCTTACCCAAGGGAATTCGACTGTAACGGAGTATGCCAGGAAGTTTGATAGGCTGGCTAAGTTCACGGTGGATATGGTACCCACTAAGATGCTAAGAATTCAAAGATTCATGAAGGGACTGAAACCTATGATAGTCCATGACATGAAGTTGATTCGGGGGAAAACCACTTATGCGGAAACATTAAAGGTAGCCTTGGAAGCTGAGTAGGTTGAAGAAAGAATCTAGAAAAAAGGCGCGGCCAGAAGGGACGCCAAAAGAAATAACAATGATCAGAACGACCACAAACGAAAACATGACGTTGGTCAAAATCAGAAAGTCGATGAGAAGAATAAGACTGTATCAGAAAGTAACGGGAATAAGAAGTCCTATGTGGAATATCCCTAGTGCCCTATCTGCAAGAGGAAGCATTCATGAGAATGCAGATATAAGACGTGTTATCCTTAAAATCAGAAGTGAATGACATGGCAGGCATTAATTGCACGTGGCTGACACCTGGCAGAATCTGTGTTCAACTATCGACCAGGAAGACGTACAACATCATGCGATCGACTTTTTCATACGACTAGCATGGTCGTACACACATTATACGCGGAGGAAATCTTAGGCAGTTATGATGGAATCCGAAATTATCTCCCATGATATCCTGAGTATCCGATTATTTAGGAAAGAATATCTGTAACAAATCAATGTAAATCTTCCCTGAGCTTATAAAAAGAAGAAGAGGGCTCAGGGAAGGGGATTCCAATCTTTTTCCTTTGAGCAAAAAAGGTCATTTGAGATTAGAGATTACACTAGAATAATTGTATTTTCTTCTTCAAAGGTTAGTGAAACTCATTGAACCCTAGTTCTATGATCACCCCTTTGAATCTTATTCCAATAAAAATTCAAGTGGACGTAGGTTATTACCATATCCTGGGGCCGAACCACTATAAAATCTTGTGTCTTTAGTATTTTCGTCATCACATTCTTTTCAACCTTTTCATCCACGTCAAGCATATTTTGACTCCGTTTCAGTTGTCCAAAATCTGGGTCAACATTCTGGTGCTTTCATTGAGAGCTTGATATAGCATTGTTGAGAAAACCAATGGCGAAAACTACCAGGAAAACTGGACAGGCGGCCGCCGCTGCACCATCTAACCCGCCTCCTCCTCCTCCTGCAAACGTGGCTGAGGATGAGCCACATCTGGACTTTGATGAGGAAGAAATGGACGACGCGACGTTGAAGAGTACCCTAGGGGCGCTACATGAAGAGCTGGCCAATCTGAGGGCCAGTCAGGAAGGTGTTGCCGAAATCATGGCGCGGCAGCAGCAGGAAATTGAGCGGTAGCGTCTGGAGTTGAGTGAGAGGCAGGCGGAGATGGACCGCCGTCAGAGGGAAGCCATGTCAGCCCTTGAAGCTGCCCTGCAGTTTGCTAGGAATCAGGCTACCCCTGCTTTGCAGCCTAATCAACCCGTGGACGAGCCACCCCAGAGGGGTCCCAATCCTAGCCCGCCTATCCAGCCCTCGAGCCCATAAAGGCCCGAGCAGCCACAGGCGCCCCATGACGATGTCCCGCTGATGGACCCTGAGGAGCAGCCTCCATCCCAAGCTGGTCGCCACAATCCCTCGGAGCAGGGGCAGAATAGGAACGAGCAGCAGCCTCGTAGTCCTAGACGCCATAGGGGCGATGAGCCAAACCTTCCGAACAGGGGACAGCATCCTCCTGGTAATAGGAGGAACTCAGAGTTAGGCTCTGCGGTCCGAGGCCCCACACGGCATGATAACGCACGGGGACCTAACGACCAACGCAGACCACCCTCTAACGCTCGGGAGGTTCCAGCCCAGGAGGGCCATCGAGGGAATAGCCGATCCCACCATAGCCAATCAAGATTTAGAGATGGTCATGGTTATAACGAAGCCGACTCAGGCAGAGGGAATGACGGTCGGGGAAATAAAGAAAGAGGTGGAGGCAGAAGCCAACCACCTCAGGATGACCAACCCGACAGATGGAATGCTGAGGGGCAGCCCAGACACAATAATGTCTTCAACCGGCTCGGAGCTAGCGAGCAGTGGAGAAGAGATGAGGACTTGAGAGATGTACTCAACAATCTCCGCTAGCAGCATGGTGAGTACATCCCCCCAGCAGCAGAGGCCTCGGCGATTCCTAGCGCCGTGCAGGCCCAGATAGATGACCTCAACCAGGCAGTGCAGCAGCTAGCTGGGGGAAGAACATCTTATATCGACCATGATAGGAGAAAAGGTACTCCTTTCATCCAGAGGATAGCCATGGCAGAGACTCTTAGCAAGTTTAAGATTCCTACGCTCCCAAACTTTGACAGGTATGGTGACCCAGTATCTCATGTTAACAAGTTTGAGATACAAATGGACATTCAGAAAGTGTCTGAAGACACTCGGTGCAGGATCTTCCCTGCAACACTTTCTGACGCTGCACAGTAGTGGTTTTTTAAGTTCCCTCCCGCAAGTATAATTTCCTGGGAAATGTTCGTGATAGATTTTTACGGGTAGTTCTACGCGGGTCGTGTGCACCCACTGAGGCAAATCAGATACGCCAGCAAAATGGAGAATCGCTGAAAGACTACGTTCAGTGTTTTATGCGAGCAGCCACCGGAGCAAAAACAGTGGGTGATGAAGGAAAAATGATGGCCATAACGGCAGGGGTTAAGCATTGTACCCCTCTCTGGGAGAGCCTCGGGAAACATGGGGTCAGAACGACCCAGGAATTTCTAGATCGAGCTAATCGTTATATCAAGCTCGAAGACGCCATTTCCAATGAAGGAAAACCCCCAAGCAGAGATAAGGAGACGACCGAACCCGCCAATGGGTCCAAGCCCAACGACAATGGCAAAGGCAACGGGAACGGCAACGACAATGGCAATGGCAAGAATGGTGAAAAATGGCCACACAACGAGCCTTTCACCTCTGACAACAAGAGGACTAAGGGTAATCATTATGAACCTCGGTTCACTAACTATACTGCCCTTATTGAGTCTCGGGGAGAGGTATATCAGGCCATGAATTCCAGTGTGCCTTACAAGAAGCCTGTCCCCATTCGAAAGGATATTTCGAGGAGAGACACCACCAAGTTCGGTCATTATCACAATGACTACAGACATGACACCAATGAGTGCAACCAGTTGAAGGATGAGATCGAGTTCCTTATCAGACAAGGACACTTGAAAAGATATGTATGGGCCTCGGGAAATTCCCAACGAGAAGCTCCAGGTGGCAACGAGCAAGCGCCCACACGCCAACGCTCGCCACCTTTGCAGCCTGATCTCGTAGTCGGCACCCTATCAACCATCTGTGGAGGCTCGCACCTCGCGGGAAACAGCGGCAAGGCAAGGGAACGATATGCTCGGACCCTACGCCACAGCCAGGACATCGAGATGATGGCTGTGGAGGACCGCGCGCCGAAAAAGGCTCGATCAGAAGAAGGCGAGATAGCCTTCTCTGATAGCGATGCCCAGCATGTCCGGTTCCCACACTCCGATCCGCTGGTCGTGGACATCCAAATGGCGAATATGATGGTGAAGAGAGTGCTAGTCGACACAGGAAGTTTAGTGATCCTATACAAGTCTTCTCTGGAACGCATGAAGTTGTCTGTTAAGGACTTGGAGCCTTGTAACCAGACAATATACGGCTTCTCTGGCGAGGGACTCGCCCCTACAGGGTCAATTGACTTCCAGTGACAGCAGGTACAGCGCCTACTTCCAGGACATTACTCGCTACTTTCATAGTGGTTGATTGTCCCTCGGCGTACAACACCGTCATTGGAAGACCCATACTGGTTAACCTACGGGCCGTCACCTCTATATGGCACTTAGCCATGAAATTCCCAACAGACGCAAGGGTAGGACGCGTGTTGGGAAACTAGAGGGAAGCTAGGGAGTGCTACAACGCCTCGGTCACGAAGGCAAAGAAGGAAACATTAAAAAGCACTCCCTCTAAAAGGTTGCAGATGGCAATTGATACACAAGCCCAATCTGGTGAAGGAGTCACCAAATAGGGTGTTGCCCAAAGTGAGGATAGAGATTTGGATCCTCACTTTGGGGATTTTTAGGATAATGTAGGACCCGTCGAGGACCTGGAAGAGGTCCGACTTGACGAAAAGGACCCGACCAGAGTCGTGAGGGTCGGGAAAAACTTAGAGCCCACTACGAAGCATGCACTAGTGGAATTTTTGCGGAAGAACCAGGGATTCTTTGCCTGGTCACACAAAGAGATGGCTGGGATAGATCTTGCAGTCATAAGCCATGTCCTGAATATAGACAAGAGTTTTCCGCCCGTGCAACAGAAAAGAAGGCTTCTCGACAAGGATCGGTCGAGAGCCTTAAAAGAAGAAGTGGAGAGATTAAAAGAGAATGGGTTCATCAGGGTGGCGTTCTATCCATCGTGGGTCTCCAATCCAGTACTGGTTCCCAAGCCTAACAGCAAGTGGCGAACCTGTGTGGATTTTACAGACCTCAATAAAGCCTGCCCGAAGGATTGTTTTCCGCTCCCAAGGATCGACCAGTTGGTCGATGCTACTGCACGACACGAGATCCTCTCTTTCATGGATGCATATTCGGGCTACAATAAGATTATCATGCATCCCCCTGGCGAGGATCACACCAGCTTTCGGACCGATACGGGATTATACTGTTATAAAGTAATGCCCTTCGGACTGAAAAACAGAGGTGCGAATTACCAGCGACTAGTTAACCACATGTTTAAAGAGTTGATCAGCATAAACATGGAGGTATATGTGGACGACATGCTGGTAAAGTCAAAAAAGGCGGAAGGACATGTGAAGGATTTGCAAGAGTGTTTCGATGTATTGAACAAGTACCAGATGAAACTAAATCCTCTCAAATGTTCCTTCGGAGTCGGATCAGGAAATTTTTTGGGGTTCATTGTCAATTCAAGAGGAATCGAGGCCAACCCCGACAAGATAAAAGCCCTAATTGATATGAAATCGCCAGAAAAGATCAAGGATGTACAAAGTTTGACTGGGAGAATTGCGGCCCTAAGTAGATTTATTTCCAAATCAACGGACAAGTGTGTCCCTTTCTTCAATCTACTTAGGGGCAACAAGAAATTTGAATGGACAGGAGACTGCGAGCAAGCTTTTCAGGCCTTGAAAGCCCATATGGAAAAGCCTCCCATTTTAACTAAGCCAATCGAAGGAGAAACTTTGTTCATTTACCTAGCGATCACTGAAGTTGCTGCTAGTGTGGTCCTAGTACGAGAGGAAGAAGGCATACAAAAAGCGGTTTACTATGTAAGCAAGAGGCTAATCGGAGCAGAACTGAGGTATCCACCCATTGAGAGGTTAGCATACTACCTAATCCTGGCCTCCAAGAAACTACGTCCTTACTTCCAAGCCCATCTTATCACAGTTTTAACCGACCAGCCTCTTCGGCAAGTCCTCTAGAAACCAGAGGCGGCTGGACGTCTATTAAAATGGGCAGTCGAACTAGGGTAGTTCGATATTACGTATTCACCACGAGCAGTGGTAAAGGGACAAATCTTGGCCAGTCTCATTGCAGAGTTTACTGAACTCCCAGACGACGAGAAATGCGAAAAATCTAGTGCGCCCGAGCTTCATGATCAAACTCCCTCATGGAAGTTGTTTACGGATGGGTCGTCAAACAAATCTCATGCAGGGGCAGGAGTGATATTGATAACGCTAGAAGGGCATCGATTTCACTGCGCCATTAGATTTGACTTCGTAGCCTCGAACAATGAAGCAGAATATGACGCCCTCCTCGCTGGATTACGATTGGCAAAAGATATGGATATAAAAGTACTCGATATTTACAGCGATTCACAGCTGGTGGTGAATCAAGTTATAGGGGAATATCAAACACGGGGTCTCAAAATGGGAGCCTACCTAAATAAAACTAGAGATCTGTTGGCACAGTTCCAAAAGTACACCCTCCAGCAAATACCTCGAGACCAGAATTCGAATGCAGATGCCTTAGCCAAACTCGCAAGCGCAAAAGATGCTGACACTTTAAATATTGTGCCAGTAGAAAGATTGAGCGAGCCAAGCATACGAGCGGATGTGACTAGCATGGAAATTCGAATGGAAGATACATGGATGGCGCCTTACTTGAAGTATCTGACCAGCGGTACACTGCCAACAGATAGGAACAAAGCCAGAACTCTCCAAAGGCAGGCGGCGAGGAACATACTGTTCGATGATGTTTTGTATCGAATAGGATATTCCATGCCACTGCTCAGATGTATTACGCCCGAGAAAGCTAAGGAACTGATGAAGGAAGTCCATGAAGGCTTTTGCGGAGATCACGCTGGGGGGCAAAGTTTGGCAAAGAAAATCCTAAGGCAGGGCTATTTCTGGCCAACTATGAACGAAGACTCTGCGGAGTACGTGCGGAAATGCGACAAGTGTCAAAGGTTTTCCAAAATCCCACGAGCAACACCAAATGAATTAAAACAGATGTAGAGCCCTTGGCCTTTCGCAGTATGGGGAATAGACTTAATTGGATCCCTACAAACAGGGAAAGGTGGAGTAAAGTATGCAGTCGTAGCAATTGACTACTTCACTAAATGGGCCGAAGCTGAACCACTCGCTACCATAACAACCAAGAAAGTTCTTGACTTTGTCATCAAGAACATTGTTTGTCGATATGGTTTGCCTCGAAAAATCGTCTCAGACAACGACACCCAATTCGACAGTGATCTATTCACCGACTTCTGCGAAAGACACGGGATTATCAAAAGCTTTTCTTCAGTTGCTCATCCACAAGCGAACGGGCAGGTCGAAGCAGTGAATAAAATGATTAAGGACACCCTAAAGAAGAGACTTGAAGACGCTAAAGGAGCGTGGCAAGAACAGCTACCTGAAGTTCTATGGTCGTATAGAACTTCTCACCGAACAGCGACAGGTCATACTCCATTTTCCTTAACATACGGATATGAAGCCATGTTGCCAGTCGAGTTAGATCCGCCCTCGCATCGACGAATTACATACGACTAGGATCAGAACAGCCAATTGATGATGGAGTCCCTAGACTCAATAGAAGAAAAAAGAGAAAAAGCCTAACTCTGAGTAGCTGCGTACCAACAAAAAGTCGCCCGGTACTTTAATTCAAAAGTAAAAGAAAGGAAATTCAATGTCGGAGATCTAGTGCTACGAAGAGTTTTCTTGAATACCCGCGAACCCACTGCTGGAGTACTCGGACCAAATTGGGAAGGATCGTACCAAATTGAAGAAGTCCTTCGCCCGGGCACATATAAACTTGCACGCTTAAATGGAGATCTTGTTCCACGCTACTGGAATGGAGAACACCTGCGCAAGTACTACCAATGAACAATCCTTCTTAAAGGACTGGCTTGTATTAATTCTTACTTTTTACAAGTTTCGAAAAAGGGTTAGCCACGCTGTATGGCTAATCGCTTATAAGTGTAAGATCTTTTTTAAGATCCCTCGTACAGACATGTTTAGTCCATTTTAATACGAGATTATAAGGGACTGTGCACAGCCAGTCATTCTTGCCAACCTTTGTAAATTTATTTTACAAGTATTTGTTCATTACGTGTGTTGTTTTGCTGTATTACAAGTGTTGAATTCAATTTCGAGCAGCAATGTTCAAACAGGTCGTGGTCAAGGCAAGTGACCAAGGACCTAAAGCTCCTCGATCACTTGGGGGGCATATAAGGTACATCGATAGCAAAGCGTACCATAAGGTATGTAAACACATGAACAAAATAAGTGAAAGCATGCTACGGTACTTAGAGCATTTTTCAAAATTTATGTTTTGAAAAATCAAACCAAAGTACTATGCTAAGTTCGGTCATGCGAACAGATATTATAATAAAAGAAACATTATAATATCAGTAAAGCAATCGTTTACACCGCGAGCATTAGTTCTCAGATGTAAATATGTCATTAAAAGGAAAAATATTTTACACCGCGAGCAGAGCTGCTCGGATGTAATTATTCAAGTGTAAGTAAAAAACTGCCCTCGCAGCAATCAAAAATAAAATTGTCTTTACAAGTAGGCTCGTTGGCCATAAAAACTGTGGAAGATAAAAAGAAAATTACTGGGGAGCAGGAGGGTCTTCTGGACGAGGAGCGCTCTTGTCATCCGGAGGATCAGCCTTAGCGTCAGCAGCAGAGGTCTTGGCCTTTGCTTTTTCCTCTGCCTCCAGCTGAGCAATGCACTGCACCATCAGCGTCCTTTGTAACTTCTTGAAGAGATAGTTGATTTTGGCCCCCCGGTTGTGTTTCCAGAAATCGTAGAAACTGAGGAAGGCAGCTTCCTTGTACTTCTTCAGATTTCTGGCCCCGTCCTCCTCGAGTTCCTGGATGTGCCCTTCAAGCTCTTAAACGTGCCTTTCAAGCTCTTGCACACGTCCCTCGAGCCTCTTTGTCTCCTCCCTGCTGCCAGCCAGGTCAAGCATGGCATGCTTACACTCTTGGGTGTTGAGTACAGCGCTTTCCTTCCATTTATTCTGCTCCTCATTGGCTTTCTTCAAAGCCCCTTGGCTCTCCTGAAGCTCCTGGGTGAGAGTGGCCTGGTCCTCGCACAGTTGCTCGTTCAGCTTGGACAACTCCTTGTTCTCCATAAGCAGCTTATTGTTATCCTCGAGCAGCTTAGTGTTATCAGCCTCAAGCACTTGCTTGGCTTGGGCCAGCCTAGAGTCGAAGTTATTCTCTCGAGAGACCATTGCCCCAGCACGGCGCCAGCTAGCAGTCAAAGACAAAAACCCCTGAGAAAAAAAAAATGAATGAAAGTTAGGAACAGAAGTCTAGCATAAATGACAAAGCAGCAAAAGACGACTCACGCTGGCTAGCTCATTTAGCCCTCTATTAATGATCTTGTCGATGTCCATTGTGGCAGTGTCATCGATGGTGGTCTGGCTGCGTTTGTGCTTCGAGAGCCGATATATTCTCTCCCTGGCCATGCCAACTATGTGGCTAGACAGGGAGCCTTCGGACAAGTGGTCCAAAGTATCTTTATCTGCGGCCTTTAAGGAGGGCCGTGGATTGACAGGCGTGGGGGTCGTCTAATCAGAGGAAGGCGAAGGTGGTAAGTCCTCCTTGGAAGGGGTTGTGCCAGGAGCCTCTTCTGTCCGGGCCTTCTTTGAAGGGGTCTAGCTAGCAATAAAAATAATAGGTACATTTCCTTTTTTGGTGAATACTTTTTCATACTTCGCGTCTAGTCGAACCTCTTGCCAGTCTAAAATAGTTAGAAGGAAGTGGGAATGTTTTAAGAAGTACGAATTGACCATGTCTCTTGGTCCAAGAAAAGTCATGGTTTACTCAAGAGTAAGAATGAAAGGCATTTCGCAAGCATGAATCCCTATAAAAAAAAAGTCCTTTCCAGCTTTAGCCTGGAAAGAAAAGTATGGTAACCTCCGATCAAAAATATTCTAGGCCAGTTTCAGTTGCTTTTCTTCGGCTTTCTCTTACATTCTTACATAGTCATAATAAATGCTGATTATGGTTTCGCATTCCCTGAAATCTATTTTACTGTCCTTCTTCGAGACAGAAGATTTAGCGGCAACTTGGTAGTGGTCAAAAAAGTCCCCGGAGTCCATACCTACACAAAGAGAAACAATTCAAATGATGAGATTAAAGGGTCACGAGGAAACAGAGATTTAAGTAGAAGGATTACAAAAGTATGGTACCCGAGCTACACCTACTGGTCGTAACATTATCTACTGAACTACCTAGTTCCTGGAAGACATCTGAATTTAAAGAAGGGGCGTTCATAAAGTTTCCATCCCCATCAAATAGATGGGAAGGAATTGGAAGATTATTCAAAAATGAGAATGATGTACCGTTTACATCCGACGAGTCGTCAGATAGTTCGGCAGGCTCAGCAGCCTTTTGTTTCCCCTTGTCTTTGGGGACCGATGATTCCGCTGCTCGATGGGGAACAGCAGGTCCCCTGATTGTAACCCCAGTCGGCCTCCTCCGAGGAGGGGATGCTTGAGGTTGCTGCTCGGGTCCCTACTCAAGATCCACATCGGCATTGACACCACCCGCCGTGGGTTCGTTAATTGCAGGTTGGGGGCCCCGAAGACCAGCCAACCTAAGGTTAGCCTCATTAATTAAATTCTTAACGCTCTTAGCAGCACTTGGCATGCTGGCTAAGAGTGCTGCCCTTGACTCCATTCCTAGATTGGGGGTCGGACATAACCATGGACCTGGAGCACATTGGAACAACGAGGTATTATGACAAGAAAAGATCAAAGTACAGAAACTACTGGTTCAAGGATTGTTATTCTTTTTACCTCCTCAAGTGAAGGCCAGATTTTCCGCAGCAATGTCGGGTGTAAGGAAGTACTCTTGATGGTACTTTCCCACGTTGGAGATGTGAGTGGTGTTGGACAGAAAGGTGCGTCCAGTCTCCTGGTTGCAAAAATGAAAGAACCCCGTACCGTCTTGGTTGGGGTTAGACTTAAGGTCGAACAGGAAGTTTACCTCATGAGGAGAAGGAGCTGGCCATTTCTTGAGCTTATAAAGGATATAGAGCGCAGTCAGCATCCTATACCCATTTGGGGTGATTTGAAAAGGGTCCACCCCGAAGTAGTTTTCCACCCCTTCAAAGAACGAATGAAGAGGCAGGGTGGCACCCGCCTCGATATGGTATCTCGAGTAGGCGCTATAAGCCCCCCCTGGCAGGTTAGCTCGCTGGTCGATGGAAGTTCTGACCAGGGTCACCCCCGTCAGATTGTATTTATTTAAATAGTTGGCGATCATACGAATGGTCACCAAACTTGGAGAAACGGCGTGCCACTCGACAGCCGGTTGATCGGCATGACGAGGACGGGCACGCCTCTGAACATCGGTTTCAGGAGAGAATTCACCTCGACCTTTGGTCGAGGGGGCATCAGTAGAAGGCTGACTTAAAGAGTCAAGGTTGCATCTTTTTCTAGCTTTGGTTTTGGTTCTGGCCATTTTCTGGTTAGGAACTAGTGGAGGATTTGGGCTAGGACATGAAAAGGGGATTTCTGGAATCAGTGTGTGTGGATTCTCTTCGCCTTCGAGCAGTTGGGCCAAGAGTTCGTCTTCAATAGGTCTTTCTCCCCCCCCCCCCCCCCAAGGGTCTTGCATATGAACTGCAAATAGACAATGGAGGAGATAAGACACAATCCGCGAAGTAGTGTGGAAGATTGGGATAACGTTGCTCGTGCCTGGATAACCAGTAGCATCCTAATCCTACGCTATTTTCAACGCGGGTAGTTTGAAAAACAGGTAAAAACAAAAAGGAAAGTAAACTGTTTTCTGAAAAGAGAACTCTTTCGACTCCTGAAGGGCGAGAAATTTTTTTGGTTTTTTCACCTTGTTTAAAGGTTGAATCTTTCGTCAACCTAACGTCCTAAACCAGAGATCCTAACTATCAAACTATAGTCATGACCTATACAAAGCATAAAAACGCACTTTTACCAAGCAATAGGCGATTTATACCAAAAAACCCTTAAAACCCTACTCAAGAATACAGAGGTCGCAGAGCATAAAAACGGCATGCATGGCGTAATAAAGAGCTTAAGTAATGGAATTCTTACCTGGGCGAAGATGGAGATTTGAAAGAAGATGGAAACTTGAACTGGAAGACCTTCGGCAAAAAGGTCAGACTGGTTTTCGAAGCTCTGAACTCTGGTGCAAGTTCTTGAAAATTTTGGCAAAGATGGTGAGTAAAAATTTCTTAAAGGGGAAGAAAAGCCTACTTATAGGGATCGGAGGGATAGCCAAAAGGCAGTAATCATCACTTCCCACTTTCGAAACGTGGGGAAGTGTATAAGCCGTCAAATTGCCTTTTTGGAAACTGAAAAGGCTTGATTAGACATAATTATGTCACAGTTTTTGAAAATGCACGGGGATTCTGACAGACATCGTGGGAATGTGAACGGTTGTTCCTTTAAGTTTCTTTATTGCTGGTCACACTAAAGAAACTTGGGGGAAAAATGTTATCCGTAAAATCAGAAGTGAATGACATGGCAGGCATTAATTACACGTGGCTGACACCTGGCAGAATCTGTGTTTGACTATCAACCATGAAGACGTACAGCATCATGCGATTGGCTTCTTCATACGACCAGCATGGTCGTAAGCACATTATACGCGGAGGAAATCTTAGGTAGTTATGATGGAATCCGAAATTATCTCCCATGATTTCTTGAGTATCCGAGTATTTAGGAAAGAATATCTGTAACAAATCAATGTAAATCTTCCCTGAGCTTATAAATAGAAGAAGAGGGCTCAGGGAAGGGGATTTCGATCTTTTTCCTTTGAGCAAAAAGGTCATTTGAGATTAGAGATTACACTAGAATAATTGTATTTTCTTCTTCAGAGGTTAGTGAAACTCATTGAATCCTAGTTCTATGATCACCCCTTTGAATCTTATTCCAATAACAATTCAAGTGGACGTAGGTTGTTACCATATCCTGGGGCCGAACCACTATAAAATCTTGTGTCTTTAGTATTTTCGTCATCACATTCTTTTCAACCTTTTCATCCACGTCAAGCGTATTTTGACTCCGTGTCAGTTGTCCAAAATCTGGGTCAACAAGACGAAAGGCTGTTTCAATTGTGGAGAAGGACACATTAAAAAGGATTGCCCAAAGTTGAAGGATCAAAAGAAAGATGACAAGCTTGTGCCTAACAGAGTTCTTGCTCTTACTAGAGGTGAAGGAGAAACTAGTAATACTGTGCTAACAGGTCAGGTCACTATCTCTGGTAAATTATCCAATGTATTATTTGATTCAGGAGCCACGCATTCTTTTGCCTCTATAAATAAGATTGATAGCTTTGATAGACCATGCAAACTTTTTAGAGATAAGTTTTTCACGGAGTTACCCTCGGGGGAAAGAATGCTATCTAGTAAGGGGTTACATAGTGTTGTAGTTAGAATCGAAGGAAAATAATTACCAGTAGATTTGATCGAGAGGATTATGACATAATTTTAGGCATGGATTGGTTAGCAAAATATGGGGCAACGATAGACTTTAAGGGTAAGACAGTCAACTTTCAAATAGAAGGCGGAGAGCAGTTCACTTTCAAACAAGAAGTTTCTCGAACTTGCATACCGATAGTCTTAGCTCTCAAAATTCAACGGTTAATCAATAGCGGTCGCCAAGAAATTTTAGCCAGTGTGGTGGAAAAAACACGAGAGACGCAGCTCGAACCAAAGGATGTACCTATTGTATGTGAATTTCCCGAGGTGTTTCCAAAAGATCTACCAGGATTACCTCCAAGTAGGGAAATTGAGTTTGAAATAGAATTGGCACCTGAGACGACACCAATTTCAAGAGATCCCTATAGAATGGCGCCTACCGAGCTAGAGGAGTTAAAGACACAACTGCAGGAGATTTTAGACAAGGGTTTCATCCAACTGAGCCATTCGCCTTGGGGAGCACAAGTGTTTTTTGTCAAAAAGAAGGACGGGAGTATGAGGATGAGCATCGACTATCGAGAACTGAATAAAGTGACGATCAAGAACAAATACCCTTTACCTTAAATAGACGATTTTTTTATCAACTACAAGGATCTACGGTATTCTCGAAGATAGATTTGTGGTCAGGGTATCATCAGCTAAGAGTACGAGAAGTAGATATTCCAAAGACGGCTTTTCGAACTAGATATCGACACTACGAGTTTCTGGTGATGTCTTTTGGCTTAACAAACGCACTAGCAATGTTGGTGGATCTTATGAACAGAGTATTTAAGGAATACCTGAATAAGTTCATGGTGGTGCTTATAGATGACATATTGATCTACTCAAAGACGAAAGCCAAGAATGAAGAACACATGCGACTGACGCTGGGACGACTCAAAAGTCATCAGTTATACGCTACGTTTAAGAAATGCGAATTCTGGCTAGAGAAGGTGGCATTTCTAGGACACATTGTGTCTAAAAATGGCGTGGACATAGATCCAACCAAGATCAAAGCAATGAAGGACTGGCTCAAATCCAAGAGTGCCACGGAGGTGAGAAGTTTTCTAAGATTGGCAGGATATTATAGACGATTTGTTGATTAGTTCTCCAGAATAGCTACACCCTTAACAAATTTGACGCGGAAGTAATAAAAATTTGTATGGACAGAGAAATGGGAAGAAAGCTTCCAAACGTTAAAGGACAAGCTCGTATAAGCCCCAGTGCTGTGCGTTCCAAATGATAAGGGAAAGTTTGTAGTGTATTGCGACGGGTCGAAGCAGGGACTTGGATGCGTTTTGATGCAAGGCGAAAGAGTGGTTCCATATGCCTCGAGACAACTAAAAGAGTATGAACAGCAGTATCCAACCCATGACTTAGAGTTAGCAACGGTGGTTTTCGCTCTAAAGATTTGGAGACACTATCTATACGGAGAAAAGTCTGAAATCTATACGGACCACAAAAGTCTAAAGTACATCTTTATGCAGAAGGAGCTCAATATGAGGATACAAAGGTGGCTGGAGTTAGTAAAGGACTATGATTGTGAGATCTTATATCATCCAGGAAAGGCTAACGTTGTGGCAAACGCACTTAGTAGGTGGAGTTACGGAAGCTTGTCAACACTTAAGGGGATAGCTCAATAGGATGATATTAAGAGGTCCGGAATTGAGCTAATAACTTGACAACTAGCTGACCTCACGATCAAGTCAACTCTAACGGAGGAAATAAAGGAGAAACAACAAGAGGACGAGTTTCTTCTTAAGATGAAGGCAGCATTACAAAGCTCAGAAAATGTTGATTTCTCCTTGATAAAAGAAGACATGTTACGTTATAAGAACCGAGTATGTGTGCCCGATAGTGGTGAATTAAGGGATAGTATTATAAAGGAAGCGCACACTACTCCATATTCACTTCACCCGGGATCGACCAAGATGTATAACGATGTCAAGACAATGTATTGGTGGCCGGAGATCAAGAAAGACATAGCAGAATTTGTAGCAAAATGCCTTACTTGTCAGCAAGTTAAGGTTGAACATCAAAGACCCGCTGGAACCTTACAACCATTGGAGATTCCTAAATGGAAATGGGAAGATAAAGCGATGGACTTCGTGACGGGATTACCAAGGACCACCAAGCAGCATGACTCTGTTTGGGTGTGTAATGCCCCGAATTTCCTAATAAGGTTTAGGACCTTGATTAGGAGGCCGGGAGGGCCATAATTGCTTTATTGTATTATTTAATGATAATATGCATGTTTAGGTGTATTAAATATGCATGTGAACCCATTTGTGATGAATTAGGTGATTTTCATATTTGGACCATTTCGGGCATTTTTGGCATATATGTGAAATGGGCGTGGTGCTTTGTTATTATTTGGTTATGCCAGGGTTACCCAGCACAAGACGATCCTAGGAGGTATGCTAGTGGGAAAGTCACAATGGGATTTAAGCTTGACTTGGAGTAAGTCAAGGGGTATTTAGAGCATTACCGGGATATTGGGTAATGGGAATTAATATTTGGTGATAAATTGGGAGTTAGTAAGATCAGGGGGAAATTATGGAGGTTTTGACTATTTTGTCCCCGGGGGTATTTTCGGGACCCCGATCATTAGGATTTGGTTGAGGCTACTTAAGCTTGAAGTAACATTTTAAAAGAATAAAAAGAACGTTCTGTACGTTCTCTCTCCCTCTAAGTTCCACTTTCGTCTCCCTATCGCATTTTCGAAGGAAACTTGAGTTCTAGGATCGGATTCAAGCGAGGATCGAGGCATAGCGATCCTAGGAAAGATTAGAAGCTTATTATCCGGAGGATTTAGTTGGAAACAACTCAATTGGAGGTAATTCATGTTTTAAGTTCTAAGTTTTTAAAGTTTTTAAGCTTGAATTGGATTTTTGTGTTTTGATGTGTTTTTGGGTGATTTCAGACTTGGGTTTTATGGGTTTTGGATCATGGGGATGTTTGGGAACTTTTATTTTTGAGTTTGGAGATGTTTGGATATGTTTATGAAAGGATTTTAGATGAATAAATGGAGGATTTTTTGCTGGGTTCAAGGTTGAGCCGCGGCTCTGTTCTTGGGCGCTGCGGCTCAAGCTTGAAGAAGCAGCTGCTTTGGTGCTGATGGGCTATTTAAGCTGCGACTCTATGGGGTAGAGCTGAGGCTCTAATTGCTGTCAGAGAGGATTTTTGGGCCTGACTTGAGTGGGGCCGCGGCTCAAAAGAGGAAAAGTGACCAAAATGGGTTTTTAGTCATGGGAACTCAAACCTTAGGCCTCGGGATCATTCCTACTACCCGGATTGGTGGCGTTAGATGTCTCGGAGGCTAGGTCTTGGTTCCGGGAGTGGTTTTAGAACTTGAACTCATTGGATCACCATTTGGGGTTGTGGCTAGGTTATCACTAGAGGCTTGGAGTAAGGATCGTGCTTGTGGCTCGTTTACTGGTAACCTGTGCTTGGACCAAAGGTAAGAAAACTGCACCATGTGGGTATGTGACATGCATGGCTATTCTTGATGCATGTTGGTTGATTATTAAATATGACATGCATGGCTATTATTGGTGCATGTTGGACTGTTAAGTGTTATGCATATGATGCACGAGAAACATGTGATTAGGACATGCTTTACATATTGAGTATGATATTGTTCAGAGCTTGAGCCTCTGTGTTCGTGCATAGCCCTAATTGTACTAGTACATGTTAGGTAAACATGCTGAATACCTTGTTATGGATATAGGATATGTGATATATGTTTGGTGGCATGGCTTACTTGTGTGTGGCACTGACTTATTAGCCAGAATCGACAATGGTGTTGCATCCATCTGTGATTTACTAGTCAAGTTCACAATGGGTTGAGCATTGGTCGTGTTTTACTGACCTAGGAGTCAGAAATGGCATAGCGTCATGAACGCCGAGCCAAATGAAGATTAGATCTAATCGATATCAGCAAGAATGACTCATATGGGGTATTAACGCTGGACCGACCCTAAGGTCGATGAACTTATAAGCGCTTGCTTGGTCTAGGACCAGTCATTCAGAGCCAGGGCAAATGACCCCAGTGACTGTTTGTCACATGGCTAGGGAATGTTGTTCCAAGGTTATGACTCTATGGTCATGAGGAAGGTTATGTTGGTGACCATTCACCATACACCTATCCTGATCAAACTTATGAAAGGTCCTCTTATCATTTAAGCCCGAGTGACCCTAACGTCACATGGCTGGAGGGTGTTGTCCCCATATTTGTGACTTTTGTGATAATCACCTATTTGTCTGGACTGAAAATCCCGGATGATTATTATGATCATTGGTTGATGTGTTATACTCAACAGTTTAAGAAGTTATTTGCCTGCTGGAATATGGCCATATCTGCTAGGCGTGTGCCTTATGATTTGATGACTTGTTATTACTGTTCATGAGCATATTAAGTTTTCTTGCTGGGCTTCGGCTCACGGGTGCTTTGTGGCGCAGGTAAGGTCAAAAGAAAGCTGGACCATCCTTGAGTTGGAGATCTTGGGTGATGACGTGTACATATGCACCTGCTCGTCCGCCACGGCCGAGGTTTAAAGTGGAACTAGGGTTAAACCCTGTTTTGCCGCATAGAACGGCCTGTTGTAAATATTTTCTTGTAGTGGACTCTAAAATTATAGTTTTGGGATCCCAATGTATATGTTAAACGTTCTAATGAAACGTTATATCTTATCCAAAGTTTTAAATCCCTAAACCGCTAATCATACTTAGTTCACGATTTTGGCCAAATGACTCGATTAGTGAGTTTAGCACTGTTTACAAGGCACACCGTAACGGTCCCTGGAGTTGGGGCGTTACAGGGTGATAGTAGATAGACTCATAAAATCTACTCACCTCTTACCAGTAAGAACAGTTTATAGTGTTGAGCAGTACACAGAGCTTTACGTAGCGGAGATAGTGAGACTACATAGAGTTCCAAAGACAATAGTTTCCGATAGGGATCGGTTTTCACATCAAAGTTCTGGGAAGGTCTACGTGAAATTGGCACTAAGTTAAAACTAAGTACAACATTTCACCCTCAAACCGATGGTCAGTCAGAATGCACCATTCAAATATTAGAAGATATGTTGAGGGCGTGTGCATTAGACTTCTCAGGATCATGGAGCAAGTATCTTCCATTGATAGAATTCTCTTACAACAATAGTTATCAAGCGACGATAGGCATGGTGCCTTATGAGATGCTATATGGATGGAAATGTCGATCACCACTTCATTGGGATGAGGTTGGTGAAAGACGATATTTAGGACCTGAGGCTGTTAGAGAAGCAACTAAGGCAGTAGAAAAGATAAGACAACAGATGATTGCGGCTAAAAGTTGCCAGAAGAGCTATGACGATGCTAAGAGACGGACTGTTGAGCTTTCAGTAAGCGATCAAGTCTTTCTCAAAGTTTCTTCGATGAAGGGGATTATGCGTTTCAGAAAGAAAGGAAAATTAAGCCTGAGGTTTATAGGTCCTTTTGAGATATTGGACAAAGTAGGGCACCTAGCATATCAGTTGGCTTTACCACCATCATTAGCTAAAACACATAACGTTTTTCATGTATCGATGATGAGAAAATATATATCAGATCCATCTCATGTGCTCGATTACCAGGCTCTAGAGTTAAAACAAGAACTCACTTATGAAGAATGGCCAGTACGCGTTCTAGAATGGGGAACTAAGGAGTTAAGGTCCAAAAGTGTTCCTACGGATAAAATCTTGTGGAGCAATAGCACAAAAAGAGAGGCCGCATGGGAATTGGAGGAATATAAAAGGGAGCGGTATCACGAGATGTTTGATAAGTAAATTTCGAAGATGAAATTATTCTAAGTAGGGGAGAATTGTAGCATCTTGGAATTTTATTTACTTAAATAGTAGTAGTAGTAGATAGTAATAGCTTATAGCATGTTAGTTTTAGCGGATATATATTGGTTCAAGCCGGGACTTAGTTGGATACTCATAGCAATAGTTATGGATTTTATAAGTTTAACCTATAGTTTAGAAATATTAATTATAACATAAGGTTTGATTAATATTATTGGACATAGAATATTATTTATTATAACCTAAGGTTTAGATAGAATTTTAAGAGCATGTCACTTGTCACAATCTTGTTTATTTGAGGATTTAAGCATTTCAAATGAATAGTTTAATAATAGAAGAATCTAGAAGCTCTAGAACCCTCCAGAACCTGCTAGAATCATGTATTACTTAGCCAAAGTTGTTTAATCAATTCTAATTATCCTAAATTAATGCAAAAAAGCATTTAAAATATCTACGTATGCCAATATGTCGCAGCTTAGGCGCTGATATATCGTCTACAAAAGATACGGAAAACACGTCGACTTTGCACGAACAAAACCACAAACCTTTGATATGCTGGTAGGGGAGATATATCGCCTACCCTAGGTGATATATCGGCTCCAGTGGCCTATTTTGAATCTTCGTAGAATCCGAGCTTGAAACGACCCTTAACCTCTTAACTTGCTTTTGAACGTTTTTGACCAAGTTCTGAGCATCTGTTGAACGAATATTCAAACATTTTTCATTTAATATTCATTTATTTATTCAATCAAAAATGAGATATTTCACTCCTTGAACTCTATAAATCGGACCCTTCACTCAACCATTTTATTCATTCTTTAAGCACAGTTTAGAGCCTCCAACCTGCTTATATTATTCTAGAAAGATACACTTGGGTTTTGGCATAAAAACTTTATCATCTTAAGCTTTATCAACACTTCGGTAGTGAGATATAGTGTGATTTCGATATCGAGGTGTAGAATATTTCTAGTTCATCCAAGGTAATACTATTCATAAGTTCTATTCTTTATGATTCCTTAGTTTTCCTTAAGTTTCTTTCAGATCCTAACTTCTGTGTATGGTTTTGATGCTTAGGTGTTTAAGTTCTTAATTTAAGGTTCTTCTCGGTAAGTTTCTTCTTTGATGGTTTAGTTTTCTTTTCATCTCTTTTCTTTAGAAACTCACCAATCTTTATGTTTTGTTTTAGGAGTTCCAATCCCGCTCTTGTCTCCAATATTCCAGTTTTTGGTAAGGAAAATTAGGTAGTGTAGTATTATGATATAGTTTATGTAGTTTATGATATAGTTTATGTTTGTATGATCTAACATTTCAGGTACAATAAAGGGGTAAGTGTGTCTGGACCTAAGGGGTAAGTGTGTCTGGACCTAAGGGGTTTGTATGATCTAACATGACTTATGACTTATGACCAATGATTTATGACTTAGATTATGATTTAGAATTATGACTTAAGCTACGATATGATCTAGAGGTTTGTGTTTATATGACTCTTGTGAATTTATGTTATGTTTGATTATATTACTAACTCTTGTTTGTATTTTCCTTATTGGGTCTAGAAGCTCACTCCTTATGATGTTGTTATCTCAGGAGATTAAGGATAGAAAGGCCGCTGGCGAGTGGAACCTAAGACCTTCGTGAGGTACTCGTGGGGATCATATAGTCGAGGAAGATCAAGCGGGCCTATTTAATTATTTTTTATTAAAGCATGTTATTTTTTTTAAGTTTAATTTAGATGTTGCTCATTTTTATGTTAAAGACAATTATTTTATTTTTGTAAAACCATGGATCCTTTACTTCAAAAAAATTAACAATTAAAATAAGTAATATCTGATTATATCGAGAATTTTAATGAGATATTTGGGATATTGTTTATCATAAAATATCCTCAAAATATCTCTCAACAAATCCCAAAAATAGGGACATTAGTCATTTCATAATTGCTTATAATTACTATTATTAATCTATTTAATTAATAATAATATAATAACTCATAAACATAATAATAAAAAAACTCATACCATATTATTATTATTATTATTATTATTATTATTATAATAATAATAATAACAATAATGCTAAATAAATAAATAATGACATAGATTAAAGTTATTATTTATGCTGATTTCTAGAACTTGTTTGTTGAAAGAGAGAATGAAGCAATGACAAAATTTTCATAAAATGAAAAATATTTGTGTCAATATTAATTATTGATAAAAATTTATTGCATGAGAGACTACATATATATGCATGCACCACAATCTATGAAAAGTTCTCTTTAATGTTTTCAGAGATTGATATCTCTTCTATATAATAAGTGTGTAGAAAACAAAAATTCTTAGTTGTAACGATTTTTTTTAATGTTAACTTTAACAGAATATTCTTATATTTAAGATAACATATTCTTATATTTAACGGTAGTTTGTACACATTTAAACTTAAATAAAATAAAAGAAATAATTAAAAATTTTAAAATAGGACATTTTTGAGATATTTTGTAATGATAATTATTTAAAAATAATAAATAATTAAACAAATTAAAATAGGATATTTTTAAGATATTTTACAATAATAATTATTTTAAAATAATAAATAATTAAACAAAATAAAATATAATATGATATTTTTTAAATATTTTACAATAATAATTATTTAAAAATAATAAAATCATTCGTTTTATAACTTAAATAAAATTTAATTAAACTTAAGCTCACTTATTAGAATAATATCATATTAAACATATAATATAATCTATTGTGAATTAGCAACTGTTATACCCAAAAATTGGAGAATGCATCCTAGGAGGCTAAGGAGAATGCATCTAGGAGAGTGCCTCCTAGGAGAGCTAAGGGGAGTGGTCCTAGGAGACTCCAAGGAGGATGTGGTCCTAGGAGACCCCAAGGAGGGTGTGGTCCTAGGAGACCCCAAGGAGGGTGTGGTCCTAGGAGACCCCAAGGGTGTGTAGGAGGCAAGCCTCCCAAGGTTTTCTAAGTGTTGGCTCGAACGTGTCCAAGGTAAATAGCTAAGGAGGAGGAGTCTCATGCAAGAGAATGGAGACTTAGACTTTCATAAGGAAAGTCTATACAATGTTCGATCGGACATGTTTAGGAGATGCTAAAGAAGGTTGCCTCAATGTTGTCCAAGGTGAGGTTCCCTCAATATTGTCCAAGGTGAGGTTCCCTCAATATTGTCCAAGGTGAGGTTCCCTCAATGTTGTTCAAGGTGAGGTGCCAAGGAAGTTGCCTCGGACCACCTTGGTCCGAGGAGAAGCTAAGGAGATTGGTTCAAGGAGGGACATGGCATGCTGGAGGAGAGTACATGTTCGAGGAGAACCATGCACGTTCAGCCCACCCAAAGCATGTCCTACCACCATGCATATCCTACCACCATGCATGTTTAACCAGCACTTGCATGGGTAGTGAGTAGGAGGTGGACCAACTAGCTAGAGGAGACTAAGTCAGATACAACTTCAACAACATGCGCGGGAATCTCTCATTCTTCCCACAAATAGGGAGTTTGTTACATTTTGAATGTTGAATGTTTATTTGTAATATAAATATAATAAATATAGTAAAATATCCCTATTATAAGGGGATATCAGTTGAGGATCCCATCTCTATAAATAGAGAGCTGATGGGATGAGAAGAGGGTCCCTTCTGCTTATTCTTTCTAGAGAGATAAAATTGGGTCTGTCTATTCTAGAGAGAGAAAGTGCTGAAATTAGAGAGAATTCTTGTATTTTCACAATTTATACTGAAGAAACTCAGTTGGCATAGTCCATCTGATCTTGAGTATAGATTTATAAATCACAACTCTAAGTGGATTAGGCTATTACCGACAATCGGGGCTGAACCACTATAAAAATTCTGTGTTATTTACTTTTCTTGTTTATACCGTCTGTTGTCGTTTACATTCTCTTGAAGGTTCGTCGTATTTGACGTTCTCACGTCGTTGGCTAAAAACGCAGTCAACAGCAACAAATTGCTTTTTTTTTTAAAAAAACTAGCAAGAAATTTAAATTTAAAATCTACTTATAATATTTAATATTACATTAAACATATAATATATAATCTCTTGTTGTCACTCCCAAGTTCAAAAACTAGAACAAACATAAACTTAAAAAAAAAATTATTTAATTAAAATAGGATATTTATTTCAAAATTTATATGACATTAATATAAATTTAATAAAATTAAGTAATAAATTCTATAAATAAAACTAACTAAAGTGCATATTGCACGTTACTTGTTGCTTGTTGCTTGTTGCTTGTTTCTAGTATATATATAATAGTGTTTATATGGATAATAAAAGTTGTATATAGTTGCTTGTTTCTAGTATATATATAATAGTGTTTATATGGATAATAAAAGTTTTATATATATATATAGTTAGAATAAATCTAAAAGGGTAAAAATCGATTTTCATACTAAAAAAAACATATTTATTGAAATATACTCTACTAGAAAATTTTACAAGAAGAGACAATGAAATATACTTTAGTGGAATAAATGCATTTGTTTTATTGGAGGCATAAATATTTATATATTAAGTAGAATTGGTGAAGCAAGAATCGATCACATAAGGTGAAGTTGTTAAGACCATTTGTAAATAATATCAGCAGTTGTTTGATTTGAACCCTCTTTGAAGCCATAAATTCCATCATTATGAGCCCTCCAAACACACTTTGAGGCGCATCTGAATGAATCTCTACTTGCTCTAAAAATGTCATACGATCCTGTTCCACCAACCCAGGTAAGACCACAGAAATACAAAGTAGTACCTGCAAAATTGATTCGGAATTTAAACTCGTAATCTTGATTGTTGGCCACAACATGAGCACCTAAATCATCATCAGCGGACTTGCAATGAACTGTAAGTTGGTTTTGATTGTCCAAATTGTTGAAGATTTGAACCGTCGTTTTATATACGAATACGCCTCCGATTTTTTCATCACCGCTAGAATTTTCATTGTTGTCATTTTTTGTAGAGGGAAGATTCGCTCTCGCTTCTCCTTCTATTGCTAATGATGAAATCATAATCAGTAGTAGTAAGGAAATCAATGACATAGCTTTTTTCTCAAACAGCTCCATCTTTCCTGTATTTGGCAGTAATCAATATTTTGAAATGTACACAAGAATATATTATTTGTGAGTTCTTTTCTGTACATATATATACACAATATCTTGGTATTATGACGTGATGAGGTGGTTTTAAAATGATAAGAAGATAATCACAAAATGATTATTGGTTGAGTCTTTATAAATGTATTGACAATTAGGATATGGAATAACCGGGGTGGTTTTTCTCCACAGTTGCAACAAATTTTTAATTTATATATAGTATGTATGTTAAGTATATGCAAACTATATATTTATGATTAGGTACTTTTTCGGTTTTTACTTTTATTTTTATAATTATTTAAATTAGTTATTTATGATGTAATTATCTAAATTTTAAGAGATAATTATTTTCAGTTATTGTTTTTTATAATTTATTAAAAGTAATTTTATTTTATCAAGCAATATTTATGGGAAAGTTTATGATACTACTTTTATTATTATTTTACCAATGCAATTTTATTTTATTTAATAGTATAAGTTATGTGGGGATATCTATATAAATATATATATATATAAATCTAGGGAACTTTTTAAAAATATAGCTTTCTAGCCATCAATGTGCAAAAATATGAGAATTAAACTTTCCTTAATTTGTATGGGAAAATTTAATTAACAAAATCTTAGTTTATGGGAAAACTAATCCCATATTGGAAATCAAAATTAAACAAAAAAAATCTGCAAAATGAGGGGTACTATGGTAATTAACATAGGAAAAACTCCTTCAGCCAAGCCACACCTTCTCTTTTATTTTGCTCTAGCCACCACCTCCATGTCCTCCACCCGCCTGCCTCACCATCTCCACCTTCATCTCCGGCCACCCACCCTCACCACCTGTGATTCACCTTAGGCGCGCACCTCCATAAAACCCAGCCAAGAACAGCCAGCCGCACCATCGACGAGCACAGCCTCAATTCCCACATCTCTGCGTGATTCCATTCACGAGCCCCCAAATCCAAAACAACGGGTATAGGCTGAGGTGAGGGATGTGCTGGTCGTGGTCGGAGGCGAGGGAGAAGGGTGGCGCATGGGCTGAGTGCGATTCGTGGTGCTCGGAGCTGCACAAAACGATGGGGGTGGCTGGGGATGCAACGAGGTTTTGCGCGCAGGGGATGGGGATTTTTGGTTGTGGTCGGGGACGAAGGAGGATGTATCACCCACATTATTTTGATATAATATAGCCAATAATCGCATGATTGCATTGCATTACATATCATACAATATGTATAATTTGAGCATATGCATATTCTTATAAGTGTTTTCATGTATAAGTATAAAAGTTGTGTATGTGATGTCTATATGTATGCTCAATATTATTAACCTTGTGGCATTTGAGTTGTATTTTATGGGTGTTTGATGTGCTCAAGATATAAGAAAGTATGAAAAATATGGACAAGGCATGGAATTAAGTGAGGAAAGTGAGATATAGAAGGCAAAAGATGTTAAGTGGTGAAAAATAGTACAATGTCGATTACTAGTATTTCGGTGTAAAATTGAGTATTAGTGGATTTACCAAATATAATTGAGTTATTATTAAGGTCTCATTGATGAGAAAAAAATTGTTTTAGAACCATTAGATCAAGTCTTGATGGGAGGTATACATAATCAGTGGTATTGATGCAAAGTCAAAACGAGCTTAGCATAAGTGCGCTATGCTCGATCGGGTAAGCATAACTATTGGGTATGAACTCATATGGACCTAAGGTTTGGTGTGAGTGTTTTACACATAAGGATAATAGGCCTATGATATTATTAAGTCGAAATTATTGAAGTGATAAGGTTTTCATAAGTCAAAAGGTGAAATGATGAGGTGAAAGGTGTCAAATTTTGATACAATAAGGCCAAATCATTAAAAATAAAGAATTTTCATCAACCTTATCACTTTGCACGACCATTACTCTGAAAAACAGAGAGAAAAGAAAAGAAAACCAAAAACCATTTCTTGGCTGGTTTGAAGAAATTCTAAGGAGATCCAAGTGAAATCAAAGCCAAAGAAGTGGATTAAGCTTAGTTCTAGCCTTTTTATGGTAAGTTCTTGTACTTGGAAGTTAAACTATGTTTTTGAATTTTGCTGAAATCTTTATCTATGGTGCTTTATCTCTTGTTAAGATATTTCTTGGTGATTTGCAAGTGGTTTGAGGTTTAGAAAAGCTAGAAGAGATTGTTTTCGCCGAAAAGTTGCTCGGTAAGTGAAATTTTGTGTTTGATGAGGTTTTGGGGTTCTTGGAGTACAAACTGATTTTTGGTTATTTGATTGAGTTTATAAGAGAGGATATATGTCTGTAAATGTTTGAATATATGTGGAGACTCATTTAATTTGGGTGATGATCTAGGAGATTAGAATTTTATCAAAATTGGTATATGATAACTTTTTGATGAATCATGTTGGTATTTGGGATATATGGTTATGGCAGGTTATTTGATGTTGATTATTGGTTGATTTTGATATTTGAGGATAGCTAAAATTAAGGGGAAACTCTGTCAAAATTTCTCCAAATGTCTAAGATAAATTTAACGCTCGATCTAGGTGGTTTAAGGCATTTTAGGCATGAATTGGAAATGAAATTTGATATGATGTTTTATGGGTATTTTTAAATGAGAGTTCAATGTATTACTGCCATCATTATGATGAGAAATCCATGTCATTTTCAGGATAAGCACATCAACACCTAAGACACCACTTGTTACACGGTGAATTATATTTTGGACAGAATGTAAGTGAAGTACTCAACTGCATTACAAGAATTACATGTTATGTGAAAGTATGCATTATATGAATATTTTGTGAGTAAGTGGTATTAACATACATTGACACTTCATCATAAATTTGTAGGCATGGCCTAATAGTGATATGGTAAATTATTATATGATATAAGACCATGCATGATATTATGATGATTAATTTTATGATGCCTTTGCAAGTTTTGTGCAACATAAAAGAAAGTTGTAATAAGAAGTTTAAGTTCAGTGCCACTATTTTGAAAAGGAAAATGAAAGTGTTAATAAGTGTAAATGGAGGCCTATAGTAGGCTTATAGTGGCTGCCCAATAATTTGGGCTAGGTTTTAGTGAACCAATTATATTGTTTGCCATGTTTCCGTTTTTATTTCTCCTCCATATGAGTTATTGTTATATGTATTGACACCACAGTGTGTGGCCGCCTTAACTCTTAAGCCCGACGGGGCAACGATGGCATAAGGTTTTTAATGTGCCCTACTATGGTGATGGCTAGCCGGAGGAGAAACCATGGGATTTTATATGATATGTGTAACAAGCCCTGCAGACATTGGCCTAATCAAACAGTGTGCACAATTTTAAGGGGCCCAAAATTTAAAAAGAAGTTGTATATGTCCTTTGACATTGAGTAATCATTAGCATTGCATGCATTACTTTGCTTACTGAGTTTTAGATATGAATTTCATAAAGCCATATGTGATATGGTTGTTAGAGATATGATTTTAACCCCAATAATGTGTTTTGGGAGTTACAAAATCATTTGGGAGGGTGTGGAACCGTTTGGAAAAATAGCACATTTTTTAGTGTTGAAAATGGTCGGTGGCCGCGGCCATTGAATGTTGGTGGCCACGGCCTGTGGGACAGAGGCTAGTGGCCATGGCCACTAATGTCTCTAGTCGCGGCCACAGGCCAAAAACTGACCAATTTTTCAGTTTTTTCAATCTTTGTTGAACGGCTCAAAAAACCCAAATAACTCCCAAACCTCCTTTTTAATTCCATATTAATCCAATTAAACATTGGTAATAGCCATGGGGGTTGGTGGAATTTGAAATTCAAAGGGTGTCTCTAAACTCTATAAATAGGAGCCTATAGCTCACTTGTTAGACACAACATTTCTATCCATTAGAGCACTTGGCTAGAAACACCTTGAGGCTTGATAATTCCATAAAGAACTTCCTATAATCTGTGAGAGATCCCTTAATGCTTGAGTTAGGAGAAAATAAGCTTTTGGACAAAGGTTTCAAACCTTGTTCAAGTTGGTGATCCCCAACACTCTTCACTTTGGTAGTGTGAGTGTGAGTTGTTTATCTTTTGTTTCTTGTTCCTTTCTTTCATTCTATTGCTTTTCATCTTTATATTGTTCTTCTCTATTTACTTGTATTTCTTGTTCAAGAGTTGTAATCTTTTCTTTTCTTTTGTTTCAAACACTTTACTTTATTTGTAACATTTTCCTTAGAGTTGTATTTTACTATTCTCTTCTTCTTTATCATCTTCTTCATTTTCTTTGTTTATTTGTAATTTTCAGTTATAGAGTTGTAACTCTTTTTAATCAATCATTATTTATTTGTAATATATTGCATAGAGTTGTAATTTATTATTATTTTCATTGAGGCAAAATACATATTTTCCTAACAGTAGCAGTAGGTAGTAGTAGTAGTAGCAGTAGCAGAAGAAGCAGTAGTAGCAATAGCAGTAGTAGTAACAGTAGCAGTAACAGTAACAGTAGCAGTAGCAGTAGCAGCAACAGTAGCAGTAGCAGTAGCAACAACAGTAGAAGTAGCAGTAGCAGCAGCAGTAGTTTTCGTGGATATTAGTCTAAGACAGGGTTTTGTTGGAAACTCATAGAAATAGTTATGGATTTTATAAGTTTAACCTATGGTTTAGAAATATTAATTTTATCGTAAGGTTTGATTTATGAATATAGTCCTAAGAATATTTTTATTATAACCTAAGGTTTAGATAGTTTAAATAAGAGCGTGACACTTGTCACATATTTATTTATTAAGGATTTAAGTATTTTTTATGAATAGTTTAATTAAAAGAAAGATCTAGAAGCTCTAGAACCTTCCATTATCTGTTAGGATCACGTTTTACTCAGTCAAAATAGATTTAATCAATTTCAAATTATGCTGAAGTGTGGAAAACGTGTTTGCAATATTAGTGTATGTCACTATATTGCAGCTATAGGGGCCAATATATCGCCTATGATTGATAAGGAAAACACATCAACTTCACACGAATGAAACCACAGACTCTCGAAAACATGGTAGGGGCGATATATCGCCTACCCTAGGCGATATATCGGCTCCAGTAGCCAATTTTTTAATTTTGTAGAACTCTGAACTAGAAACAATCCTCAATAACCTTTACTCATTCCTGAACGTTTTTGACAGAGTTCTGGGCGTTTGTTGAACATGTTATTCAAATTTATTCATTTTTTTAATCATTTATTTATTCATTTTAAAAGGAGTTAGTTTCACTCCTTGAACTCTATAAATAGGACCATCCACTCAGCCATTTTTCTTCATCTTCAAGCACAGTTCAGAGCCTCCAAGCTGCTAAGTTCATTCTAGATAGAAACACTAGGGTTTTGGGGTCAAAGCTTTCAAATCCAAAGCTTTAATAAACACTTGGGAAGTAATTTTTTGTGTGATTTCGATGTTCGAGGTATAGATCGAGGTTTTAAGCTATTTAAGGTATTTCTTTATCTTTGGGTTTAGATCATTTTAGTTTCTATTATTCTTTCAAATCCTAACTTATGATAGTGACTTTTGGTTAGGTGTTCAATTCCTTTTAAACATGAAGATTTCGGTAAGTTCTTATTTCGATGGTTTAGATCTTCTCTTCAACTTCATTTCTTTAGAAACTTATGGTTTCTTATGTTTGGTTTTAGGAGTTCCAAATCCCACTCTTGTCTCCAATATTACAATTTTTGGTAAGGAAAATTAGGTAGTTTAGTATTATGATATAGTTTATATTTGTATGACCTAACATTTCAGGTACAATGAAGGGGTAAATGTGTCTGGACCTAAGGTGTCCAATGATGTATGTTGGACTATGTCCAGTAGGCTCAGTTGCCAAAACTTTATGATGGACCTAAGTGATGTCCAGTGTATGACGGACATATGTCCGAGGCTTAATTTCCACCCCATTATAAACACTTATCTTTTTATTATATCTAACTTGTTATTTTTAGTTATGATTATGATTTATGACCTATAGTTATGATCTATGATTTATGACTTATGATCGATGACTTATGACCTCTTATGACTTGTGACTTATGACTTAGAGTATGATTTAAGATTTATGATTTAGAATTGTGACTTAAGTTATGATATGACCTAGAGTTTTGTGTTTGTGTGACTCTTGTGAATTTATGTTATGTTTGATTATATGACTAACTCTTGTTTGTATTTTCCTTACTAAGCTTAGAAGCTCACTCTTTATGATGTTGTTATTTCAGGAAATTAAGGATAGAAAGGCTGGTGGCGAGTGGGACCTAAGAGCTTCATGATGTACTCGTGGGGACCATATAGTCAAGGAAGATCAAGCGGGCCTATTTTTATTAAAGAAAGTTTATTTTAAAGTTTTATTTTAAATGTTGCTCATTTTTATGTTAAAGGAAATTAATTTATTTTTTAAAAAACCATGAATCCGTGAATTTATTTATTTTCAAGTTTTATTCAATAAAAGAGCAATATTTATGAATTATGATCCAATGATTTATTCTCAGTAAACTATGAGAAATTGGGGCGTTACATCGCTTATCCTCTCGAGCTCGGGAGTTACTGTTTTGGGCAGATGGTGCAGCCACTGCCCTTTGGTTGGTGGAAGCCTGGTTGGGGTTTCGGTTTCTTATGTATTGTTTGAAATAACCCCTCAAGCCTTCGATCTTGTCTTTTAACTGTCGACACTCATCGATTCTATGTCCGGTATCTCGGTGATATCTATAGTATTTACTAGAATCTCTTTTTTCTTTTTGGTTCCTCATGGGGTCAGGTCGTCTGAATGGAACTGGGTTTTCATTAACTAGGTAGATGTTCTCCCGAGACTCATTGAGCTCGGTATACACTTTGTATACAGAGAAATATCTTTCCCCTTTCTTCTTCTTTCCCCCATCTGCCTCGGGGATATTCCCTTCGTTTTTCTTTCTTTTGGAAGGGTTGTACCCGGGGGGTTTCGAAGTAAAGGGGTCCGCCGAGGTCGAAGCAGATTTCGTGTTTGTCATTGTAGTCATGGGCTGGCAGGTCATGTTTAGCGCTGACCTCGCCTTTTCTACATTGACAAACCTCTGGGCTCTTCGATTGAACTTGGTTAAAGACCTGACAGGTTTCCTTTGCAAGTCTTCCCAGAGGGACTTCCTGGAATTACACCAACTCAAACTGCCATCAAGTGGCTGCTATCGTCGACATCTAGAGCTCGAGCTACTTCTACGTTAAACCTTGTGAGGTAACTCTTTAGTGACTCGTTTTGTAGTTGTCAGAAAATTGTCAAGGCTAAGGCCTCTGGCCTAATGCCAACCATAGCTTTAAATATTTTTTGAAATCCCTAGACAATTAATCCCAAGATGCGATCGAATGCCTTTTGAACTTTTCAAACCAATTTTTTGCTAGTCCCGTGAGTGTGGCTGGGAACAGCATGCTCGCATAATAGTGTTGAACATGCTCATCGGGCTAAATGGATCTTAATTTTCATCAAATGGCGAGACATGAGGAATTCTAAACCCTTGAGGAAACAGGGTGTTGGAAATATGTGGGGCAGATGGCTTGAGCTCCTCATCGAACTCTTCATCCCGCTCCCAGCTACACTCGTTCTGCAAGAGCCCAAATGCTCTCTCCAACTGTTCAATCCTTTATTGGAATAGATCTACGGGAGGCCTAGCTTGGACATGAGGGGGCTAGTTATTGTTAATAACCACTCCAGCTCTCTGTCTCGGTGCAGTATTGTAAATCGGATATTTGCGGCCATTTTGATGATCTCGTAGATCTGGGTTCGGGGGATTTCCACATCCCCGATTATGGTTTAAATGTTCCCGCAGATCAGGGTGGTCTCCTCGGTTCCCGACATTCCTTGGATCCGTGTTGTAAATGCTCACGGACCTAGTGTAATCCGAGCTTTCACTTACATTGCTCGTTGCTCAGTTATTACGAGATGGATCTACGGCTGGTCTTTTAGTCCCAGCAGTTTGTGATCGTGACATTTGGCTTCTCGTAGGTCGCGGAGTCCTGCGATCTCAGGAAGCTTCTCCTTCATTTCCTTGTCTGTGCCTAGCCCATCGATTTCTGTCTTAATGGGCTGGTCGCAAAACTTCCTGGACTGGCGAGAGATGCCTTATTGATGATGGTGGGTGTCTTATGGGAGATGGTGGCTACCTCCCATTGTTGGGCCTAGATGGTCCCAAATTTTCCCGGTCAAGATTCGGGACGTTCTGTGCAGCATCAGGATTTGGGGTCCAAGCCACTAAGGGGGCTCGGTTATTCCCTGTTCTTGTTTGTGCTTCTGCAATTGAGTTGGCGGTACCCTCAGCCTAGCTATTCCTTCGGGGTCTTGGCTGAACAAGCTGGGACGCTGGTGGCGGCATCTGCTCTGCCCTTCTGGCAGTCGTGGTCTTACGAGGATGTCCCCTAGGCCTTCGAGGAGGGGCCTAGGCGTCAGCAGCCAGTCTAGATAACTCTTCATTGTGTTTTATTGCTTCTGCCAACTGTTTACACAATTGGCAATTTTCAAGTTCCACAATTGGAACATACCTTTCAGGATTGTAATACATATCCTTGTCGGGCCTAGGGGCAGGTGGTCCTCGAGAGTTGGATGAGTCACTCCTTTCATCAGGATGGGGATCCACCATAAGTTGCTTTCAGGCCATTGCGGGTAATCCTCTTCATGAGGAATTTCCTCCTCAGGTATATTGGGGTTATTTGCAGCAACCATTGATGATCCGAGAGGCTCTCTAACTAAACCAGATCACGTCTTGTTTAATAGCTCTCAATGAAAGCACCAAACTGTTGATGCCATTTTTCGTCAACTTAAAAAATAAGAGCAATTAAACAAAAATATACCAGAGGAAGTAAATAAAAAGAATGTAGATAGGATCTTTTACGTGGTTCAGCAGTTAAAATCTGCCTAGTCCACGAGTCTATATTATTGACTCTTTTGGAATTCCTTGGAACTTTCAAAAAGCAGCTGCTCAGAGTCTTCTCTCCAAATCTCAATGTTTCGGTCCTTTACAAATGAATTATCCCACTCTATTTATAGAGGGGTATTCTGAATTGCTTCCCACATATCTCAAGAAGTTATTATTCAAATCAAATACAATAAAATTTGTCAATGCATAAAGTTATCACGTATGCGGTAATATCCCATAAAATGTAGGATTTAATAACAAATTACATCAGATCCCTTAAACTTAGGGAATTTATAACAATAAATACGTTCACACATGGCTGACGGGTTGGGACACCAGGATCACGTGCCTTCGAGACCATTTGCCAATTACGAGCTCATCGTCATGGTTTTCTTATGTTCCAATCAAGTAATTATTGATGAAACCATCTCGTTCGATCATATACCTCTTAAGCTCGAACCATCTTGTCTGAGAGCAGGAAATGAATCTAGAAGTTTATACAAGTGTTGATCCATTGTTATCGTAAGTAGCGAGCCTAACTTATAAGCTCGGCGCACCTTCGAGGCTACACAATCCTCGAGCTTACGAGGTTGTATCTTACAGCTTTAGCGAGAGTGTCTCTGACCTACTAACCACATGACGACTGTGCTGGTCTTGACCTTACACATTACGAGCCTGAGCTTCAAGAGCAAAGATTCCTATTCTCGAAATCTGGGTGTAACATAAATGATCATTTGTTTTATACTTAATGTATCAATTTCTTCTATGACAGGAAAGTGTGATGCATGCAACAATTAGAAAAAATGTAGTGCCTAAGTTTAGGCACCTTTTGAGTGAAGGTTCCCTATATAGTGTGAAGAATTTTAAAGTTGTTGCAAATTCAGGTCAGTATATACCTGTTTCAAATCAGTACAAGATTATTTTTTTTATTACAAATTCACTTAAGAAGTTAGAAGAAGGAATGGTTAAGATACCAATCAATGGATTCCAGTTTATATCTCCCGAATTAGTTGATTCACGTGTGAATGATAACACAATTCTATCCAGTATGTATATTTATTTTAATGTTTGTTAATCTTATAGTTTGTATGTGATATTCTTAATTTTGATATTCTAACATATCTAAATAATTTATCTTTCAAATATTAGATGTTATCGGATGTTTACGTGGTGTGGGTGACATTGACATTGTTGGATATGGCTAGCGAAAAAGGGATATAAAAGTCATAACAAATTAGTAAGTTCAAATAATTAACAATGCTAAAACTATTTTTATATATATGTGTGTGTTTCTTATTGTACATTTATTTTTTGGTAAATCTTTCATTAGTTTTTTTCCTTCCCTTTTTCACTTCCATTTTTAATTTTTTTTAAATAGTTCTGTGACATCCAAGATTACTTTGTGGGGAATGCTGGGAGAAATGTTTGATCCAAACTTGTACAAGAAAGATGATAGTCCCTTCATTATTAAGTGACTTCTACAACAATTAAGAAAATTCAAGGTGATTATTTTATTTATTACAAAATAATTTAAGAGTTAATGAATGAATATAATCAGTATAATATTATTAATAATTTGCATTTACTCTAAATAGGTGAAGTGAGTTTCTCTACCACAAGTGCAAGCAAAATATACATAAATATTCAAACAGACTATGTAGCCTCTTTAATTGAAAGATTTTCCATTATCTACAATAAGGTGCAAGCTATTGAAAGTTCTAATGTCAATAAAATTAGTCTTGATGAAGAGATGTTCCTCAATAGGATGAGTATTAAAAAACTATTAGAGGCTGATTGGAGTAACGAACTGAAGGTGATTTGTGACCAATGATTCATATTGTAGGCATATATTGTTACTGTGAGAGGGAAGATCACTATCGAATAGAGGTTAATTCCATTTCTAACAAATTCATCCAATATTTTATTGTAGATTGCATTTGTTTATGTTGTAGAAGTCTATCATGCATATCAAGGTTTTTTTTTGGCTTCTTTGTTGTTTTTTTTAAAAGAAACCTACCATGTCAAGTGGATTACAAAAATATAGTATTAAATACAAAAATGAGGAATCTTTCATAGTTTCAACCTTATTTCTTAACCTATTTATTTTCATATGCATCAAATACATTATTTAAGTGATCAACTCATATATGTATGTATGTATATATATATATATAGAATTTCAGGCAAAATCACATCATTAAACAAAAATATAGGAATTCAAAATACATATACATATATTCCTCACTCCAATTATTATTTTTTTTAAATCAAAAAATAAATAAATACACAAAAATTCTTTAAAAATATATAATTTTTTATTATTACATAATCGTGATTTCCTAGTATTTATATAAAAGAGAGCACCCAAGAGATGATGTGACACTCTAAAATTGCTCTGAATCACTCTATTTATTTTCTTATTTTTTTTCATTTTTTTAATTCTACTTTTTCTAAATCTATATATCTATGTCTATATATATATATATATATATATATATATATATAAGAGCTTCAAGGAGATTATGTGGCACTCTAAAATCTCTTATTTATATAAAGGAGAGAACCTAAGAAATGATGTAGCGCTCTAAAATTGCTCTAAATGACTCCATCTATTTTTTATTTTTTTAATTCTATTTTTTCTAAATCTATATATCTATATATATATATAAGAGCTTCAAGAAGATTATGTGGCACTCTAAAATCTCTTCAATGCACTATTTGTATTTTCTCCTTTGATCAAAATTTTTAATTCATTTACAAAATCAAAACATATACTAATAAACTAACAAAATTTTAAATAAAATATTTAAATAAGATATTTTTTGAATTTATATTTATATTTATATTTATTTTTATTTTTATTATTAGATCACCGATAGTTAGTTTTATAAGATATTTTTTGAGTTTATATTTATTTTTAATTAGATTTAATAATTTAAGATATTTAACAATTTAATAAATATATATATGAATAACCATAATAAAGATTGGTATGAATGGTGCTAATTAATAATTTGATAATGTCATACTAAATTATATTCACATAATCATGCATTAAGTGTATATATATACTAAGTCATATATCACCTAAAAGAGCATGCATAATTTTTTTTTTTTTTAATTTTTGACCTCGATAGTTTATAATACGTTTGGTGTATGGAAGTAAATAGAATTATTATATTAGATTATTATAATATATTGAATATAAACTTTATATTAACTTTTATATGGTGCATTATTATCTTACGAAGCTAATGGGTTAGTGATTGAAAAAAATATATCTTTAAAATGATTGATTCTAAAATAAGAATCTAAATTTTATGTATTAAAAATATTTTAAAATAACAAATAACTTAAGAATAAAATAAAATTTTAAATAAGTTGTATAGTTGATTTTAAGACTAATGTTCATATATAAATATATAATATAATTTATATATCAGATGTATAGATTTGTTTTTAGGATATATGAATAAATGTTTATATATGAATAAACAAATCAGATGGTAGTTTCATTTAATTCATTTTTTTTATTCATTATTAACCATATACGATATGTTGTAACCATATATATTCATTTTATTCATTTTTTACCATTTAATTATTATTTAAATTAATAATATTATATATAAATATATCTTCATGATTTTATATATATTTTAAATCTTCTCTATAAATATCTCTTCAAGATTTTATATATATTCTAAAAGGGTAAAATCGATTTTCATACTGATAGAAACATATTTATTGAAATATATTCTACTAGAAAATTTTACATAAGAAGAGACAATGAAATATACTTTAGTGGAATAAATGCATTTATTTTATTGAAGGCATAAATATTTATATATTCTGTAGAATTGGTGATGCAAGAATCGATCACATAAGGTGAACTGTTAATACCATTTGTAAATAATATCAGTAGTCGTTTGATTTGAACCCTCTTTGAAGCCACAAATTCCATCATTATGAGCCCTCCAAACACACTTTGAGGCGCATCTGAATGAATCCCTGCTTGCTCTAAAAATCTCGTACGATCCTGTTCCACCAACCCACGTAAGACCACAAAAATACAAAGTAGTACCCGCAAAATTGATTCGGAATTTAAACTCATAATTTTGATTGTTGGCCACAACATGAGCACCTAAATCATCATCAGCAGACTTGCAATGAACTGTAAGTTGGTTTTGATTGTCCAAATTGTTAAAGATTTGAACCGTCGTATTATAAACAAATACACCTCCAATTTTTTCATTACCGCTAGAATTTTCATTGTTGTCATTTTTTGTAGAGGGAAGATTCGCTCACGCTACTGCTTCTATTGCTGATGATGAAATCATAATCAGTAGTAATAAGGAAATCAATGACATAGCTTTTTTCTCAAATAACTCCATCTTTCCTGTATTTGGCAGTGTTGGGGCAACAATTTGTCTTTCTATATCTGGAAGTAAAACCCAACGATGAATGATGACTTGTTACTATTCCGGTGATGTGGTTTTCCTTTGAATCGTCGGGATCACCTGCAAGAAAGAAACTTCGATGCTTAAGTCAGTTCAAAGTTCGATCCATTTTGTAACGACCCAAATTCGCTAATAAGGCTTAAGGGCCTTGATTAGTATGCCAGGAGGGCACTGCTGGAATAATTGTGATTTAATGAGTAATTATGTGTTTAATATTGTTTATATGATAATTGATTGTATTATGTGGTAATATGATATGTGATATATGTGAGAACCACATTATTATGTGGACAGGTTCGTTGAGCACGACTCAAGACGATTCTAGGGTCAGATAGTAGGAAAAGACACAATGGGGTTTAAGATTTGACTTTCGACAAGTCGGGGGTACTTTTAGATGGTGGATAGTGATTTGGGTTACCGGGACATGAAAATAAATATATGGAGATGTATTTGAGGTTAGGATGTCTAGGTGGGAGTAATGGGGGATTTTACCACTTTGGCCTCGGGGACGGTTCCGGCACCCCGAGCCTCAGAATTAACTTAATAGATAAGTTAGACTTAAGGAAGCCTTTAGAAAAAACACAAACCGACTAAGCATTTTGTCTCAGCTCACTTACACGTTCAATGGAAGCTAAGGAGAGAAAAACACAGAAAACTTAAGGGAGAAACAAGCTGGAATTCTAAGATTTGAGGTGAGGAATTGAAGGTCTAGCTCAGGGATTTATCAAGCACTAGAACAGGGATTAAGGTAAGCATCTAAACATCTTTCCTGTGGTTGAATTCTGTGTTACAGCTGGATTTTGGTTAAGTGTTGAAACCAGTATAGCTTTGGTGT
The DNA here is from genome assembly GCF_963169125.1 of Humulus lupulus. Classification (NCBI taxonomy): domain Eukaryota; kingdom Viridiplantae; phylum Streptophyta; class Magnoliopsida; order Rosales; family Cannabaceae; genus Humulus; species Humulus lupulus. The sequence continues at coordinate 290,303,102 of NC_084794.1, forward strand.
TTTAAGGCAGAATTAAAGATGGGAACTTGGGGATCTAGCTTGGTGAAGTGATTCTACAGCAAAGGTGAGTCTCTACTCCTGGTTTAGAGATTTTCATTGGGTTTGATGGCTGGTTTGTGGTGTTTTAGCACTTGGGTTTCAGAAATTGGAAGGAAGAGATTGGAGTGTGTTAGGCTGTGTTTTCTTGGGAGTTATGTTGTTTAGATCATGCTAAAGAGGTTGGGAATTAATTGGTTAAGTGTTGGGGAGTTTTGGGATGGTTTAAGGTAAGGTTTTGAGCTTTAAAATGGTATAAAATCTGGGTTCGAAGGGGAGGGCCGCGGCTCTGTTCTAGAGCGCTGCGGCCCTAGCATGCAAAGAAGCCAAGGGGGTTCGACCAAGGGGGCGCGCCGCAGCACCCAAGGCAAGGGTCGCGGCGCGTGTGTGGTTTAGTGAGGGAGTGGGCTCTGTTTTGAGGAAGGGCCGCGGATAGGCTTAGGGGGCCGCAGCCCTTGGTTGTACACTTGAGATTTTGAGGGTTTTAAGCATGGGGAAGTGGTCTAGTGTGCTCGGGTTTGGTTTCATCACCGTGCTTGGTGGAATTAGGAGTCCCGGGAGTTAGTTTTGTAACTGGAAACCTATATTTGATTATTTATGAAACCCTATGCTTTGGTTGTGGCTAGGTGATAAAAGCTTAGGCTCAGGAACGGATCGTGCTTGAGGGGCGTTGCTCGTAATTCGATAATCGTACAGACTAAAGGTAAGAAAACTGCACCCGGTTGAATATATGTGACGGGACTAAGGGCTCCCTATTGTAGAAGCTTGAAAAGATGGTATTATGCCATGCAAGCCATTTAGTGAACCAACGGCCTAAGGGTGCCAAGGGTTTCACTAGCGCACAAGGCACGGCTCAGACACTGGTATCCGAGGACAGCTTATTATGCACTGAGCTTGGTTTAAGCGGGCCAGATTCAGTGGGTTAAACAGAGGGTGCGGCCTAAGTCGTCGGCCCTGAATATTATGTGATATGAATGTTATGTGTGATAGAATGTATCATGGATTGGATTGTATATGTTGATTATCTGTTGTGGATTATCTGATAAGTATACATGCTTACTGAGCTATTTGTCTGTTGTTATTGTTTGAGTTACCTGTGATGTTTTCTTGCTGGGCCTTGGCTCACGGGTGCTACGTAGTTCAGGTAAAGGCAAGGGCAAGTTAGATCAGCCCTGACTTGAGAGCTCAGCGAGCGGAATGTACATAGCCAGGTCTCGGCTGCCACGGTTGAGGGCTAGGCAAGGACATGGAACCTAAAGACCGTCTGTTTTGCCTTAGTATGGCTAGCAGTTATTTATGTACTTTTGGGAGTCTGTAAACTTATCTTAACTTTGTTTTGTATGGTATCCCATGTTTACCACAGTTTAAATATATGAAATGAGTCTTTTGAGACCAAAACCTTTTTAACCTTAGATCTCACATGTTTAGAAACACGTTTTCAATTTAAAGACTTGATTAGCAAGTCCTGCACTTTTATAAGTACACAGTGTAACGGTCTTGGCTATCCAGGGCGTTACAACTTGGTATCAGAGCGTCCTAGGTTTAAGGGTTCCTAAAGACAGCCTGGATATGTACATTCGCTGCTGGAGACAAGCTCAAGTCAGGGTTTTGTAATGTGTATGTGTGTGCTTATGTGCTTATGTGCCTGAGATGAGCTATGCATGTTAATATTCATTGAATTGTTAGGAAGCATGAGATACTGATAGGGCCTGGCCCTTGACTATTATGTGACGATATTGAGGCATGTTTATCAACATTGTCGTGCATGTAAATGATTATATGGATGATTAATTGTTGGAGAAGCTTTTACGCTGTCATTGTGGTCTAACTGCCGAATCGATGTTTGTAGATTGACTTGGATAGTTATGCATCCAAGGAAATCTTTACGACTAGCCGGCACTGGGTCTGGGACCAGGGGCAATGACCAGGGCCAGACACCTCCGCCAGTCCCTGAGAACTGGCAGCAATTAATGGCTGAGATGCAGGCTCGATTACAGAGCCAAGATGAACTGATTCGTATTCTGCAGCAGTAGGTTCCATCAGGGAGTGCTGCCCCTTCTTTACCACCTGTGGTGGTACCAGCTGTGCAGCCTCGGGAGGTTGTTAATAGGTGGGAACCGTTATATGAGCGGTTCAGGAAGCAGCAACCCCCAGTCTTTGAGGGAGGATCGGATCCGTTGAAAGTCGAGCAGTGGCTAACTATGATTACAGTTGTTATACCCAAAAATTGGAGATTAATGGCGTGGCAATAGATGTGACAAATGGAAGTACATGGTCCGTAAAAGACACGTTAAATAGTCAATAAATACATTGACTCCTCAGAGTTGTGATAAAGGAACCCGGTAGACTGACAAAGAATTTGGACTGCTTGAAAGATGTCATAACCAAGCCAAGTGCACCTTGGTCCTAGGAGGCTAAGGAGAATGCATCCTAGGAGAGCTAAGGAGAGTGCATCCTAGGAGAGCTAGGGAAAATGCATCCTAGGAGAGCTAAGGAGATGCATCCGAGGAGAAACATGGCATGTTAGAGGGGAGTGCCATGTTAGAGGAGTTCCATGCAAGCCAAGAATTGAGACTTAGATCGGACATGTTAGAGCATACACAATGTCCGATCGGACATAGTTGAGAGATGCTAGAGGAGAGTGCCTCGAACTTGTCCAAGGTGAGATGCCAAGGAGGATGCTTCGGACCACCTTGGTCCGAGGAGAAGGCAAGAGAAGGTTGGCTCGAACCACCTTGGTCCGAGGAGAAGGCTACAAGGTCCGATCGAACCTTGATTGAAGGAGGTAGGCTCGGACTTACCCGAGGAGAGAGGACAAGGGAGTTGGCTCAAACCACCTTGGTCCGAGGAGAGCCAAGCATCCATGACCTTTGGTCCGAGGAGAGCCATGCATATATCACCTTGGTCCAAGGAAAGCTTGAAGGAGTATTCAACATACATGTGAGACTACGTCAAAATCCCCAGAACGACTTTGGCTAGAATTGGTCTAAACACCCGGGAATCTCTCACTCCTCACTCAAATTGAGGAATCAGTTGTATTTTAAATATTTCTTGTAATATAAATATAAGATGAATAATAAAATATCCCTATCTAAAGGGGATATCAGTTGAGGATCCTAGGCCTATAAATAGAGGGTTGGTGGGATCGTAAAGGGCTTCTGCTGCTTCTTCTTTCTAGAGAGAGAAAATTAGGTCTGAGTATTCTAGAGAGAGAAAGTGCTGAAATTTGAGAGGACTCTTGTATTTTTGCAATCTGTATTGAAGAAACTCAGTTGGCTCAGTCCATCTGATCTTGAGTACAGATCTATAAACCACAACTCTAAGTGGATTAGGCTATTACCGACAATCGGGGCTGAACCACTATAAAATCTCTCGTGGTATTTACTTTTCTTGTTTATACCGTCTGTTGTCGTTTACATTCTCTTGAAGGTTTGTCGTATTTGACGTTCTCACGTCGTTGGCTAAAAACGCAGTCAACAACAGTGATTCTGGATTTCATGAGAATTGAGGGATAGGATAGAGTGGCATGTGCCACTTATATGTTGAGGGAGGATGCCCGTATTTGGTGGGAGGTGGCATCGCAGACCAGAGAGGTTGCTACACTGACTTGGGAAGGTTTCAAGGATTTGTTTGGCCAGAAGTACTACAACATTGCTGTTAGGGCGGCAAAGGTCAATGAGTTTCTGAGTTTGGTACAGAGCAGTATGACTGTTACTGAGTATGCCCTGAAATTTGATAGGCTAGCGAAGTTTGCACCAGATCTTGTGCCTACTGATTCTGCTAGGCAAGATCGTTTTGTCAGAGGGCTTAATGCTATGATAGCCCAGGATGTTAGGATTACCACGGTACCTAGAGGAATAACTTATGCCCAGGTTGTTGAGAGGGCTCTTACTGCTGAGGAAGCGGAGAACAAGATATGGAAGGAGAGCGCAGTGAGGCGTGAGGGCCGCAGGGCGGTGCCTCCTTATTCTGGGACAGGTAGGGGCGGAGGCCCCAGTGACTTCAAGAGGATGACTCCTGACACGTCGCCCGCTCCTGGTTCTGATAAGAGAGGTCGGGATGGTTAGGGTGGCCGTCAAGGTGGCGGTGAGGCATGGCGGACCTATCCAGAGTGTCTGAGGTGTAGAAGACACCATCTGGGCGAGTGTCGGGCCAAGGCATGTTTTGTTTGTGGAGCAATGGGGCATCTCAAGAAAGACTGCCCAGCGGTGAAGAAAGGTGAAGCGGGAAAGGTGGATAGCTTGACTCTAGCTCGAGTATTCACCTTGACTCAGGCGGAGGTTGAGGCTAGTCCCTCAGTAGTGACAGGTCAGCTTTCCAGTGCTGGCTTTCCTTTTATAGTATTAATTGATTCTGGTGCTACACATTCTTTTGTTTCTAGTAGAGTGATTGATAGATTGTGTAGACCTAGTGAGTATCGGACTGCGGGGTTTGGGACTTTGTTGCCTACAGGGGAGTTGGTAGTCTCTAGGAGGAGGATTAGGGCACTTCCAGTGATGGTTGATGGTAGGGAACTTTTGGTGGATTTGATTGAATTAGATTTGGGAGACTTCGATATGATTCTAGGAATGGATTGGCTGGCTAGGTATGGGGCTACGATTGATTGTAGGAAGAAGATGGTTACTTTTTAGCCGGAGGGCGAGGACCCTTTTGTCTTTGTGGGTGCGATGTCTGGACCCCGCATAACTATGATTTCAGTATTGTGAGCCAGGGACTTGTTGCAAGGGGGATGCGTAGGTTTTCTGGCTAGTGTGGTGGATACCACCAGAGTTATGCCGGTAGGGCCGGGTGAGACCAGATTGGTGTGTGAGTTTCTGGATGTTTTCCCTGAGGATTTTCCAGGGTTGCCACCGCGTAGGGAGATACAGTTTGAGATTGAGTTGGTACCGGGGACAGAACCATTATCCAAGACACCATACAGAATGGCACCAGCAGAACTGAAAGAGTTGAAGATACAGCTGCAAGAACTTTTGGATTTGGGGTTTATCAGGCCTAGCTACTCTCCATGGGGCGCACCAGTACTGTTTGTTAAGAAGAAGGACGGGACCTTGAGGATGTGCATCGATTACAGAGAATTGAACAAGTTGACTATTAAGAATAAGTATCCTCTGCCAAGGATTGACGACTTGTTCGATCAGCTGCAGGGTAAGACGGTATTCTCAAAGATTGATCTTCGATCTGGTTATCACCAGTTGAGGATCAAGGATGAGGATATACCAAAGACGGCTTTCCGGACGCGTTATGGGCATTGTAGGAAGAAGATGGTTACTTTTTAGCCAGAGGGCGAGGACCCTTTTGTCTTTGTGGGTGCGGTGTCTGGACCCCGCATAACTATGATTTCAGTATTGTGAGCCAGGGACTTGTTGCAAGGGGGATGCGTAGGTTTTCTGGCTAGTGTGGTGGATACCACCAGAGTTATGCCGGTAGGGCCGGGTGAGACCAGATTGGTGTGTGAGTTTCTGGATGTTTTCCCTGAGGATTTTCCAGGGTTGCCACTGCGTAGGGAGATACAGTTTGAGATTGAGTTGGTACCGGGGACAGAACCAGTATCCAAGACACCATACAGAATGGCACCAGCAGAACTGAAAGAGTTGAAGATACAGCTGCAAGAACTTTTGGATTTGGGGTTTATCAGGCCTAGCTACTCTCCATGGGGCGCACCAGTACTGTTTGTTAAGAAGAAGGACGGGACCTTGAGGATGTGCATCGATTACAGAGAATTGAACAAGTTGACTATTAAGAATAAGTATCCTCTGCCAAGGATTGACGACTTGTTCGATCAGCTGCAGGGTAAGACGGTATTCTCAAAGATTGATCTTCGATCTGGTTATCACCAGTTGAGGATCAAGGATGAGGATATACCAAAGACGGCTTTCCGGACGCGTTATGGGCATTGTAGGAAGAAGATGGTTACTTTTTAGCCGGACGGCGAGGACCCTTTTGTCTTTGTGGGTGCGGTGTCTGGACCCCACATAACTATGATTTCAGTATTGTGAGCCAGGGACTTGTTGCAAGGGGGATGCGTAGGTTTTCTGGCTAGTGTGGTGGATACCACCAGAGTTATGCCGGTAGGGCCGGGTGAGACCAGATTGGTGTGTGAGTTTCTGGATGTTTTCCCTGAGGATTTGTCAGGGTTGCCACCGCGTAGGGAGATACAGTTTGAGATTGAGTTGGTACTGGGGATAGAACCAGTATCCAAGACACCATACAGGATGGCACCAGCAGAACTGAAAGAGTTGAAGATACAGCTGCAAGAACTTTTGGATTTGGGGTTTATCAGGCCTAGCTACTCTCCATGGGGCGCACCAGTACTGTTTGTTAAGAAGAAGGACGGGACCTTGAGGATGTGCATCGATTACAGAGAATTGAACAAGTTGACTATTAAGAATAAGTATCCTCTGCCAAGGATTGACGACTTGTTCGATCAGCTGCAGGGTAAGACGGTATTCTCAAAGATTGATCTTCGATCTGGTTATCACCAGCTGAGGATCAAGGATGAGGATATACCAAAGACGGCTTTCCGGACGCGTTATGTGCATTATGAGTTCTTGGTCATGTCTTTTGGTCTGACCAACGCCCCAGCAGCTTTTATGGATCTGATGAACAGGGTGTTCAAGGACTTTTTGGACCAGTTCTTCATTGTCTTCATCAACGATATCTTAGTATACTCCAGTTCAGAGATGGAGCATGAGCAGCATCTCCGACAGGTCTTACAGAGGTTGAGGGAGCATCAGTTGTACGCTAAGTTTAAGAAGTGTGAGTTCTGGCTACCAGAGGTGACCTTTCTTGGGCATATAGTTGGGGCAGAAGGGATTAAGGTGGATCCGTCAATGGTAGAAGCGGTTAGAGATTGGCCGAGGCCAAGGAATGCCTCGGAGGTACAGAGTTTCCTTGGGTTGGCTGGCTACTACAGACGGTTTTTAGAGGGGTTTTTGAAGATCTCTTCGCTGATGACAGAGTTGACAAGAAAGAATCAGAAGTTCGTCTGGTCAGAGAAGTGTGAGAACAGCTTTCAGGAGTTGAAGCGACGACTTATCTCTGCGCCTGTGTTGAGTCTTCCTTCGGAGGAAGGGAAGTTCGTGGTTTACTGTGATGCATCGAGGTTGGGTTTAGGTTGTGTACTGATGCAGAATGAGAAAGTTATAGCCTATGCTTCTCGACAGCTGAAGGAGTATGAGCAGAGGTACCCGACTCATGATTTGGAGTTAGCGGCGGTTGTGTTTGCACTGAAGGTATGGCGTCATTACTTGTATGGAGAGAAGTGCGAGATCTACACTGATCATAAGAGTCTAAAGTACTTTTTCACTCAAAAGGATCTGAATATGAGGCAGAGACGACGGTTAGAGTTGATTAAGGATTATGATTGTGATATTCTTTACCACCCTGGGAAAGCCAACGTGGTGGCAGATGCGTTGAGCCGGAGGGGCCCAGGACAGTTGTATAGTTCTACTCAGATCTCAAGAGAATTGGCTGATGAGATGATCAGGGCAAAGATAGAACTGGTGGTGGGCCAGTTAGCCAATATCACTTTGCAGTCGACTCTGTTAGAGTGGATCGAGGAGGGTCAGTTGGCAGATGTGCAGTTGCAGGATAGTGGACAGCATGCCTTAGCGGGGACAGCTAAGGATTATTCAGTTTCAGAGACAGGTTTGCTCCGGTATCAGGGACAGATATGTGTTCCAGCAGATGAGGGGGTTAGGCGTGAGATATTGGATGCGTCCCACACTACGCCATACTCACTCCATCTGGGTACCACGAAGATTTATTAGGATCTACGGACGTTATACTGGTGGCCCGGGATGAAGAAGGATGTAGTTGAGTATGTATCTAGATGTTTAACGTGTCAGCAGGTTAAGGCTGAGCATCAGTGCCCAGCGGGATTACTGCAGCCTTTGGGTATCCCAGAATGGAAGTGGGAGGATATTACGATGGATTTCATGGGGGGATTACCCAGGACGGTTGGACTTCATGACTCGGTGTGGGTGATAGTGGATAGATACACCAAGTCAGCTCATTTCCTACCAGTTAGGTCAACTTATACTGTGGAGCAGTATGCGGAGCTGTATGTGAGGGAGATAGTTCATCTCCATGGGGTTCCAAAGTCTATTGTATCTGATCGAGAACATATCTTTACCTCTAAGTTCTGGGGAGCTCTGCAGAGAGCCATGGGGACTCAGTTGAAGTTTAGCACAGCTTTTCATCCTCAGACTGATGGACAGTCTGAGAGAACAATCCAGGTACTAGAGGACATGCTTAGGGCATGTGTGATTGACTTTGAGGGTTCGTGGAGTAAGTATCTTTCATTGATTGAGTTTTTATATAACAACAGTTATCAGTCCACGATTGGAGTGGCTCCTTATGAGATGTTATATGGAAGGAAGTGCAGATCACCTATTCACTGGGATGAGATGGGTGAGAAAAGGTATTTGGGACCAGATATGGTTCAGAAGACTAATGAGGCCATTGAAAAGATTCGAGCTAAAATGCTTGCCTCGCAGAGTAGACAGAAAAGCTGCGCTGATCCTAAGCGTAGGAACGTGGAGTTCCAGGTTGGGGACCATGTGTTTCTGCGAGTTTCACCATTGAGAGGAGTGAGGAGGTTTGGAGTGAAAGGAAAACTGAGCCCTCGGTTCGTTGGACCTTTTGAGATTCTAGAGAGGGTAGGGCAGGTGGCTTATAGGCTAGCCTTGCCACCGTCCTTATCGGGAGTTCATAACGTGTTTCACGTCTCTATGTTGCAGAAGTATGTTTCTGATACTACACATGTGTTGAGGCATGAGGACTTAGCGCAGTAGGCAGATTTTTCCTATGAGGAGAGACCAGTTCAGACTCTAGATCGGAAGGATAAGGTTTTGCGGAATAAGACAATTCCGTTAGTGAAAGTACTATGAAGGAATAGCAAGGTCGAGGAAGAGACCTTGGAGTTAGAGACGGCGATGCGGGATCAATACCCCGAGCTATTCAGGTAAATTTCGAGGATGAAATTCTCATTAGGAGGGGATAGTTGTAACGACCCAAATTCGCTAATAAGGCTTAAGGGCCTTGATTAGTATGCCAGGAGGGCACTGCTGGAATAATTGTGATTTAATGAGTAATTATGTGTTTAATATTTTTTATATGATAATTGATTGTATTATGTGGTAATATGATATGTGATATAGTGAGAACCACATTATTATGTGGACAGGTTCGTTGAGCACGACTCAAGACGATTCTAGGGTCAGATAGCAGGAAAAGACACAATGGGGTTTAAGATTTGACTTTCGACAAGTCGGGGGTACTTTTAGATGGTGGATAGTGATTTGGGTTACCGGGACATGAAAATAAATATATGGAGATGTATTTGAGGTTAGGATGTCTAGGTGGGAGTAATGGGGGATTTTACCACTTTGGCCTCGGGGACGGTTCCGGCACCCCGAGCCTCAGAATTAACTTAATAGATAAGTTAGACTTAAGGAAGCCTTTAGAAAAAACACAAACCGACTAAGCATTTTGTCTCAGCTCACTTACACGTTCAATGGAAGCTAAGGAGAGAAAAACACAGAAAACTTAAGGGAGAAACAAGCTGGAATTCTAAGATTTGAGGTGAGGAATTGAAGGTCTAGCTCAGGGATTTATCAAGCACTAGAACAGGGATTAAGGTAAGCATCTAAACATCTTTCCTGTGGTTGAATTCTGTGTTACAGCTGGATTTTGGTTAAGTGTTGAAACCAGTATAGCTTTGGTGTTTTAAGGCAGAATTAAAGATGGGAACTTGGGGATCTAGCTTGGTGAAGTGATTCTACAGCAAAGGTGAGTCTCTACTCCTGGTTTAGAGATTTTCATTGGGTTTGATGGCTGGTTTGTGGTGTTTTAGCACTTGGGTTTCAGAAATTGGAAGGAAGAGATTGGAGTGTGTTAGGCTGTGTTTTCTTGGGAGTTATGTTGTTTAGATCATGCTAAAGAGGTTGGGAATTAATTGGTTAAGTGTTGGGGAGTTTTGGGATGGTTTAAGGTAAGGTTTTGAGCTTTAAAATGGTATAAAATCTGGGTTCGAAGGGGAGGGCCGCGGCTCTGTTCTAGAGCGCTGCGGCCCTAGCATGCAAAGAAGCCAAGGGGGCTCGACCAAGGGGGCGCGCCGCAGCACCCAAGGCAAGGGTCGCGGCGCGTGTGTGGTTTAGTGAGGGAGTGGGCTCTGTTTTGAGGAAGGGCCGCGGATAGGCTTAGGGGGCCGCAGCCCTTGGTTGTACACTTGAGATTTTGAGGGTTTTAAGCATGGGGAAGTGGTCTAGTGTGCTCGGGTTTGGTTTCATCACCGTGCTTGGTGGAATTAGGAGTCCCGGGAGTTAGTTTTGTAACTGGAAACCTATATTTGATTATTTATGAAACCCTATGCTTTGGTTGTGGCTAGGTGATAAAAGCTTAGGCTCAGGAACGGATCGTGCTTGAGGGGCGTTGCTCGTAATTCGATAATCGTACAGACTAAAGGTAAGAAAACTGCACCCGGTTGAATATATGTGACGGGACTAAGGGCTCCCTATTGTAGAAGCTTGAAAAGATGGTATTATGCCATGCAAGCCATTTAGTGAACCAACGGCCTAAGGGTGCCAAGGGTTTCACTAGCGCACAAGGCACGGCTCAGACACTGGTATCCGAGGACAGCTTATTATGCACTGAGCTTGGTTTAAGCGGGCCAGATTCAGTGGGTTAAACAGAGGGTGCGGCCTAAGTCGTCGGCCCTGAATATTATGTGATATGAATGTTATGTGTGATAGAATGTATCATGGATTGGATTGTATATGTTGATTATCTGTTGTGGATTATCTGATAAGTATACATGCTTACTGAGCTATTTGTCTGTTGTTATTGTTTGAGTTACCTGTGATGTTTTCTTGCTGGGCCTTGGCTCACGGGTGCTACGTAGCGCAGGTAAAGGCAAGGGCAAGTTAGATCAGCCCTGACTGGAGAGCTCAGCGAGCGGAATGTACATAGCCAGGTGCTCGGCCCCCACGGTTGAGGTCTAGGCAAGGACGCGGAACCTAAAGACCGTCTGTTTTGCCTTAGTATGGCTAGCAGTTATTTATGTACTTTTGGGAGTCTGTAAACTTATCTTAACTTTGTTTTGTATGGGATCCCATGTTTACCACTGTTTAAATATATGAAATGAGTCTTTTGATACCAAAACCTTTTTAACCATAGATCTCACATGTTTAGAAACACGTTTTCAATTTAAAGACTTGATTAGCAAGTCTTGCACTTTTATAAGTATACAGTGTAACGGTCTTGGCTATCAAGGGCATTACACATTTCCCTTCTAAGAATCTTATATTTATAGTTTGTATGTTAAGTATGAAAACTATATATTTATGATTAGGTACTTTTTCGGTTTTTACTTTTATTTTTATAATTATTTAAATTAGTTATTTATGATGTAATTATCTAAATTTTAAGAGATCGTTATTTACAGTTATTTTTTTATTATTTATTATAAGTAATTTTATTTTTTCAAGCAATATTTATGGGACAGTTACTGATACTATTTTTATTATTATTTTACCAATGTAATTTTATTTTATTTAATAGTATAAGTTATGTGGGGATATATATATATGGAAGACTTTTCAATGGTTACTACCCATAGATGGGTACTAATAATTATGGTGATGTGTCAATATGGTGATTTGGTATAACAAGTCATCAATAGGTAATTTTTATTAATTTAGTTTTTTTTATCATAATTAATCTTTATATAGAAATTAACATAAATTTAATTAGCCAAGATGTAAGTCCATACTGCTTTTTTAATCTCTGATGTGTGATCAAATGTAATACTAATATTGAGACCATTATATCATGTTTATATTGAGAGACCATTTTTTTTATTTCTTCATTTGTTATTTTTATTTTTTTCTCATATCTACATTTACATTTTTCCTTGTTTTCTAAATGTCTTTTCAGAGACTCTAATTTATTTCTCATCTCTTTGAAATCACGATCGATTCGTTTCCTCCATTCGATATCGGATTCCATCAAGAATTTCTATTAGAAAGAAGAAGAAGATTATCACTTAAAAAAAGGTTATAATTTTTTTTTACAATTAAAACATTTCAAAATTCTATAAGAAAGAAAAACAAAGAACAAAAAATGATTGAATATCTTACAAGAAACACTTTGAAATTGAAGCTTCCTCGCATAGATAGTATAAAAAAAAAATTGGACCTTTTTCACTAAACAAGATTTTCATGAAGATGAATGGTTAAAAAGATAATAAAAATAAATATATAAATAAAAAATTTGGAAATTTTTATAGTGTCAATTAATTTCGAAATTGTGGATATATTTATATAAAGGAAATAAAAAAATAATACTAAATAGGCAAGTGATAAAGATGATAAAACAATTAAAAAATAAATAAATACAAAGAATTTCAAAATTTAGTTTAATTAGGTAATAAATATTAGTTTGAATGATAATTGTCACATTAATTATTCTTGCCAAAAAAATTAGGTGATAGTTTATTTCAAATAAACATTTATGTAAATTTTATTATTTAATGTTTTATTATAGAAAAAACCTATTATTAAAAATATATTGATTTTTTGTAGTGCACCAAATTTTTTTTTTAGATTATTAAAATTTTTGTGATTTATTTGATTTAAATGTTAAGTGTGATGAATTGTTTTATTTAAGTGTTGTTATTTTTATTTGGATAATTATTTGTTTTATTTGATTGGTTATTATTTTATTTAATTGTTAGAATTGTTTGGTTAATTAATTTAATAAGTGAATAATTGTGTAACATGTTTGTTTTACTATTAGTGTTACATTTTAATTAAGTGTGACAATTGAGGTAATTATGTGAGCTATGGTGGAATGCACTAAGGTGCATGATAGATAGTAATGCACCCTAGTGATTTAGTGTGTGCTAGTGCATGGTAGCATGGTGCACATGTGTAGATTTCCTACACATTTTATATTTCCTTATTTTTAGATTTTATTTGAGTTAATTTATTTATTTATAAAAAAAAAGGGAAAAGAAAGGGAAGAAGAGTGTTTGGGCGTGTGACCTAGTGGGAAAGGAATGATTTCTTTTAAGTAATAAAAAATCAAAAATTGAAGACAATAGTTATTTTGGGGATAGGCATGATCATTTTTATTCCTTTATATCTATTTAAATAAAGAGAAAATAAATGGAAAAAGGAAACTTAGCTTATTGTGTTGGGGAGGCTTTATGAGAGGATTATGATAAAGGGGAAATGAAAGAGGAGAAGAGCCATTTGCTCTTGTGTGGCTGCCGTGACCTAGAGAGAGAGAGAGGGAGAGAGAGGCGTGTACAGAGAGAGAGAGAGAGAGGAAGAAAGAAAGAAAGAAAGAAGGAAGGAGAAGGTGAAGAGGAACCCCTCTTAGAGTATGTCCTCTTGTTTTTCTTATTTGTATAATCTCTTTTATTGATAATATGTTATTGACTTGTGTTATTGTTGTGTGTTTGGGTTCTTTCTTCTCCTCATGGTGGTTTTCCAATAAAAACCCTAGGCTTGAACAAGGGTGTGGAGTTTGGGTATTGATCTTATTGTGTTCTTGATTTTACAATCAAGAGAGGTAATGGTCTTTTCTTAGCCTTTATATTGTTTTTGGTGGGTTTTCTATGAGGTTTTGATGATGATGCTAATGGTTGATTTTGGTAGGATTGGTGAATATGATTTGTATATTTTGAGAGTATGATTTGTTTTAAAAGGGTTGTGATGTTGATTTTGCTATGCACAAAAATTGGTGATAATCTATGAATGCATGTATGGAGATTTCGGCCTAGGCATACCTAAGTATGTTCTTGATATTTTTGTTAATGTTGTATGATTTTCAATATCTTAGATCCATGTTTTAGGACCTATGTGATATGGGTAAGATGATAATTGGCAAATCTTGATATTTGGATCCATGAAATTTTGATAGGATGCATGTTATATTGTGAATGATTAAATTATAAGATGCATGAAAATAATGATAGAAACATGTTAGGTTAATATAAGGCATATATGAATATGGTGCTTATGAACTAATATATGTTATTGTTATGGTTAGTGTTTTGTTAGTTTTCAATGGAATAGAAAAAAATGGTTTTAAAAGAATTCATGTGAATATGTTAGTGATATTAGAATCATGCATATTATAAGAGTATGATGAGATTTTAAACATGTATGATTTTATGTAATTTTTGGGACAAAAGTTGAGTTTCATGAGGAATTAAGCTTGCTGTTTTTTTTTGTGAATAATTGGGTAAAAGTTGATAAAAAGATGATTTGCATGCATTAGTAATGTCTTTGATGTTATGTTAAATTTTATGAAATTAAAAAGGGGATTTTAAGTCCCATTAAAATGATATTTTACTCAAATAATTACCTACAGAATTTTTATTGAATTTTGAGAAAATATGAGTTTTTAAATTGAATATGGTGATTTTTAATGATAAAAATAGTTGCTGGAATGTTTGTAATAAAATATGAAGTAAGTTTCACTAAAATGGATTTGATTAATTTTTTGAATAAATTATTTTTCCTAAGTTATGGTAATATTGAAAAAAGATATTTTTAATGGTATGAATGCATATTTTGATAAGTAATGATTTTTCTTTATTTTGATTGAGAAAAATATTTAGATTCTATTTATTTGTGATTTTTGAAGAAAATAAATGGTGGCTGAAAGTTTGTTTTAAAAAGGTTAAAAAATGTTATTTAATTGTCACATATGGATTTTGTTACATAAAACTAAGTCTTAAATAATTTGAATAAAAAATATATTTTTCCACACTTAAAAAATATATTTTCTCACCTCATTTAAGTAACACAATGATAAAATTTATTTTTCTAAAGGGACATATTAAAAATAGGCATTTTAATTAAATCCAAGCTTTTTGGTTAATTCTTTGTAATTTGAGATTAATTAATGGAGATGTCACATATTTTATTTTTGAGCTAAAATAAAATAATTTTATAAAATAAAATAAAGTTTTGAGAAATTTAATCAACTTAGAAATTTTAAGAAAAATAAAGCATGTAATATGTCTATTGATTTTAAAATAATAAAAGTAAGAAATGTAGAATTATCGTTTTTGAAAACGTCTTTATTACGCAACGTTCCCACGTATGCATGTTACATGCAAATCAACTTTTACGTCCAAAATCATGATTATTATTCAACTATGTGATTTTTATAAAACAATCATGCTAGTAAAATGGGTAGAACGAGCATTATTCTTTTTGGCGATAATTGCATGTTTAGTGTAACTGTTATCATGAGTGCATGGCCCATGCACACATGAGTTGTATGGAAGGGCAAAATAGTAATTTTATGAACCTAAGAAATGTTATTTTGATTATGATATAGGCTCGTTGAAAGATTGTGAAATTCTTAGCTTGGACCTGAGGTAAGGAAGTTAGATAGATTCTATGTTTTTATGCTATGAATGGTAAGGTTGTTATATGAATGAACTGTTATGAAATTATGAATGCCATAATGTGATGATATGTTGAATGTGATATGTGTATGGATGTTAGATACATCAAACAGAATACGATGTTAGATACATCAAACAGATTTCGATGTCAGATACATCGAACGAGTTACTAAGGACATTGAGACGTGACTCCTAGGGCGGACGCGTCGTGGTTATTCAAGGACCAGTGATCTCCTGTTTACCTCATAGGGTGACATGGACAACTAGCGTTCCATGCTCATCATGTATGCTGTATGTTTGTGATATGATGATATGTCACATTTATGTTATGATATGATGATATGTTACGTTTATGTTATGATATGATGATATGTACGATTATGTTATGGTATGATGATATGTACGATTATGTTATGATATGATGATATGTTACGATTACGTTATGACGTACCATGATGTCTTAGATGAACGTTAGTGTTTGGTTTTGTTGTTTTCTTACTTACTTATTTGTTTGTACTTCCTTACTGGGCTTTTAGCTCACCCCGCTTACTTTCCTTCCAGGTAGCAAATAGGATTTCTCTATGGCACGCGTGGTGACGTGAGGAGTTCTTTCATCATGGGGTGTATGGCGTGGGGTAATCCTATGGACGATAAAACGATCAACGTAGAACGCCATTTAAATTATGTTTTGTTTTTAAGATACTTCCCTAAATTATCAGTGGGACTCTGTTATTTAAATTATTTGGTTTTCTTTGAACTTTGCATAAAAACCTATGTTTTATTTTAAACTTGTGGCGCCAACTTGCATGGTTTTAAATAAGTCCCCCTGAGACTTTAATAATGGATAGTATTCTTTTATAAACTATATTATGCGAATGTTTTGTAAGTATTAGTTTAGGGCGTTCTTTACATTTTTTTAATAAAAACTCAAAATAACAAAAAGATGTTTTAACAAATACTATATTTATTTACGATATGTTAATGAATAAACTTTTTTAAATGTATATTACAGGTTATTAAATATATCAATCACCATTTTTATTTTTGGAAACAAATAAAATAATAATTTTTCATTAACTACCGAAGGGTATTGAATAAACCAATAGAATTATAATTTTCATTAATTAAAATTTTAAAATAATAAATATACACACACTAATGTTAAAATTATTAATTATATGTAGAAACTAAAATATGTTACAAAACTATATTCTTTTTAGTGGCATTTGAAAAAATATAACTAAAAATAATTAAATATCATTTTCAAATATTACAAATTTTTTAATAATAATGAATTACATACTTGTTTTTTAATTAAAAAATCATTTTAGTGACATTCTATAAAAATGTTAGTAAATGATATTTCAGAAAATAATTTCCCTTTTAATGTATATTTGTAGACATTTTGATATAATAAAATTTTATAAATACTTTCTAATAACAATTTAACATTACAAGATTAGTTTATGTATAAAAAACAAATAGGTAATACACATAACATATAAAACGTATGTAATTATATTTACAAAATACATAATTGTAGTATAGAGCTTTCCTTCTTCTTCTTCGATTTCTTTCAATTTCTTAAAAAAAAAAAAAGTCTTCTAAGCTCTTAGTTTTCTTGCACAGGTAATTCAGACCCCTCCCAATTCTCACAGAATGATATCTAGATATGCTCCCTCCATCAAACCATTTCTTGCTAACAATGTTATCTCTGCATCACTAAATTGAAATAATGCCTGCAAATCCAATGAAAATGATGATGATGGTGAAGATTAAAATCATACACTCAAAGAAATTTCATTATCAATATTCAATATCTTCGACATATCATAAGAAAATTATCTAGAAAAAAAAAAGATAAAATGAAAAAAATATATGGATAGTAGATCAAGAAAACTATATCACGAAACTTGCTAAACAAAATCAAATTCAAACTAGGAGTCCAAAATAACAAACACAAACATATATATAGATAAAAAAAAAAATCAAATATGACAAAAGTATATGAGAGCATTATCACACAATGACAAGTATGGGAGGTGCGAGACACTGGGCTTTGAAGTCTTAACCCTAAGGTGTCCTACGATAGTGGCACTGACTTTCATATTTGTCTATAGAGCAAGATCGGAGCCGAGAATCCCAGAAATGTCGGCGACATTCAAAGCCAATTTTTTTGAAAACCCAAAAAATAACCAGTTTTTCTTTTTGAAAACTAGAATATAACAGTTATAACATTCTTGACTTATTTTTTTTATTAATATATAATGCTTATTTATAATGAAAATTTCCTTTATAATGTTTAGATAAGATTTTATTTAATTCTTTAATTTAATAATTATACGACCGACATGTCATCAAGTCACTCTTCTAAAAATTTGAAAAAATCACAATGTATTTTTAGAAATTTTAATTAAAAACTATAAATGTAGACCATTAATCTTAATCCAATTGTTAATATCAAAGTAACCATCTATGGGTAGTAACCATTAAGAGTGCACTCATATATATATATATATATATAAGTTAGTTTATATGTATATATATATATAAAGGAGAGCTTCAATGAGATGATATGGCACTCTAAAATCTCTTCAAAATACTCTTTTTATTTTCTCCTTTAATTTAATTTTTTTTTTCATTTTATAAATTTTAGTTGCATATTAGTTTAAATTTTAATAAGATATTTACAAATTATTTATTTAAATTAATAATATTATATATAAATATCTCATATTATATATAATATAATAACATGAGTCTTTATCTCATCTTCCTCACACTCAACAGATTTAACAACATTAAATACATTCAATTCAACAGTCATATTTCCAAAAGATAATTTCAAAACACCATTACGACAATTTATGATCGCATTAGATGTAGCTAAGAATGGTCTACCTAAAATGATAGGAATTTGAGCATGCATATTTTCCACAGGTTGAGTATCAAGAACAATGAAGTCAACAGGAAAATAAAATTTATCAACTTTTATCAAAACATCCTCTATAATGCCTCTAGGAATTTTCACAGAATGATCGGCTAATTGAAGAGTTATAGAGGTAGGTTTTAGCTCACCAAGACCAAGTTTCTTATAAACAGAATAATGCAATAAATTCACACTAGCACCCAAATCAAGTAAAGCCTTGTTAATAAAATGATCACCAATAATGCATGAAATTGTGGGACACTCAGGATCTTTATATTTAACAAGACTCTTATATTGAATAATGGAACTAGCTTGTTCAGTTAAAAACGCATTTTTAGGAACATTAGTGTTTCTTTTAACAATACAAAGATCCCTTAAAAATTTAGAGTAGGCAGGAATTTTTTTAATGGCATCTAAGAAAGGGATATTGATACTAACTTGTTTAAAAACTTCTAAAATGTCATTATATTGGCCGCCTTTTTTAATTGGAAGTAATCTTTGTGGGAATGGGGCTTTTGGAATAAAAGGATGGATTGGAATTTCCTTGTTTGAAGAGTCATTGGCATTAGAAATAGAAGGTTGACTCTTTTCTTTTTCTTTTTCGTTTTCAACCTCGGGTATGTAATCGGGTTTGACAATGTTCTTTCCGGACCTAAGAGTTGAAATTGATTTGACTTCTCCATTATGACTAGACTTTCCTATCTCATATTGACCTTTTGGATTAGGGATAGGTTGACTAGGGAATGTTCCTTTTTCTCTATCAGCTAAAGCAGTGCCGAGTTGTCCAACTTGTGTCTCGAGTTTGGTAATTGATTGAGATTGATTTTGTAGGATTTGTTGAGTGTATTGCATAAATTGTTGTAAGGTATCTTCTAAGGAAGGTTTCCTTTGTTGAGGATATGGTTGATTTTGTGGGGAATGAGTTTGGTTTTGTGTGTTGTATTGGTGCCCTTGATTCATTTGGGGTTGGTTTTGTCTCCATGAAAAGTTCGGATGGTTTCTCCAATTTGGATTATAGGTGAATGAAAATGGGCTATCATTTGGTTTCCCATAAGAATGAAGAGCATTGGCCTCCTCAGAAAAGGCTTCTTGGTAGGAAGGACATGATTGGGCATTATGGCAAGGACTAGAACATATAGAACAAACATCTTTTCTTGGTTGTATTGGAGAGTTTATAGTTTGGCTTATGGCTAAAGCTTCTAGTTTTCTCGTTAATTTGTCTAAGGATGTTCTTAAGTCTAATTCTTCTTTTACTTCATACCTTCCTCCTCTTTTTGGTGAATTAGTTGACCTAGACCTAGGATCAAAATAATTCCATTGTTGTGAATTGACAGATAAATCTTCAAGGGCGTCCCACGCCTCTTGTCCTTGAAATTTTAAAAAAAATTCCAGTATGCATAGATTGAATCATTTGACAATTAGAGGGAGTCAAACCATCATAGAAATATTTTACAAGTCTCCATTTTTCAAAACCATGATGAGGACATTTTAATAATAAATCTTTAAATCTTTCCCAACATTCATAAAACTCTTCATTATCTTTTTGAAAAAACTCGGAGATTTCTCTCCTTAGACTATTAGTTTTAGACATAGGAAAAAATTTCAAGAATTTATTATAAAGTCGATCCCATGTAGTTATAGACCCTGTTGGAAGGGAATTTAACCAAGCTTTTGATTTGTCTTTTTAATGAAAAAGGAAACAATCTTAGTTTTACCGACTCATCAGAAATTTTTTGAAATTTAAATGTTGAGAAAATTTCTAAGAAATCTTTGACATGCATGTAAGGATCTTCTCTATCTAACCCATAAAAAGATGGCAACAATTGAATGATTGCTTGTTTAAGCTCAGAATGAGTAGCGGAAGTTGTAGGAAAAACAATGCATGAAGGAGCATTAGATGAAATAGGTGCAAAATATTCAAGCAAAGTTTTTTCAGGCACAATATTCTCATCAACAGGATTAGCAATTGGTTCCATGATGCTCAAATTTTTACTAACACTTTCAATTTCAAACAAAGATAAACGTCTTTTTACTAATCACTTTTTAGAGTTACATTTCCAATGATGCATACAATTTTAACAAAAAAAACAACAAATATAATCTCAAACAAACAATTTTCTGATGTGGAATATCAGTTAAAACCACAACCACAGAGCATACTTATAATTTTTAGAGATTTCACAACAATATAATTCTTATGGTTTACTTGTCCCCCGGTCTATTTGATTCTACTTACTCGCGTACTACTAACAACTCCCCGAGGTTAATTAGTAGAGGCTTGGGAATTTTGTTCAAATTTCCTTTAAGCAAAAATTGCTTATGGTGAAAGGACAATATTTAGGTTTATTTTTTTTTCAAGTATTTTTCACAATATTACACTAAAATTTATAAAAGACAAAGAAAAATAAGGCAAAAATTAAATAAGACTAAAATTTAGGCAAGAGTAAGGAGGCATAGCATGCCATCAACCATAACAAAATTAAGATAAAAATTAGGAGGCGCAAGTGCCATTAACTAAAACATAAGATAAAAGACTAGGAGGCAAAATTGCCATCAACTAGCTAGGAGGCAAAATTGCCATCAACTAGTAATTTGCGGAAATTAAATAAAATAAAAATTACAACAAAATAAATATAGAAAATTACAACAAATGTTAGGAGGCACAAGTGCCGTCAACTAACAAAGAAATACAAGAAATAAAAATTACAACAAAATTATAACAAAATTAGGAGGCACAAGTGTCATCGACTAAAAAAATAAAAAGATAGAAAGGAGGCACAAGTGTCGTCAACTAAAAAAAATCAATAAATATAAATATATAAGTAAGTTTTTTTTTATGGGTGGTAGAACCGTCCCAAATTTTTTTTTTTTTTTTTTTAGTTGTTATAGATATATATATTTATATTTTTGTATATATAGTTTTTTTTTCTTTATTTTAAGAGCAAAAATTAAAATAACTAGTAGAAGAATTTACTAACCTTGAGATAAATTTCGTTTCTTTTTTCTTGCAACTCCCCGGCAACGACGCCATAAACTTGATGGACCCAAAACGGGTATGTTTTAAAAATTTATACTCACAAGCGCACGAATCGTATATGGAATATAGTGTTCGTGTAAGCACAAGATCGAACCCAAAGGAGTTGTCTAAAATCAAAAAGAAAACTATTTTAAATCATAAGTAATAAATTCTAACCTAGCTCCAAAGATTGATGAGTTTTAATGTTATGAACATAAAATAAAAGATTGAAAAATAAAGCTATTTAAGAGAATAAAAATAAACCAATAATGTTTTGAAAATAAGTGTTAAAAGAAAATTTATTAAGATACTAGAATCCACAAAATGTAAGTTTAATAATATTTATTAGTATATTGATTCCGAAGTTTTAATGATAGTTAAAATAATTCAAACTATCATAGATTTATAATTTTAAGCACAAATTACTTCTAAAAAGATAGGATTTTTCTTCACTTTTCAAAATTATAATTTCAAAGCATTTAGTGTAAATCAATCTAATTAAATAACAAATAAATCAATGAACATTATTTATAAGGCAAAACATAATATTTTTGTTCTAAGCATGGATGTGTACAATTTAATGACACATCTTACACAAAGAATATTATGTTTTTGCAAAATGAAGAATAAAGTGCATATTATCTAACAATCCAAAATATGAGATATTAAAGATGAAAGACATATATGAAGAAGAAAAATCCATAAACTTTGTTGCAATACAAGGGAAATCAACATCCAACATAAATATTACTTAGTTACAAGTTGCTTCATCATGATCTTAATAATCTTATGAAAAAGATTAGAAGTACATAACTATAGTAGAAATTACAAAATATATGACATACATACTTGCAAAATGCTCTTGAAAAACCCAAAATGGAAGAGAGAATGGTAGAGAGAAAATGGGAGAAAAGAAGATGGTAACCAAAAATTAAGCACCACCAAAAATGGTCTTGAAATTCCATATTTATAGCCAAAATTAGATTATTAAAATAATCAATTTAAATTAATTAAATTCATTAGATTAATTAAATAAAATAAATATGGTATGTAGAGGTAAATTATAGGGTGTAATGATGATGTTGTGGTGAAAAATGTGTAGAAAAATGGGTAAAAAGTTGACATTTTGGACATAGGGGACATTGTGGGCTCAAGATGATTGTTGGTGGCTGGGCAGGCGGCTGTGCCGTGTCTTGGGCTGGGGTGGCAGGCGTGTGCCTGTTTTGGCAGCTGAAGGCTTCCTAGGCCTGGTGGCATTGGTGGGCTCGGCTAGTAGATGTGGGCAGGCCCACGGTTGGGGGAGTTCGGCTGGGCAGAATGGGTGATGGAATTGCTTTGCTGAGGAAGGTTGATGCTGCTGAGTTGAGGAGGAGAAAGTCACGGTTGGAGGCAGCAAAGGAGGCTGAACATGGGCCTGGGCTGAGGTATTGGGCCTTGGCTGAGGCAGGAGGAAAAATGCCACAATCTCTTTGCTTTTTCCATAAAAATGCCACTTTTATTTCATTTTCTCTTCTTTTTCAAGCATAAAAAAATGCAAAGTACATCCTACAAAATAAGTAAATATTAAATTAGAATAAAATATTTTCAATAATAAAATAACTCATATTAAGTCCATGAAAATACTAATTGAAATTTAATTTACTTTGGCAATTAAGTTCAATAAAATCACATTTTTTAACTTATAATCTAACAACACAAATTTCAAATAATTAAACTACAACATATTATAATAAAATATCTATAAAAACATATAAAAATCTAGAAAACTACAATAAGACTAATAAATTAAAAATTACATAAAAACTTAATAAGTTAATTAAAAACTCAAGAACTAAGCAACAATTAGCATATAAAATATGGTAAAATAACTCTATTTTGTAGAGTTATCACTTGACTAGCATGTCATCAACATAAACTTCCATGCTATTACCTATCTGCTCAAAGAACATTTTATTCACAAGTCTTTGGTATGCTACTCCAGGGTTTTTAAGCCCGAAAGGCATTACATTGTAGCAGTATAGTCCCTTATCAGTTACAAAGCTCGTATGTTCTTTGTTTGGTGCGTGCATAGCGTTCTGGTTGTATCCAGAATAGGCATCCATGAATGACCTAAGACTGTGACCTGTCATGGCATCTACGAGCTGATCAATCCGTGGTAAGGGAAAACAATCTTTGGGGCATACCTTGTTAAGGTCGGAATAGTCGATACAAGTTTGCCACGTTCCATTGGGTTTCAGAACAACGCCGGATTGACAATCCAATCAGGATAGAAGGCATCTCGTATGAATCGATTTGCCTTTAACCTGTCGACTTCCTCCTTGAGGGCCTTCTTTCTGTCATCGTCCAGGAGTCTTCGCTTTTGTTGCTTCGGGGGGAAGCTCTTGTCGATGTTAAGTGCATGACTCATGACATTTGGATTGATTCCCACCATGTCTGATTATGACCATGCAAATACATACATCCTGGTTTTCTTTTAGGAAGCAAATTAATTGCAATTTCGCTTCTTCAGAAAGATTCTTGCCCATATTTACAATCTTTGTGGGGTCTTCGAGCTTGACCTCCTCGAGCTCTTCTAAAGGTTTGAGGTCACTCATTTCCTTTATTCTATGGTCGATATCTTCGTCTTTCTCAAAAATTGTCCCATCCTTGATCTGTATTATCACAAGTGCCTGTGTATTGGTTTTCTTATTTCCTCCAACGGAGATGCTATAGCACTCCCTCCCCGCAAGCTGGTCCCCTTTCAGAGTCCCGATGCCACTAGAAGTCGGGAACTTGATGGTCAAATGTCTAACAGATGATACTGCCCCCAGCCTAACTAGGTCGGATCTTCTAAGCAGTACATTGTAGGCAGATGGAAGATCCACCATGACGAACTCCATCATCTTGGTTACAAAGACTAGATAGTCTCCCAAGGTCACAGGGAGTTCAATGGATCCCATACAGGCAATTCCTTCTCCTGAAAAACCGTACAGTATGGTTGCACAGGCCTTTAGGTCGCGAAGCATGAGTCCCATCTTTTCTAGAATGGCTTTATAGAGGATATTTACCGAGCTCCCATTATCTATCAGGACTCGATGCACCCTCTTGTTTGCAAGCTGGAGGGTAATGACCAGAGGGTCGTTATGGGGGAACTGGGCGTGTGATGCGTCCTCTTCAGTAAAGGTTATTGGTTGAGTTTCAACCCTTTGTTGTTTTGGAGCTCTTGGTTTGGGTTCATAGGGAGAACCATCACCTGTCTTGAGCTCATTTACATATCTCTTTTGGGCATTCATGCCTGATCCTGCAATATGGGGTCCCCTCAATATGGTTATTACATCTTCTCCATCAATCGGAGGGAGTCGCTCTTCCTCTCGAGCTCGGGAGTTATTGTTTTGGGCAGGTGGTGTAGCCACGACCCTTTGGCTGGTGGAAGCCTGGTTGGGGTTTCGGTTTCTTACGTATTGTCTGAAATAACCCCTCGAGATCAAACCTTCAATATCGTCTTTTAACTATCAACATTCATCGATTGTATGTCTGATATCTCGGTGAAATCTACATCATTTACTAGAATCTCTTTTTTCTTTTCGGTTCCTCATGGGGTCAGGTCGTTTGAATGGAACCTGGTTTTCATTAGCCAAGTAGATGTTCTCCTGAGACTCATTGAAATATCTTCCCCCTTTCTTCTTCTTTCCCCCATTTTCCTCGGGGTTATTCCCTTCGTTTTTATTTCTTTTGGAAGGGTTGTCCCCAGGGGGTTTCGAAGTTGAGGATTCCGCTGAGGTCGAAGCAGAGTTCGTGTTTTTCATTGTAGTCATGGGCTGGGAGGTCATGTTCAGCGCTAACCTCGCCTCTTCTACATTGACAAACCTCTGGGCTCTTCGATTGAACTCGGTTAAAGTCCTGACAAGTTTCCTTTGTAAGTCTTCCCAGAGGGGACTTCCTGACATTACACCAGCTTGAACTGCCATCAAGTGACCACTATCATCGACATCTCGAGCTCGAGACACTTCTAAGTTAAACCTTGTGAGGTAACCTTTGAGAGACTCATTTGGTTGTTGTCGGACATTGGTCAAGGCTGAAGCCTCGGGTCTAATACCAACCATAGCTTTAAATTGTTTTTTGAAGTCCTTAGACAATTGATCCCAAGATGTGATTGAATGTCTTTTGAACTTCTCAAACCGGTTTTTTGCTGGTCCTGTGAGTGTGGCTGGGAACAACATACATCAAAGCTCATAACCCACATTGATGGCTCGCATGATAGTGTTGAACGTGCTCAGATGGGTAAATGGATCTGAATTTCCGTCAAATGGCGGGACATGAGGAATTCTAAACCCTTGCGGAAACGGGGTGTTGGAAATATGCGGGGAAAATGGCTCGAACTCTTCATCCTGCTCCCGGCTACGCTCGTTCTGCAAGAGCCTGAATGCTCTCTCCAACTGTTCAATCCTTTCTTGGACTAGATCTATGGGAGGCCTAGCCTAAACCTAAGGGGGTTGGTTATCGTTAATAACCACTCCAGCTCCCTGTCTCAGTGCAGGATTGTAAATTGGTTGTTTGTGGCCATTTAGATGATCTCATAGGTTTGGGTTCGAGGGATCACCACGTCCCCGATTATGGTTTAAATGTTCCTGCAGATCAGGGTGGTCTCCTTGGTTCGCGGCATTCCTTGGTTCCTTATTGTAAATGCTCACGAACCTAGTGTAATCCAAGCTTTCACTTACATAGCTCGTTGCTCGGTTATTAAGAGATGGATCTCCTGCTGGTCTTCTTGTCCCAACAGTTTGTGATCATGACATTTGGCTTCTCGTAGGCCGCAGGGTCCTGTGATCTCGGGCAGCTTCTCCTTCATTTCCTTGTCCGTGCCTAGCCCGTCGATTTCTATCTTGATGGGCAGGTAGCAAAACTTTCTGGACTGGCGAGGGATGCCTTATCGGTGATGGTGGGTGTCTTATGGGAAATGGTGGCTGCCTCCCATTGTTGGGCCTAGATGGTCCCGAATTTTCCCGGTTAGGATCCGAGACATTCTGTGCAGCATCAGGATTTGGGGTCCGAGCCACTGAGGGGGCTCAGTTATTCCCTATTCCTATTTGTACTTCTACAGTCGGGTTGGCGGTACCCTCAGCCCAGTTATTCCTCCGGAGTCTTGGCTGAACAGCCTAGGATGTTGGTGTTGGCGCCTGCTCTGCCCTTCTGGCGGTTGTGCCCTTACGAGGACGTCCCCTAGGCCTTCGAGGAGGGTCCTAGGCGTCAGCAGCTAGTCTGGCTAACTCTTCATTGCGTTTCTTTGCTTCTACCAACTATTTGCGCAGTTGGCGATTTTCAAGTTCCACAATTGGAACATACCTTTCGGGATTGTAATACATATCCTCGTTGGACCTGGGGGTAGGTGGTCCTCGAGAGTTGGATGAGTCACCCATTTCATCGGGATCGGGATCCACCATATGTTGCTTTCCAGGTCGTTGCGGGTATTCCTCATCATGAGGAACTTCCTCCTCAGGTATATTGGGGTTATTTGCAGCAGCCATTAATGATCCGAGAGGCTCTCTAACTAAATAGGCTCACGTCTTGTTTAATAGCTCTCAATGAAAGCACCAAACTATTGACGCCATTTTTTGTCAACATGAAAAAAAAAGAGCAATTAAACAAAAAATATACCAAAGGAAATAGAAAATGTGTAGACAAGATCTTTTACGTGGTTCAGCAGTTAAAATCTGCCTAGTCCCCGAGTCTATATTATTGACTCTTTTGGAATTCCTTGGAACTTTCAAGAAGCAATTGCCGAGAGTTTTCTTTCCAAATCTCAATATTTCGGTCCTTTACAAATGAAATATCCCACTCTATTTATAAAGTGGTTTTCTGAATTGCTTCCCACATATCTCGGGAAGTTATTATTCAAATCAAATACAATAAAATCATTCAATGCATACAGTTATCACGTACGCAGTA
Source organism: Humulus lupulus (assembly GCF_963169125.1). Classification (NCBI taxonomy): domain Eukaryota; kingdom Viridiplantae; phylum Streptophyta; class Magnoliopsida; order Rosales; family Cannabaceae; genus Humulus; species Humulus lupulus. The sequence continues at coordinate 290,330,438 of NC_084794.1, forward strand.
ATATCCCCTAAAATGTGGGATTTAATAACAAATTACATCAGATCCCTTAAACATAGGGAATTTATAACAATAAATACGTTCACACATGGCTGATGAGCTAGGTCACCACGATTTCGAAACCGTTTTCCAATTACGAGCTCGTCTTCATGGTTTGCTTATGTTCCAATCAAGTAATTATCGACGAAACTATCCCGTTCGAGCATACATCTCTTGAGCTCGAACCATCTTGTCTAAGAGCAGGAAATGAATCTAGAAGTTTATTCAAGTGTTGATCCATTATTACAGTGAGTAGTGAGCCTAACTTATAAGCTCGGCACACCTTCAAGGCTACACAATCCTCGATCTCACGAGGTTGTCACTTACAACTTTAGCGAGACTTTCTCTGACCTACTAACCACATGACAACTGTGCTGGTCTCGACTTTACACATTATGAGCTTGAGCTTCGAGAGCAAAGATTCCTATTCTCGAAATATGGGTGTAACAGATCACTACTACAAAAAAAACTTTTTAGGACTAGCATTGCGAGTCCTGAAAAAGTTTTTAGGACTCGCGGGGTGCGAGTCCTCTATTTGAGAGCCTTAAAAACTGAGGTTTTTTAGGACTCGCATTGAGAGTCCTAAAAGAATGTTTTTAGGACGAGCATTGTGAGTCCTAAAAACTCCTGTTGAGTGCCTTTAAGTAAGATTTTAGGACTCGCAATGATAGTCCTAAAAACCCAGATTAAGTGCCTTTAAATAATTTTTTAGGACTCGCAATGCAAGTCCTAAAATATCCCATTGAGTGTCTTTAAATTAAGATTTTAGGACTCACTTTGCATGCCCTTAAAAGTAATTTTTTTTTTAAATATAGCTACAATTTTTATTTTTATTTTAAAAAAAAATATTTCCCTTTGAGAATTCAAAATATATTATATATATTAGATTTCTGAAATTTTAGTTTTAAAAAAATTAATATATATTTATTTTAAATTAAAAATTATGATTTAAATGAAAAGTCCAAATTTTAATACAAATCAAAGTTCATAACAAACCACAACACACAACATGCATTCAAAGCTTGACAAATTAGATTAGCAAGAACATGAACGATATTAATATTATAGTATCACAGTAATAGACAAACAACAGCATGAAGACACAAATTTCATACATACCATAAACAAATTATAATTTGTTTTTCTCCAAAACCTATAAACTAAACAGGTGGATTATGAAGCAGGGTTGTCTTAGCAACTACAAGTAAAGGGTAATACTTCAACATCCTCCAACAAATAATCAAGTAGACTAAAACTTCTACCCCTTACATGTGAGAATATTGCACTGTCAAATAAAACAAATAATTAAAATCAGAATGCCACAATAACATGAACCTTAAACTACAACCCCGAGCCAAGATTGCCAAAGAAACATTTTTTTTCTTTTCACTCTCTCCTTCGTCTTCTCCATGCGTACTCCCTCTTTGTCAATCAACAAACCTGCGAAAAGAAACGAAAAAAAAAAAGAATGAAACTGAATAGTTTTAATTATTGTCATTTTCTTAACAAATATCAATGTATATTGCAGTAAGTATATACCAATTTAGTTAATCTATTGTCACCATTATCACCTCAAACAAGTGGTTTGAATCTACCATCCCAGGCATTGGCATATACTCAAAACAAAAATATCACAATATCCTTTCAAATCTATAATAGCCCTTGCCCATCGCAATTGCAGACTCGGTCACTCTGCCTCACGTAGCAAACCCCAGTCAAACCATTGCAAATAATTTAATACCATAAATGAACTCAAACAAACATATAAACTTTATACAAACCATTCAAGTTGTGATGGTCTCCAGTCATACTAATTATTAATAGTGTATTATACTCTTCAAAACAGTGACACCTAGTTTCTAATTGTATATTGATTTATATTTAGGCTAATGCTACCAAATGCATGTACTCCCAATCAAGTTATCAAAAAACATTGTTATATATATTAAGGATATATGTCTGTATATAATCCAACGCAACCAGCAAGAGGTATATATATATAACACAGATGTGCATGGCATGCATATGTATCCAAATTAATGATATCATTTTATGGACTATATTAGAGATCAGTATGACATTAATGCAATTCTGCAAATATAACTTATTTTTTCACAAACCAATGCCTGAGAACACAACTTCTACCATTCAAACCTTCCCATAAAGAGAAAAAAAAAATATAAATTAATCAAAGTAAAACAACAGAACAGTTGGAGAGAAACCTGAAGCTCATATCTCAGTTTCTACAACATTGGACCCCACACAAATGATGGTGGTTACATAGTCTATTTTATATTCAAGTAATAATGTTAATATAAATGTCTGCCAAATAGAGATGTAACATTTCGATTGACTATATAAAACATGCTTAAAGGTGTCTCAAACCTTTAGATTTTGGAGCCTAATATTAAGATTATAGGATAAAACTTGGGACTTTCATCAAACATGTGCTGTGCAACAAAATTGTAGAACATGCATAAATTCTCATATCCCCTAATTTACTAGCCTAGCCATCTATAACATTCAACACCAACATGTCAAACAAATCAAACAGCAACATGTCGATCTATATATATGAACTAAGCAGTCATACTATGGTCAGTCTCAGTCTCAAAGCAATATAAATTGGAATACAACATATATGGCAGCACAAAAAACTCCTAAATCTAATATCAATATCATTACGAGTCTATTTAGTATTTAGATCTTCATGATCTTGGACTGAGCATTGGCCCATTTGGCCAAGTTTCGATCAAAATTCACTAAGGTGTGGTCTATTTCACCAATTGTCCCTGCCTCTATGTGGCATCTTCATAAAATTAATGCTTGAAATATTATAACATGGAATATATTGTACTCAAAAGTAATACAAGTACGAATGGGAACCAAAAAAAGTGTTGTGCTCAAATAAATGCTAGTCCAAAAGAATGAAACTTAGAGTCCAATATAACTATGAATTATCAACCAATATGCTAATAATGTCAAACTTTTGTATAACACTTTATACTATTGAACTTGAACGTGATCACAAGAACCAAAAGTGATGCTCAATGTTATAAATCACATCAAAAAAGACATTAGACAAGGAACAAGAAGAAAACTAACATATATAAAACAAGTACAAAATGTTACGCTATATGTGTATGCCAACACACAATAAGTATATTCATACAAGTATATGTTATAATCAAACCAATCAAACAAATACAATTCAATTATAGGATAATAATAGACAAGTCTGAATCCACCACCCTAAGTAGAAGAGAATCAACAAAATTAATAAATGTAAATCCAATATGAATTCTAAAACTATCAGAACATGAAAGAATACATCTATGAAGAAAAACACAATAGAATTAAGAACATGTAATAACAAACCACAACCACACACTAGCCTAAATAGACTAGAACAACTTATCACTTATGTCTAATACAAATAAGCTGGAGGAAAAATCCAATATCCTGAAGTCCAATTAATAGAAAAGACATGTTAAATTAAACTAGCAACAAACATCGTGACAAAGCATCAAATAGCTCTCTTCTAATAATAACTCAAACTGTTACGCTTTTCTTTCTGGAAAAATATTTTAATTACAAACTAAATAGCCATTATCTAAGGTCAACTGTCATGATATCCAGAGAATAGAAAAAATAGCAGTATTATTACTAACCAAAAGTTCCAAAGGATGACCTTTCCTCGTGATCCTTATTGTACGCTTCAAATTCAACATAATATCAGCTGCAAGTATCCATATCATGCCTTAAAAAGTATCTTAAATGAATTTTGTAAAATTACTGTTATTTCACAAAGTAACCCCACAAATAATAAGCAATTCCAATCACATATTCAAATGAATATTAAAATCATATATAACAATCGATCACAACAAATAAAGAAAGAAACATAATTTTGAGATTACATTGTAAAGTAGTAGTCATTGACTCCTATGCATATTCCCCTTAATGAATATAATATTTCCATATAATCCCACTTCCACCCAACTATGAGCTATATTTGCATGTTATATCACTATGTAGTATTTCATACATGTCCTTAAGCCGTGATGTAAGTTTCTGTAGCTGACCCTTTATGGTACTATGATATACATTTTTAAATAACAAAAATTTTAAAAGCAAAATAAATGTAATTAGAAATAAATTATGTATTTAAACATGGATGATAACTACATCTGCATCTCATTCATTTGGTGAATGCTCAAAAGAACCACCTGGGTGTTGAATCATTATTTAAAAACTTTGCTTGTTCCCATGTTTATATTGATTACCCTCTATATTCGAACTCTTTTTAGATAGGTATTGATTCAAGTCATTTCAAGTTAATATATAAAGGGGATCTAACTTGGTGACATCTCACGGAGGACAAGAACTTCATTTATCAATAAATAGATCATAAAGAGAAAATATACACTGCAAAGACACACCACAATCAAAGCTATGTGCTTCACTTCAAGACTCATCAATTACTTCTCATAATAAGGCATTGATTATAAAAGTATATAAACTAGTGAGACTCCAAAAAAGACACTATCTACAATAACTTGTGATTATATATATTCATATAGCACCGTTTAAGGAAACGTTAAATTATCCCTATCATTTTCTTAATTATTTCGAAATGATGAAACTAATCACAAGAAATGAACCAAACAATCCTTACAGCACAACTTCAAAATAAAATCGGTGAAGACAGTAAAGACTTCAGAATATGCACACACATATATAAAAATCAATTCGGGGAAGTTCAACCAAAAGGGAGTTGATTGAAAAAGGTCCTTATTATTTTATCTCACTCTACCTCCAAAACCAAGTACGATCAACAATAATAAAGACAAACGAAAATGCCTAGTAGAAGAACCATTAAAACACCAGCAGAAAAAACAAAAGAAAAAATCAAAAACCCTAAATAGAGACCTTACCATAATGGGAGCAAAGAGAGTGTTTAGAACGTAATGGGAAGGCTGCCAAAATACAAAAGTGACTATCCAAAGTTAGACAAAAGTGACCAAACGCCGCCGGAACTGGAGAAGACATCGCAACTGAAGGGAGAAAACGTCGTCGGAGGTGGAGCAGGTGCCCAGCCGTCGCTGCTTCTTTGTGTGCTGAAATGAGTTCATTTTTGGAGTCCCAAATGTGTCGAGAGCTTGGCATGAAATGAAACCCTTTTCATTAATAACCTGATTTTTTTTAATAATGCAAGAAAACCTAATTTTATATATAAATTAATCTTAGTTTATAGAAAAATGAAATTATGATAATCTTAATAAATAATATTAACACTTAATATAAATTATGATAAAATTATAATAAAAACATATAAATATAAAAGTTAATAATATTAAAATTTTAGAAAGAAAAGAAAATCTAGTTTTTTTATGATTTTTTAATTAATAATTTTAAGGACTTGCTTCGAGAGTCCTTAATACTCTTTCACAACAACAAATATTAATATTACCGGCGGAGGATCCCGCCGGTAATACATGGTGCACCCGCCGGTATTTTCTATTACCGGCGGAAGTCCGCCGGTAATAATCGGTCGGTATTACCACCATTACCGACCGACTGACACCACCCGCCGATATTGTATTATTACCGGCAGATTAATAGAGGCGGGACTCCATCGGTGATGTGCAACGCTGTGACCCGTTTGACTCGTTTATTACCGGCGGGTTCCGCCTCTATTAATCCGCCGGTATTAAAATACTAATATTAAAATATAATAATTAATTTTATTTTATTTCTTAATAAATATACATATAATACTTATTTAAAAATAATAATATTTAACATAAATTATAATTAATAACACAATTAATATTCATCAAACAAAAATAACATTGTAATTAATCATAAAATTAACTTAATAAAATACAAATTGTCTCATTTTAATTACATATGAACGAATTATAAAATAAACATAATAAAATTTCAATTGTCTTAATATAATTAAAAAGCATAATCTAATTATTATTGTTTTGATCGGGCCAACTTGGTGTAAAATATTCATTAAGATCAATATCTTGATCACTAATATTAGGGCGCGGCAACGGTGGTGAAGCAAATTGTGGTGCATGTGTAGAGTGATGCTGCGAAGATGATCTAAATTGTCGAGCATGTGGTCGCGGCGAGGGAGACTGATGCAAAAAACTCTCAAACTGACCATACCTCTGCTGCTGCGACGAACTCACAAATTGACCATACATCTGTTGTGCCGATATTCCTGTAGTTGATGGTTGTAGTAAACAACCATCAATCACAAGCATACCGGGACAGAAAAAATAAATTAATATAAGATATGTAGTAATTTTAATTAATCATTATTAATTGTAAAAACTTTTATTAAATAAATTTTTTATTTTCTATATTAAAATAATTTAATAATAGTTAATATTTTAATATCATATGTTATTTTATGATGTTTTATTAGAAAATGTTATTCAAATTAAAAAAACAATTCATTCATTATTTTATTTTTAATACTTTAAACTTATCATTTCTGTGCCGATATCCCTATAATCGATGGTTGTAGTCAACAACCATCAATCACAAGCATACCGGGACAAAAAAAATAAATTATTATAAGATATGAAAAAATAAATTATTATAAGATATGTAGTAATTTTTAATTAATCATTATTAATTGTAAAAACTTTTATTAAATAAAATTTTTAATTTCTATATTAAAATAATGTAATAATAGTCAATATTATTAATTATATAACATTAACTATTAAATTAAATAATTAATAATATTAAATATTTAATTAATCATTATTAATTTTTAAGATTTGTATTAAATTAAATTAAATTATTCAATTAGATAATGTTATTTAATAAAAAATTAATTATTATAAGATATGTAGAAATTTTAAATTAATCATTATTAATTGTAAAAACTTTTATTAAATAAATTTTTTAATTTCTATATTAAAATAATTTAATAATAGTTAATATTATTAATTATATAACATTAACTATTAAATTAAATAATTAATAATATTAACTATTTAATTAATCATTATTAATTTTTAAGATTTGTATTAAATTAAATTAAATTATTCAATTAGATAATTTTATTTAATAAAAAATTAAATTAAAATATTTAATTAAATAATGTTGAACCAAACTTTTATTATTTAATTAATTAAAAAATTAAAAAAAATTATTATAAGATATGTAGTAATTTTAAATTAATCATTATTAATTGTAAAAACTTTTATTAAATAAAATTTCCAATTTCTATATTCAAATAATTTAATATTAGTTAATATTAGATAATAATATTTAATAAGTAAATTAAAATAATTTCTTATAATAATTTATTATTTATTTATGTTATACCCAGATTTCGAGCTATGTTAAATATGACCTCAAAAGTTGGATTCGCAGCAAATGAACTCGTATAGTTGGAAGTATGTTCTAGGATTAAGTATCGAGCCTGCAAGACATAGACGACCTCGAGCATGGTGACCTCGGAGTGTTCATGATCTCGAAAGGTGGCTCCGGAGACGCATCCATCTTCAGGGATGACCTCGGATCAGGGGTCCCGAGCTCGACGCACATATGATCTCGCAAGCCATGTGACCTCGGGAGATATCTCTAGCTCGGGAGCTGACGAGAAACCTGGGAAGCTAAGGCCTTGGAGATATATGATAACCACCTTGAATATCTATAAGTGTTGTAAATACGAGATGTAATCCTAATTTATTACTGTAAATCCCCTAGAATCGTGGGATATTATTTGGTCAGTTATGTCACGACCCGAGCCCTAGGCCGTGGCAGATTTGTAATATCCATAACTTGGGTGGTCAAAGGTCAAACTTTGACCCTCAGTGGAAAATAGTCTTTATAAATGATCCTTTAATTTATATTAAATATTACTATAATTATAAGTCGAACAATGGAGTAACTCCTATAATTATATATGAAAATATCACGGATAAAAGTAGGATCATTTATCTTAATACATAGAATAATAATATCCCCACAGTTATGTAGTCACCAAACAGTTAAATTTAATAAGTCATAAAATACCCAAAATAATACTTAGCATCCACTATTCCTCATTTCTAACTAAGACATAGCTAATTTATATGTACAGACCGATAGGTTCCAAATTAAATACATACAATGCTCAAAAGATAGGACTATGGCACTAAACACAGTGGCTTCAGCAATAATTCACATTTTTCCACGTTCGCGTCACTAGGCTCCTGGAATGGGAGAGATAGGGGTGAGCTTATAGAGCCCAGTAGGAAAGCAACTAACAACATAGGACTCAAAAGTTCAATAAAAACCCCTGCATGGTTAGATTTTTTAAAACAAAACATACATCATCATGTATAAACCAAAATAGAGAGACCACAAATAATCATAAGAGCATAGCTACAAGTGCACATCACACCGTCCACTAGATCCCTAGTTCTCGTTACCCACCATAGAAAATCCGACATCCTAAACCGGGTAGCCGGACCTGATAACCACCACAAGGGGGAGGCTCAGAACACTTCCTGTATACAGATGCTAGGTCTTTACACCTACAGGTGAGTGGACACCTGATCTACCTATGATGACACAGAGACTAGGTCGTGAAACAACAACGTGCACCAATCATGATCACTATGGCTCTCATCGGTATAACCAAATGCAGGTAAACATGAAAAGAAAGAAACATATTCCCTTTATATTTTAGAAAATTGGGCAGCATAACAGCTACATTTGAACAAACCCAAAAATCATAACCTGCATAAATAAGTGAACAAAAATATATATTTGGCACTCAGTGCCCTCATAACAGATCAGAAAACATGCAGGTTAAGTTTTCAATTTTTCAAACATTTTATAAATATCGAAATTGGAATATGCTGAATGCAATTTGATAGGAGTAAAATAAGTCCAATAGTCTAGTTGAGTCCCGACCTCTTTAGATACCTCCTTAGAATTTAATCCGAGCCCAAAGCAACGCTCCTAAGCTTATCGATGATCTTACAATGATTTAGTCCGATTTTAATATCACGTTTTTCCTACGTGCACCAAATGAGCAAACGATTATCATCATAGCATTCCTTATTCAAAATCGTGTCCAATGACATATAATATGACCATATTTAAAATTTCAAGTTCTGAAACCTTACCCAAGCGGTGCACGATAGCGGTTGGTGGCGGTACCGAAAACGTCGACGAATATATGCATAACATATATCAAAACGATCCTCTCGATGAGTACATCACGAAAGTACATCTCCTTCGCCCAAATGACCTCCGGTGTCGCCGGAAAACGCTTCCAAAGGGCGAAGATACCCAAAATCTTGCCAGAGAAAAACGGCGAGTTGACCATAATGAATTAGTGGGTTTTGTTCCTCTCTTCACGCTGGTTCCAAAGGTACCAACCACTTGCCGAGTGGTGGTCGGAGTTGGCCGGAAAACACAGTCAAAGTTGACGGACCAAAACTTTGACTGGCGATTCCGAACGATTAACGGCGAGTTGGGCGGTGCCGCTTGGCAGTTGAGGTCGGCGGAGCAAGGCGAAACCGATGAGCTGCCGCGCGTCAAAAATGGTGGCCGGTGGTGGTTGGGTCTGGTGTCTTGCCACCGGTTGCTGAGAGAAGAAGAAGAAGAAGAAGAAGATAGTGCTCGGGAAGGAAAAGGAAAAAGAAAGAAAAAGAAAAAAAAATCTTATTTTTAAAACAAGTGGGTCCCACCACTTATATAATATATATATATTCTTTTTTTTTTCTTTTATGAGACTTCACAAGTTATACGTCCCCTGGTCTTCAGGGGACGTTTCCTTTTATATTTGATTATAGGCATTTAAAGCCATTAATTTTATTCACAAAAAGAGTAACTATCCAAAATATGTGGGATTGTACTCTGCAGCCTTCTCTATAAATAGAGAGGCCGTGTACCATTGTAAATGACCGAAATTCTGAACCTTGAGAGTAAACTCTGAAGAATTCATGCTTGAGAATTTTCAGAGATAATCTTGAGTTTAATAACAGAGACTCGTGGACTAGGCAGATTTAACTGCTGAACCACGTAAAACCGTGTGTTTTTGTTGTCATATTTAAATTGGCCATTATCAGTTATTGTTTACGTGCTCTTCTTTCACTGCTGACGAAAAATGGCGTCAACAATTTAATTAATCATTATTAATTTTAAAGACTTATTAAATTAAATTATTTAATTAAATAATGTTGAATCAAAATTTTATTATTTAATTAATTAAGAAATTAAAAAAAATTATAAGATATGTAGTAATTTTTAATTAATCATTATTAATTGTAAAAAAAATTATTACTATAAAATTTTCAATTTCTATATTAAAATAATTTAATAATAGTTAATATTATTAATTAGATAACATTAACTATTAAATTAAATAATTAATAATATTAACTATTTAATTAATCATTATTAATTTTTAAGATTTGTATTAAATTAAATTATTCAATTAGATAATGTTATTTAATAAAAAATAAATTATTATAAGATATGTAGTCATTTTTAATTAATAATTATTAATTGTAAAAACTTTTATTAAATAAAATTTTCAATTTCTATATTCAAATAATTTAATATTAGTTAATATTAGATAATAATATTTGAACATGATCATGGATTTGGTTTCTAGATAGTGAACTAGTGTTTACAAAAATCAATAATAGTTACATTAATATGATATTGATTAGATAATTTATTATTTAAAGAAAATTTTATATACCACCTTTTTCAAAATTGTGTTGTTAACTTCGAGAATTTTAGTTTTATTTTTTGTTGATATCAATTTTGAGTTATTTCCTACAAAATTTTAAATTATTTGTACATTATTAAAAAAAAAAAAGCTTTATTCTACAAGTTAGGCTATCTCAAATGGTTGAGTGTGTGAGAATATTATCAAGCTTATAAATGCAGATCTAAAAGACTAAAACATCGGCAAAGCACCCATTAATAATTAACCATTAATATATACATGTCATTATCAAGCTTAGCAAAATAAACAGCGGACAAAACACCTAATGCTTTTTTTTATATATAAAAATAGCCAGTCAAATACTATAAAATAATTTATTGTATAAAAAACAGTAAACAAACAAACAGAGTAAACAAAAAGAGTAAATAGACAAACAGACAAAAAGCTATTTATCCAAACAAACAGAGTAAACAAAGATAAAGAATCATACTTGCCAAAAACCCCAAAGAACCTTCAAACCCCAATACTGTAAACGATCCAAGTTTGAAATAAAAATACATACACAATCAATTTCAGACATACTTTCCCAAAATTAAGCAAATATATATATATATATGTGTGTGTATAGAACATACCGATAAGATAAAACAATGAAGTTTATGTAAAAATCAACAAGCCACCATAAACAGCGAAGTTGTCACAAGCCACCTGAAACAAAGTATATATATATATAAACGACATCGAAGTGAAAAAAAATAAAGACATATATATATATAAATATGGCGAAAGAGAGAAAGAGAGAACGAACTGGTAAACTGATAATGAAAATGGCAGTCGGGAGGGAGAGAAAACGGGTGAGGGAGACGAATGGGGGGGGGGGGGGGGGGAAATGTTAACAGACATTATATGATAGTATTACCGGCGGGTCTCCGCCGGTAATATAACATCACCGGCGGGTCCGCCGGTATTAATTCGCCAGTAATACAACATCACTGGCAGGTCCGCCGGTATTAACCCGCCGATAATACAACATCACCGGCGGGTCCGCCGGTATTAACCCGCCGGTATTATACTATTACCGGCGGGTCCCGCCGCTATATCCATTATCCCGCCGGTAAAATCCCCGCCGGTATTAAATTTGAAACCGGCCTCCGGGCATTTGTATTAGCGGCGGATAATCCGCCTCTAATAATGCGAAAATCCGCCGCTAATAAAAAATTTAGTTTTTTATTTTGATTTCCTAATTATTAGCGGCAGACCCAGTACTTCGCCACTAATATACTGCACATTACCGGCGGAGTTAGTCCGCCGGTAATATTTCCGCCTCTAAAAACTATTTTTCTTGTAGTGTTTTATAACTCACAAAGCGAGTCTTTAAAAGTCATCATTCTAAATTTTTCAGCCCAGGTGTTTTTAGGACTCACAAAGTGAGTCCTTAAAGAGTATTAAGGACTCTCAAAGCAAGTCCTTAAAATTGTTAAGTAAAACACTCATTTCTTAGCCCATATTTTTTTAGGACACTCATTGCGAGTCATAAATTATGTTTTTTCAAGATTCTCAATGAGTGTCTTAAAAACTCCATAAATATTTTTAAAGACTTGCATTTATGTGTGTGTCCTAAAAATGTGTCTCGTAAAGGGTATTTTGTAGTAGTGGATGGAAAGGGTAAAAGGGAAAGGAGTGGGTGGAGAATCAAAATCATTTGTTTGGCAAAAGAGAAAGTAGGAAAGAGAAGAGAAATGGAGGGAAGAAGTCTCTCCAAATCCTTCAAAATCAATCCTTCCAAAAATGAAAGATAGAATATGACGATTTTTTTAGAAAAATTACATACATGCCCTTCAATTAAAATTAAATATATATTATATAATAGATAATTATGTAATTGTGCGTTCAAATTTTAAATCCATCCTTACCCATCCCCCTCAATACCAAATAATAATGAGGAAAGTAATCATGCTCTCCATCTATCACCCTCTCCATCCTTCCAACACTCCTTCCTTCTCCCAAACATAGTCTAACCGAAAAAAGAAAATAATATTTTCCATTTAAGTTGTTTGGTATTGAATTGAAAAATGAAAGAAAAGAAAGTTGCGTATTTATGTTTTTTACTATTTTACCCACATACTATTAATTTTGTTTAGTTTTAAATGAAAGTTATTTTAGTAAACTTTCACTTTTTTACTTTTATACAAACTTTTTCATTCACTTTTCTCTCAATTTTTTGGGAAAAATAAAATTTTAGTGGAACCCACCTATATTCTTCTCTCCTTTCTCCCTTACCAAATAACCTCAAATTTGGCCATATTCACTTTTTTTCCCTAAATTTTCTTTTCCCTCATTTTTCTCATCTACCAAACATAATATGATGACAATTGTGAGTAAAGCAACTTGTAGGCAAAGAGATGATGTCAATGATTGATGTATATACATTTGGCCTCCAAGCATATTTTCCATTATATAAAGGAGGTCTCACGCATAGCACAAAAGGGAGAAACAAGAAAAAGAAAGAGCCAATGAACCAAGAGGAATAACAAGAGCAAGGTTGAGTTTAATTCAAACCAATTACAAATCCCTACTAATTCGTTGGCTGCTACAATCTTTGCAAGCTACCAAATACTTTTGGTGGAAGCTACCTACCAAACCTTTGTAACTCTCTTCAATCTACCAACCTTGCAACCTTGATTTAGATTATATATGTGAAGAGTTTTCTTCTAAAAATATATAGCTACCATTTTTCTTTGTAATCTTTCTACAATAATACAAAGGAAGAAATTCTGCTACTATCAAATATATTTGGCCGAATCACATTTATATATATATATATATCTTATATTGCATATATATTTCTATTCAGAATATCATTTGTATCAAATTCGAAGCTGAACAATTTTCAATCTAGTAAAAAGAAATTAAATTTAAATGCAACCCCATATTGGTTTTCTATATAAATATATATATTAATATATCATCATCGACCTACAATAGATTGTGATTCGTCTTGGTCCCATTTGAAATGAATATCATCATCCTTTTGATCAATATCATGATAGCCATGTACTCCATCATTTCGAATTCTCCAAATGCAGGTTGAGGCACATCTGTTTGAATCCCTTGGTGCATCAAAAATGTCAAACGTTCTTGATGCACCTTCCCATGTCAAACCACAATAAAACAAAGTAGTCCCTGCGAAATTGATTCGAAATTTCCACTCGAAAACTTCTTTGTTACCCAAAATATGAGACCCTAAATCGTCATCTTTAGACTTGCAATGAACCGTAAGTTTGGTCCCATTGTCTAGTTCATTGTGGATTTGGACCGTCGTTTTGAATATGTATATGTCTCCAATACCTTGTGTTGTAATGGTACTCTTGCTCTTTGCCATGCCAAAAATGGCTGCCTCTAGTACTACTGCTAATAAAATCATGAAGGAGAAAGTTTGTTTTTGAGTATGAACCATATTTTTTTTTTTTTTTTGATGTTTTTGGGAAGTACTCTAGAGGAAATTTATTTTGTGTATAGTTTTTAAAATTGTGTCATTATTACAGTATGTTATATATGTTCTCGTAATGCAAATTAAGTAAATGATCTAAGGTTGTTATTGACTTAATTTTTTGTTTCATATAATTAGAACTTATAAAATGTTGTGAGGTTAAATATAGCATAATAACAAAGTAAAAAATTAAGGAGATACCAACAATCATGAATGGCTCAATATATCTTGTTGATCAATTATTCAGCTTTTTCTACTATTTTTACAATAAGGATTACAAGCTGGAGAAATGTAGAAAATTCTATTTTTAATGATTTCCAACTAATATAAAATGTGTTAGTTAATATATTATGGTATGCATGGATATTAATATTAGTTTTGTTATCTGAACGAATTAATTTAAATATTTAATTAATGTATAATTGTTATTGTTTTTATGAATTAAAAAAATTAATATAATATTTTTTTTATTATAAAAAATCTAGTCGCCTCTAACAATATAACATTGGGGGCGATTACTAATTATTAGCGGCGAAACAAGATTCTGGTACTGCTAAAATGGTCACCATTTTGCGGCGATTATGGAAGTATTAGCGGCAGTTGTGTCCCTGCAAATGTTTGCTTATTAGTGGTTACACATATTGCGGCGATATATATTGTTATCAATAATAATGCATATTAGCATTTGTGTACTAGCGACGACTTTTTAGGGGCGACAAATTGCCCCAAATTGTATCAGGAACGACTTTTGGGGTTATTATAGGGACGACATTCGTCACCCTAAAGAGACTATTTGTTGTAGTGGTTATCACATTATAAAATATATTGTTTAATAGCTAATTATATATGGTATCATGATATTATATAGTTTTAGATTGACAACGGGTTATTTTGAATACCAATTAGTACTGAATTGTTTATGATACATAGCATGGACGAACTTACATACTAGCTAGTGTGGGCAATTACCCACCCACAATTTTTTTTTCTTATATATATACATTTATTTAGATATACATATAGTAAATATTTTTTATAATACACATATTGTTACGTGGCCCAATTAGTTTGACATGAATAAATGCCCAAAAATAAAAAATGAAAACTAAAAGTGTTTGAAAGCAAAGAAAAAAATGTCCAACTAAAAATACCAATTTACCTTTCCATTTTTACTATGAAGATAAACTATACATGAATAAAAACAATCAAGTACAATCTCTCTTGCTTTGCTCCTTTTCTCCAACTTTAAGTATGCAATTTGTAAGTAAATTATTCAAATTTAAATATATATTTTGTCATTATTATTTTCTTTTTATTATATAAAAAATTTCTTAATTAGATAATTGATTCTCTTGTTCTTAATTAAGCATTTCAATTTTCAATTTTAGGATTTTGCACAAATTTTTTTAATTTCCCATGATTTTAGAAAAAAAAAATATACTTAGTTGAATAATTTCTTGATTATTCTTTTAACTTTTTATATAAGTATTATATCATATACTTGAATATATTAATTTTTTTTTTAGTTATTTGTGTACTTTTAAAAAATATATATATACATGGATAAATATTTTCTTGAAATAAAATTATTCCTAAAGGGGAGACGACAAAGAAAACCTAAAATTATAAAGTGTGGAAGTCAATCTTGAAAAACTTCTTAAAAAACTTCCTACAGAGATTGAGAACTGCAATTTCAAAATATAAATAATATTGTTATGAAATTATTTTAAAATATTATATTTTTTATGCTTAAATTAATTAATATAAAATTTATCGAATTATATACTATCTCGTATAGTACTATATATACCACCAATAAGTAGTACTAAATAGTATTAAATGTGTAGTAGCATACGTACTACAACGAAAAGTGGGTGATGAGGACAATGGAGCAAAAATGATTATGAAGGGAATAATATTTTTGATACCAACATAGAAAAAAATAGGATAGTACCAAATATATTATTCAAATAATTCAATAATATATACTTGTTCCTGCAATCTTCAATCACACCCAATAATAAATGGGATACTTTCATTAATACCTTTATCAAATTATTTTATTTCATTTATGCGGTAATTAAAAATTTAGTTTATAAATATATCACTTAAAGTTTTTTTTTCTAAAATTACGGTTTGTACTAGACAAGTCATCAGAGAAAACTACAATATCAATCCACAAAGAATCTCATTAGTCTCTCACTATTCATTAAATAATATACATGTAAATACTCTCTTTTTCTCTCCATTAAGAAACTTCATGACATAAATATCAGATCTTATATCAACATGTATATATATATATAATATATATATATTTATATGATTCATATATAGTTTTTGGTACTGTGTGCTACAACTACGTGAATCATTTTAGATTTATGTGACATTAGCATTCAAATATAAGCTTAAATTTATACAAGCATCATTTTGTTGTAATTTAGTATATCTTGAATATTATTTCATCTAGTTAGCTAAAATATTAAAAATATAAAACCATAAAATAATAAACATTAGCTAATATTATTTTACGTTGCTTTAGTTGCAAATAAGATGTTTTATACTGTGTTAGTTTTATATTACGTTGCTTAAAATTTGTATGAGTTTTTTTAGTTGTTGGACTAGCCATGCGTTGCTTTAGGTTGCATGTGGTTGCATTCGTAATTCATTTGGATAACTCACATTAGGAGTTGCAGTGGGTTGCACTTGGACTAACTATGGGTTGCTTTAGGTTGCATTCGTAATTCATATAGATAACTCACATTAGGAGTTGCAGTGGGTTGCACTTGGACTAGCCATGTGTTGCTTTAGGTTGCATGTGGTTGCATTCGTAATTCATTTGGATAATTCACATTAGGAGTTGCAGTGGGTTGCACTTGGACTAGCCATGGGTTGCTTTAGGTTGCATGTGGTTGCATTTGTAATTCATATGGATAACTCACATTAGGAGTTGCAGTGAGTTGCAGTGGGTTGCACTTGGACTAGTCATGTGTTGCTTTATTAGGTTGCATGTGGTTGCATTCGTAATTTATTTGGATAACTCACATTAGGAGTTGCAGTGGGTTGCACTTGGACTAGCCATGGGTTGCTTTAGGTTGCATGTGGTTACATTCGTAATTCATATGGATAACTCACTTTAGGAGTTGCAGTGGATTGCACTTGGACTAGCCATGTGTTGCTTTAGGTTGCATGTGGTTGCACTCGTAATTTATTTGGATAACTCACATTAGGAGTTGCAGTGAGTTGCAGTGGGTTGCACTTGGACTAGCCATGGGTTGTTTTAGGTTGCATGTGGTTGCATTCGTAATTCATATGTATAATTCACATTAGCAGTTGCAGTGGGTTGCACTTCGACTAGCCATGGGTTGCTTTGGGTTGCATGTGGTTGCATTCGTAATTCATATGGATAACTCACATTAGGAGTTGCAGTGGGTTGCACTTGGACTAGCCATATGTTGCTTTAGGTTGCATGTGGTTGCACTCGTAATTTATTTGGATAACTCACATTAGGAGTTGCAGTGGGTTACACTTGGACTAACCATGGGTTGCTTTGGGTTGCATGTGGTTGCATTCGTAATTTATATGGATAACTTACATTAGGAGTTGCAGTGAGTTTCAGTGGGTTGGACTAGCCATGTGTTGCTTTAGGTTGCATGTGGTTGCGTTCGTAATTCATTTGGATAACTCACATTAGGAGTTGCAGTGGGTTTCACTTGGACTAGCCATGGGTTTCTTTAGGTTGCATGTGGTTGCATTCGTAATTCATATGTATAACTCACATTAGAAGTTGCAGTGGGTTGCACCGGGACTAGCCATGGGTTGCTTTAGGTTCTATGTAGTTGCATTCGTAATTCATATTTATAACTCACATAAGGAGTTGCAGTTGGTTGCACTTGGACTAGCCATAGGTTGCTTTAGGTTGCGTGTGGTTGCATTCGTAATTCATTTGTATAACTCACATTAGGAGTTGCAGTGGGTTGCACTTGGACTAGCCATGGGTTGTTTTAGGTTGCATTCGTAATTCATATGTATAATTCACATTAGCAGTTGCAGTGGGTTGCACTTCGACTAGCCATGGGTTGCATGTGGTTGCATTCGTAATTCATATGGATAACTCACATTAGGAGTTGCAGTGGGTTGCACTTGGACTAGCCATATGTTGCTTTAGGTTGCATGTGGTTGCACTCGTAATTTATTTGGATAACTCACATTAGGAGTTGCAGTGGGTTACACTTGGACTAACCATGGGTTGCTTTAGGTTGCATGTGGTTGCATTCGTAATTCATATGGATAACTTAAATTAGGAGTTGCAGTGAGTTGCAGTGGGTTGCACTTGGACTAGCCATGTGTTGCTTTAGGTTGCATGTGGTTGCATTCGTAATTCATTTGGATAACTCACATTAGGAGTTGCAGTGGGTTGCACTTGGACTAGCCATGGGTTGCTTTAGGTTGCATGTGGTTGCATTCGTAATTCACATGTATAATTCACATTAGGAGTTGCAGTGGGTTGCACCTGGACTAGCCATGGGTTGCTTTAGTTTCTATGTAGTTGCATTCGTAATTCATATTTATAACTCACAGAAGGAGTTGCAGTTGGTTGCACTTGGACTAGCCATAGGTTGCTTTAGGTTGCGTGTGGTTGCATTCGTAATTCATATGTATAACTCACATTAGAAGTTGCAGTGGGTTGCACTTGGACTAGCCATGGGTTGTTTTAGGTTGCATGTGGTTGCATTCGTAATTCATATGTATAATTCACATTAGCAGTTGCATTGGGTTGCACTTGGACTAGCCATGGGTTACTTTGGGTTGCATGTGGTTGCATTCGTAATTCATATGTATAACTCACGTTAGCAGTTGCAGTGGGTTGCACTTGGACTAGCCATGGGTTGCTTAATATTTACAGACACTTAAAGACCATTTCCTTAATACTTACATATTTATAAACAAATTTATAATGTTTCTACCGTATTTTTCTCTCTCACTCTCACTTGTTCTGTTTATATAATTTTCTTTCCACTCTTTGTTTATTTCATATGAACAAGATCTACTTGCAATTCCATTAATCTATTTTTGCAGCTTTTGATGTTCTCAGACCCAACACTACAGCTCTCTATTTTCTTCTTCTTTTTCTCTCCTTATAATAAATCCCCTCTTTGATCTGTTACTAGGCTACTACACTAAGACTTAAGTATGGATAAGTGGGAGAAAGAAACGAACCCATGAAAGAGAAGAACTCCATCTTTCTCTTCCTCTCTTCTAGACGTTATCTACCGTTCAATTGACGAATCAAAGGGTGGTGGTGATCACGAACAAGAGGAAGAGGAAGGTAGGAGTGGTTATGCTACTACTACTACTACTAGAGTAGTTGTGAAGAAGAAACAGAAATAAGAGAAGGAGAAAAACAATCTCAGGTTAGCTATGATGATCGAGAATTGGGTCGAGAAACAGAGCGTTCAAAGTTCTGCGCTTTCGACTTCGGCCTGGAGCTCTTCGGCCGACTCAAGCTCCGGTGCTCTGTGGTTTTCCTCTGAAATAGAGTCAACCCAAAAGTGAAGCAACCCATTTCTCCAGAGAGTCGTATAACGACCTTTATTAACTCCATTTTAAATTCGGGCAACGTTAAAAAGGCCAAAATTAAGTAAAAACTTAGTATGAAAAAAGAAGGAAAAAACAAATGAACAAAACGTAAAACTGAAAATATAAATTAAGTAAGTAGTATTAATGATAAAAAATTCTTTATAAAAGTAAGAAGCTTTTTCAGGATAGTAAAAATGAAAAAAAAAATGCAAAATGTAGTAACTGTGGTAATTTCCCATAATAAATTAGGGATTTGACGCTATTTTCTCTATTGAATAATAACCCCTTTTAGAAAGAAAAAAAAAAGGCAAAGTAAATAAGGAAGCAAATAAGGTCTAAATTGCTTTTATAAAAAAGCTATATATGTAAGAGAAATGTATTTTAATTAAAATAAAACGGGTATAATTAAATGGACAATATATATAAGTGATACATGTTTGTTATTTATGTTATTTATTTTACTAATATAATGGTATTATAACAAGGTGTAATTAATGCCTTTATAATGTGTGTGGATGTAAATTTCCTTAATTATTATTATTATTATTATTAAGAAGAAGAAGAAAGAAGATGAATTTCAACTTTAATTTAAACTATAAAATATTAATTATTAAACATCGAAAAAAATTATAATGAAAAATTAATGTATTAATAAGTAGGATAAAGAATAAAAGATATTCTGCTGTGACATTTGAACGAAAGTTTTTGTTTTTTTTTTTAACTTGATATATACCCATCACACATAAATTTTTATAATACTACGTATATATTTTTTATTTATGTGTTTAAACTTTATAAATAAACATATGCTATATATTAAAAGACTTGCTAATGTGTAATATTTTGGCACACATTTTATGTACACATATATCATTACTCAAATATATATATATGATGCAATTCAATAAAATTGAATATATTGTATATTCACGAATTAGAAACCACTTGTACAAATCTTGGGAGGAAGTAATTACATGTATAGCGTTTAAGAGAAAAAGAATATAAACGGATATAAAATTACAAATTGAGAAAGTCAATAGCATTTAATAAAATTTATGATATGTTATATCGAAGGAGAATCATGAGAATATGAACTAAAGAAATAAATTATTATTAATAATTATAATAATAATAGAATTAATTATCCGAAAGGAAAAACAGATCAACAATGGATCATGAACAATATATCTTTTAAAGCAATGAAAGGATAATATGAGTGGAATCCAACGTGTATATATATATATATATATATGCATGCACTCTTAATCTTATTATATATAGTTCTATACGAACCCTTTTATCATTTAGCAGTAGAAATAAAATTAATGGGAAGATTAAGAAAGTTTAATTATTGAGTACGGCACTACTGTTTGGCCAACGGAAGGTAATGAAGGGTACAAAAGGGTAAGGAGCAAGCTGTGCATAGCCATGGACGCCATCTTTGTCGACTCTCCAAGAGCACTGTGACGAGCATAATTTGGGGTCATCTCTCTTATAACTATAGATGTCAAATGATCCTGATGCGTTTTTCCAACTTAACCTACAGAAGAATAAAGTACTGCCCCGAAAATTAACTCTGAATCTCCATGAGTAGACACCGGAAGTGGGAATAACATGAAACCCTAAGTCGTCATCCTTGGACTTACAGTGAATTGACAGGTCAAGATTATGACCTAAGTCGTTGTGTATTTCAACTGTGGTTTTGTACATAACATAACCCCACTTCACTCCAACACCATGACCATCGTCATCATCATGAGTAGTAGTAGCAGTAGTGGCAGTAAGGTCGGTTGATGGCTCACATGAAGAAACTACTACTAATGAAATGTACAATAACATCATCAAAGCTGGTTTTGATGACCTAAACATCATGTTTGGAAATTATTAGGGTTTTAATATTTAGAATATATAGGAAGAGGTTTATTATGAAGAATATATGCTGAGAAAATTGTATTTATATGATCATGGTGTAAGAAAGATAAGTACAGCCCAGTTTACAGCTGTAGTATTGTCTTTTATCCTACTCATTAATATATATATAATATTTATGGAAATTATTACTATATGTAGAAATTTATTTATTGACTTTATTAAAACTTTAAGGAAATTTATAAAAAAAAAACATTATATAATATTATTATTAGTGATAAATGTACTAAAAATAGATAATCTATCTCTTTTAATATAATTTTAAAATATAAAACAATTAGAATTCAAGATACACTGATAAAAAATTGAATATTAGAATATTTACATTTTTAATTTATGATTTCATCATATCTTAAAAATTGTGCATTATTTATAATTTCACTATCAAGTGTGTATGATTTTTTTCCTCTTGCCACGTATTGTATGGTTGTATATATAAGGGTGTTATTTTGGGGTCTCTGTTTTCGGTTAATGGAGAATTTATAACTCACTTTTTTTTTATGATTATGTACATTATAGTTATAGTAGACTGCCCTCACCAAATTTTAAAAAATTCTAAATAATTTACTATACTAAAATATGATTCAATTTTCCCGCCTCTTAGCTTTTGCAGCTCTCTCGTGGGCTGGTGCCATGGCGAAAACAAGAGCCAAGTTGCAGGGGAAGATGAAGGGTTCTGCTAAGAAGATGAAGAAAAGAGGTCCTAATTCTACGGCGGACGTGAAAAAGACTAAATCTATGGAGGAAGTTTTAGGAATTGAGCCCATTGTGTTCACAGATGAGGATGAAGATACGGAGGATCAAGGTGATGACCCTGCATTACAGGATGTGTTTCAGGCCCCGTTGTCCCCGAAATCATCTCTGAAGGTTCTACAACAGCAAGATGAGGTTCGGTCTGAGTTTGCTGCTTTCCTTGAAGCTACTCAGAAGTGTTCGAATGCTCTATCGAAAGGTATCTCTGCCAATCCTCCAGTTCTTAGATCTGGGAATGTGGTTCGGAATCTGGAAAACTCTTTTCAGGAAAAGGCTAACAAGATTAAAATCACTATGGAAGACATTGAAGAGGAGATTTCCTTCTGGAATTCTTCAATCGTCTGTTATGTTCTGGGAGCCAATCCGCCTCTTTCCGTGATTGAAGGATTTTCCAGAAGATTATGGAATGAAAGAGTGGATAAAGTGGGTATGCTTTCCTATGGCATTTTCCTTATTAGATTTGATAGTATTGAATTTAGAGATGATATACTCACGGGGGGATACATATTCTTCAATAAGAGGCCTGTTGTTATGAAAGCTTGGGATCCAAACACTAATTTCAAGAAAGAGGATATACGAACAGTTCCAATTTGGATTCAATTGGAGGATTTGGAATTGAAATATTGGGGTCAAAAGTCTCTATTCAAGATTGTAAGTCAAGTGGGGAAGCCTTTGATGGTAGATGCGATTACACAAGAGAGAGAGACAAACTCAATTTTCCTCGCGTTCTGGTTGAAGTTAGTCTTCAGGAGGAATTCCCAAGCTGTATTGAATTTGAGGATAAATTTGAATCTAATGTTACAGTAGGTGTCACATATGAATGGAAACCAATCATTTGTGGGCATTGCAAGGGTATGGGGCATGCTACTAAAGAATGCAGAAGGAAAGAAAGTAGGAAGCAACAATGGATAGCTAAAGAGGTGTATCAGAAACCAGAGGAAAAAGAAACGGAGGTACTTAAAAAAACAGATGATGGGTTTCAGGCTGTTACGAAAGGGTGGAGGGTCAAAGACAAGGCTTCTATAGCTAGTCCATCCACATTGAACTCTTTCAGGCATTAGCAGAGGCTGCTGCTTCATCAAGTGTTCCGAATGGGGAGAGCCAGAATGACATTATGCAAGAGAACCACCAGAGAATGGAGGAATTGCGAATAACGGGAGAAGGGGGAGGGCCTCCTCTTTCCAATGGATAGGGTTATATGCTGGAACGTCCGAGGGATCAATACCCAGCATAAGCAAAAGGTAGTAAGGCAATTTATTGCTCATCAGAGAGCTGGGTTAGTTGGTCTACTTGAGACGAGAGTGAAGGCTCCAAAGCTTGGAGCCTTGTATGTTCACATGTTCTCAGGTTGGTGTTCCACGTCCAATAGTGCGTGGCATAAGGGGGGACGGATTATAATTGCTTGGAACCCTTTGAGATACAATGTAAGTATACTAAGTTGTTCAAACCAGTTTATTGATTTGTCTGTTACTACTGTGGACAATAAGCATAGTTTTTTTGCCACTTTTGTATATGGATTTAATGATGAGGAGGGGAGAAAAAGCTTATGGAAAGGATTACAGGAGATGGCTAGAATGGACCCATGGGTTGTGCTTGGGGACTTTAATGATATCTTGAACAGAGATGAGAGAATTGGGGATAAAGCAAGACACAGCTTGAATAATGATTTTCTGAATTGTGTTTCTAGCTGTCAGTTGGATGATGTTAAATACAGTGGGAACTTCTACACTTGGAGTAATAAGCAGAAAGGACCAGATAAAATCTACTCCAAGATTGATAGAGTTATGGCGAATCAAGCTTGGATGGACAAATTTCCAAATGCTGAAGCTATTTTCCATAATGAAGGCATATTTGATCACACACCAGCAGTTCTTACAGTGCATTCTGACATTCCTAGTGGAAAGAAACCATTCAAGTACTTTAGAATGTGGTCTTCTCATCCTCAATATCATCAAGAAGTGTGTAGGGGGTGGAATCAAATGGTTAAAGGGACTAAAATGTACCAAATTGTGTCTAAAGTAAAGAATCTTAAGTCCATCTTTAAAGAGCTGAACAAGAGGGGTTATTCAGAGATTCATATGACCTATGTGCAAGCTAAAGAGAAGTTAAGTGATTGTCAGAATAAAATGCATCGTGACCCTTTGAATGTGGTTCTACAGAATCAAGCATTGGAAGCCAGACAACATTATGCAGCAGTACAGAAAAACTATAACTCATATTTGTCCCAAAAAGCTAAGGTTACTTGGGTCAAAGAAGGTGACGAAAACTCTGCATTTTTTCATTCTAGTATCAAAGAAAGACGGTGCTTGAATAGGATATGTTCTATTATTAATGCAAAAGGGATTAGGGTGGAAACTCCTGATGAGATTACTGAAGCCTTTCTCTCCTATTATCAGTCCTTGCTGGGCACCCAAATGCACAAGAGGCATCAAGTTAAAAACTCTGTTATGGCTCACGAACCTGTGCTATCTAGGCAGCAAGCAAATTTTCTTTCAGCTGAGTTTACTAAGGAAGACATTAAAGTTGTTGTGTTTAGCATCCCTGGTATGAAAGCTCCAGGACCTGATGGTTATTGCAGCTACTTCTTTCAAGACAATTGGGAGTTAGTTGGTGATGAGATAAGTGAAGCTATATTATTATTCCTTCATACAGGGCAGCTGTTAAAAGAGATTAATTCTACAGTGATTACTCTTATCCCTAAGTGCAAATGTCCTAATTCTGTAAGTGATTACCGTCCTATATCTTGCTGCAATGTTCTATACAAAGTGGCTACAAAATTGATTTGCAGTAGGCTGAAAGTCATCCTTCCTGATCTAGTGGCTCAAAACCAAGGGGGGTTTATTCAAGGCAGAATAATTTCTCATAATATTATGATTTGTCAGGATCTCATTAGACATTATGGATGGAAATCAAGTAGGCCCAATTGCATGATAAAGCTGGATTTACAAAAGGCTTATGATACCATGGAATGGGGATTCATAGAAGAGATGCTACAAGCCTTTAAATTCCCTGACAAATTCATTAGGCTTATATTGGCTTGCATATCTACACCTAAGTATTCTCTCATGTTTAATGGATCTATGCATGGTTTCTTTTGCAGTGAAAAGAGGTTTGAGGCAAGGGGACCCAATGTCCCCTTTGCTTTTGTACTTGGAATGGAATACTTGAGTAGGATCATGCAAAAACTTGGGGAGAAGGAGGGGTTTCAGTTTCATGACAGATGCAGAGGCTTAAAGTTAAATCATCTCAGCTTTGCCGATGATGTGTTATTATTCTGCAAGGGTGATTTCAAGAGCATATATCTAATGTTGCAGGGGCTAAAGTTGTTCTCAAAGTCCTCTGGATTGATCCCAAACATCAAAAAATCAGCCATCTACTGTAGTGGTATGAGTGAGGAGGAAATTAGAAGAGTAACTGATATGTCAAGATTCAGTAGAAGTACTATACCATTTAAGTATCTTGGTATCCCCATCTGTGCCAAGAGAATCTCAGCTATTGATTGTAAACTGCTGGTTGAGAAAATGACAGCTAGGATTAAGAGTTGGAGTACCAGGAATTTATCATTTGCTGGTAGATCAATATTGATTCATTCGGTACTGCTTTCTATTCATGCCTATTGGAGTCAAATCATGATTCTACCCAAGGAAATTATGTCTGAAATTGAAAGGGTTTGTAGAAGTTTCCTCTGGAAAGGGTAGAGTATTATGGCTGGGGCTGGAAGTGTGGCCTGGAGTAAGCTTTGTAAGCCTAAGAAGGCAAGAGGAATAGGTTTCATGAGTATCTCAGAGTGGAACCGAGCAGCTATGTTTAAAAATGTCTGGTCAATTGCAACAAAAAAAGACAATCTATGGGTTAAGTGGGTGCATAATGTGTATATAAAGAATGAGGAGTGGTGGAGCTACAAGGCTTCGCCCCTTAGCAACTGGTACTGGAGGAAGTTAGTGATGCTTAAAGATCAAGTTAAAAAGATTATGGACCCTGGGCAGTTTACACAGAAGACTTATCAAATTTCCTTAGGGTACAAAATGCTTATTCAGGTGCAAGAAAAGTTCCATTGGAGCAAAGAAGTCTGGGGCAGGTTTAACATACCCAAACATAGCTTTATACTTTGGATAGCAGTACAGAATAGACTCAAAACCAGAGACAGACTTCGCAGGTTCAATATATCAGAGGAGTCAACTTGTATCCTCTGCAATGGAGCAGAAGAATCAGGGGCCCATCTATTTTTCGAATGCTCATTCTCTCAGGAATGCTTACATCAAATGAAGACTTGGCTGAGATGGAAAGCTCATACAGAGTCATTGCAGGGACTACTTAGGTGGATAGACAGGTCAAGGAGAAGCAAGTTTCAGAAGAAAGTCCTGGCTGCCTCAGTTTCCTCGCTGGTTTATCACTTATGGCAGGCTAGAAATTACAAACTCTGGCAATCAAGCATTATTTCTCCCACGTTGTTAGTTCAGGAAGCCAAATGGCAAATTAAAACTAGGATAACATGTATAATGCCTAAGAAAATAGATCCAATTGATAAGACATGGTTTGAATTATTATAGCTTTGTTTCTATATTTGTATAGAGAACGGGCCTTATCAATAGGCGCCTATAGGTTGTAAATTTGTAAGTGGAGTAATGAATAGCTGTTGATTCATCAAAAAAAAATATATGATTCAAACAAAGACAGTTGCACGTATATATAAATATATATATGTACACATGTAGTAAAATAATTTGTTTGAATCATAATTTTGATTTTATAAATTTTTTATAATTTTCTAAAAATTTGTAAAAAGTCTCATATAACTACAATGTATATATCGTCACACTACAAAAAAAAAAGTTATATACCGAGAACATGTTCTTGGTATACGGTTTATAAATATGCCCATCCGCCACGAACCCCCTTCTCCTTCCTCTCTAGTTTTCCCTCTGGTTCTCCATGTCGTCCGCCTCTCTCCGCCGAAAACCCCCATTTCCTTCCCAAAAATTTCGGTTTTAAGCCCAAAATTTTCCAAAAGTGAAGGAGTTTCTCTCTATTTGTTAAAGGTAAGGTTTATTTCTTCATTTTATATATATATATATATATGAAATGGTAATGAATTTTGTAATTTTTGTTTGAAGGTTGGGTGCGGTTTTTGTTGAACTACAGAGAAAGATTGCAAGGAATTGAAGGTGTTGGTAAGTTGTTTTTAATTTTTCTGTTTTTTTTTATTTTTTTAAATTTTTGAATAATTTATGTTTTTTTATATAAATAAAATAATATTAATTTTAATAAAAATCTGAAATTATTATATTAGAGAGAATGTATTTATTTTTAGGTTTTAAAAATATTTATTAGTAAAAATGAGATTAGGAATTAGAAAATTGTTATATGATTAATTAGTATTTTTTTTATTAAAATAGATTCTATGTTGTTTTGGTGAAATTTATGTGTATTAAACATATTAGTAAACATATTAAATATTTGAGTGTTAATTTGAAAATTTTGGTGCTAATGTTAGTATGCTGTTGTTGTCAATTTTAATTTTTTTTGGTTTTGTTAGTAGTAAAAAATCAGATTTTATAAATATTGATGATTTGTTGTTGTTAATTTTGAGTATAATTTTGATATTTTGCTTAGAAAATTGAATAATTAATCAAATTTAGACTAATAATTATAAATTATATAGTCGTTTAAAATGTATTTGTATTGCTCTCTGCATGATCTGGGTCTAGATATTTTTTATGCGTTATTTGCAGGATTTTAAATTTTGGAGTAGATGAAAATATAGTCGTTATGCTGCCAAATTTTTTATAGAATTGTAAAATTTAGAAATATTGTGAATATTAGTAGAAGTACTCAATAAAATTTCTAATTTAATAAATAGTGAATTGATAAGTAAAATAATATATATTTTAATTAAGATTAAATAAAATTAACATTAACATTATGCAACTAAATTTTAATAAAAATAAACATTAATTAAATAATTTAAGTAATAATTAAATCCTAAAGCAATTAAATAAATTTTAAACAAATCTTAGAAATTTTGTTTAAATTAATAAAACTATTCAATAAAGCATAAGTAAAATATGTAATTTAATAAGTACTAAATTAATATGTAAAAAAAATAATATTTGTTAGTTTTGATTAAATAAAATTAACAAATATATTATTAGAAAACCAATTTTGAACATAATTTTAATCATTATTAAAATTAAAATTAATATTTGAAGTTAAAAAAAAATATGTCAAATTTAAATAATTTTAATAATATTTACACTCAAATATATTATAGTTAGATATCATAAAACAACATAATTAACTTCAAAGAGCATAATACATTATAAAAACAATATTTAATTTTATTTGTTTCTTTCTTTGGTAATAAGAAATTATTACCAAAGATATGATAGTGTGTTATTATCACCTAGTGATAATTTTTTTATTTTTTAGTGTTCATCACAAGAAGCCTTAGACTCGTTCAGAGAAGGTGAGTCATTGAAGACTCTTAAATTTGCCTCTCTCTGAATTAGGACACACACACAACTTGATTGTAAGTTTGATGATTAGTGTTCCGTGCAGTGCTACATTCATACAATGTCGATCGACAAGAGCTGGATTAATTTGACAGATCGATTATCCAATGAGTATGAGGGCGGTGTGATGGATTTTCTCCAAAGAGCTCGGCAGTGCGTTGACTCAAGGGGATTGGTGAAATGTCCGTGTAGGAGGTGTGTCAACGTTGAATTTCAGACGATTGATGTATTAGAAAATCATCTCTTTGTTAATGGTTTTCTACGGAAATATACCAATTGGCATTGGCATGGAGAGAATGAAATAATACCAATGAGGAAAGTGATAGATCAAAATGATGAAGATGAAATGATGGATGTTCTCAATGATGTTATGCAAAATGACAATGATGAATATGAAGAGAATGAGCGCGATCAAGAGATACCTACAACGAACTGCAGGGGTGGGCAACATTATAGCGATTTGTTTGCTGAGATCGAGGTCCATTATTCCCCGGGTGTCAAAATTACACATCATTGAATTTCCTAGTGAAGTTAATGCATTTCAAAGTGTTGGGAAAAATTCCCAACAAAATATTTGATGGAATGTTGGAGTTGTTACATGATGCATTTCCAACCCCAAATAAGCTTCTAAAATCGCATTATGCAACGAAAAGGTTGTTGCGGAAACTTGGATTGGGCTACGAGTCAATCCATGCCTGCAAGCATGATTGCGCACTGTTTTGGAAAGAACATGCTGGAAAAAGCAAATGTCCTGTTTGTGGGGAGGATCGATGGGTGGACAAGAACACCAAGGGAAAGAAAGTGCCTCATAAAGTGATGCGTTATTTTCCTTTAACCCCTAGGTTAATGCGAAAATATGCATTGAGGCACATTGCTCAACATATGAGATGGCATCATGAGCAACGTATAAAAGAAGATGGTGTATTGCGTCATCCTGCTGATGGGAAAGCTTGGAAGGATTTTGACCGAAATAATCCAACATTTGCAATGGAACCCAGGAATGTGCGGCTTGGATTGGCTGCAGATGGATTCAATCCCTTTGGTAATATGAGTTTTTCTTATAGTATGTGGTCGGTTGTGTTGACGACATATAACTTGCCACCATGGTTGTGCATGAGAGAAAAGTGCATGAGAGAAACTAATTTCATGTTGAGCTTATTAATTTCGGGACCTCATTCGCCAGGAAAAGATTTTGATGTTTTCTTAAGACCATTGATTGATGAGTTAAAAGAATTATGGGTGACCGGTGTACAAACTCGAGATGCAGTTGATGGTAGTTTCTTCACTCTTCGGGCAGCTTTGATGTGGACTATAAACGATTACTCAGCAAGGAGTAGCCTTTCTGGATGGACTGGCCAAGGTTATCATGCTTGTTCTACTTGCAATGTGGCAACACCATCTATTCATTTACAAAAGAAGGTTGCTTTTTATGGTCATAGACATTTTTTACCAATCAAACATGCCATTAGAAGAGACAAGAAGACATATGGTTTCATTGAAAAAAGATTACCACCAAAGCCATTAACCATGCAAGAAATGTTCACACAAATGAGTTTTATACCCGACTCTCTTCCTGGTAAGCATGTCAGTTATGGCGGCCAAAAAAGAAAGCGTACAAAAGAGCAAGTAGGTTGGCGGAAAAAAAGTATACTTTTTGAGCTCCCATATTGGGCCAACATAATGTTGCGACACAATCTAGATGTTATGCATGTTGATAAAAATGTGTGCAACAGTTTAGTAGGCACAATAGTTGGGCTGGAGAATAAGACCAAAGACACAGTTAGTGCCAGAGTAGACTTGGAGAAGATGAAGATGAGACCAGAGTTACAGCTGAGGAAGTTGAATGGTCGGATACAAAAGCCTGCAGCCAAATTCACTTTCACTGCTGAAGATCGCCAAAAGTTTTGTCGATTTCTTAAATCAGTGAAGTTTCCAGATGGTTTTGGATCTAACCTAAGGAAAAATGTGATTGATAATGACAATAA
Source organism: Humulus lupulus (assembly GCF_963169125.1). NCBI lineage: Eukaryota > Viridiplantae > Streptophyta > Magnoliopsida > Rosales > Cannabaceae > Humulus > Humulus lupulus. Next base: position 290,361,431 of record NC_084794.1, read on the forward strand.
GATTACTGGTTTGAAATCGCATGATTGTCACATCATTATGCAATGCCTTTTTCCAGTTGGTGTGCATGCATTCCTAGAGAAATCGATGAGTACAACTATTATTGAGTTATGCACTTTCGTCAAGCTCATTTGTGCGAGAACTCTAAAAGTCTCAGATTTAGAAAAAGTCAAAACTTCAATTGTTGAGATTTTTTGCAAGTTAGAAAATATTTTCCCACCTGCTTTTTTCGATATCATGGTCCATCTACTAATACATTTACCGGAAAAAGCAATACTTGGAGGACCGGTTCACAGGAGGTGGATGTATCCTTTTGAAATGTATATGAAAAAATTGAAGAATTAAGTCTGTAATAAAGCACGTCCAGAGGGGTCAATAGCAGAGGTGTTATCCCCAAAAATTGGAGATCGATGACGTGGCAATAGAGGTAACAAGTGGCAGTGCATGGTCCGTAAATGACACGTTAATAGTCAATAAATATATTGGCTCCTCAGAGTTGTGATAAAGTGATCTGGCTTAGGAGTGACCCAGTAGACCAATGAAGAGTTTTGACTGGCCAGTCAAGTGTCATGACCGACCAGGCATGACCTTGTCCGACCAGTCATATGATTGTCTGCCCAGGCATGACCTTGTTTGCCCAGTCATGACCATGTCCGACCAGTCATGACCTGTCTGCCCAGCCAAGTGCATGACTGCCCAGTAAAGGTGTGGCCGACCAGACTGAAGGTGATATGGATCAACTAGATAGAGCAGGACTACGTCAAGATTCCCATAAATGACTTCAACAAGAATCAGTCTTGGCATACACAGGAATCTCTCAATTTATCCCACAAATTTAGTGTATTGTTGCATTTTTAATATTAATGTAATTTTAAATATAATGAGGATAATGAATTATCCCGATTATGGGGGATATCAACCGTACGATCCTGAGCCTATAAATACAAGGCTTATGGCATCATAAAAGGGGCTTCTGGACTTTTGATTGAATTCTGATTTTCTAGAGAGAAAGTAATTGATTTTGAGGGAATTCTTGTATTTTTGTAATCTACACTGAAGAAACTCAGTTGACTCAGGTTCATCTAATCTTGAGTGTAGATCTATAATCAAAACTCTAAGTGGATTAGGCTATTACCATCACATTGGGGCTGAACCACTATAAAATCGTCTGTGTCATTTATTTTCTCTTGAAGGTTTTATCGTTTTTGACGTTCTCACGTCGTTGGCCAAAAACGCGGTCAACAGAAGGATATGTGGTTGATGAGGCATTAACATTTTGCTCCATGTACTTGAAAGGTGTTGAGACAAAGTTCAATCGTCCAGACCGAAATGTAGATGTTGGTCAATCAATTAAAAAGATGTCGGTCTTCCGATCTCAAGGTCGTCCAATTGGTAAGAAATCCTTGACAATTTTGGAAGATGAAGTGAAGAAAATAGCGGATTGGTATATTCTAAACAACTGCAATGAGATCTTGCCATATCTTCAGTAAGTAATTAAAGTAGTTCATCATTTCATTGCATGTTTATTATAACACTTATTAGTAGCTCTTAAATTGGTTGTTTTTGTTTGTTGCAGAGAGCATAGGGAAATTCTACAGACTAGAGGTGTTGAAAACCTAGACCAATTACATAGAGAGGAATTTCCTAATTGGTTTTATAATAAGATTTATCATCTTCGACAAACAGGATCCTTGGAAGTACATGAAGAATTAATCTCTTTAGCAAACGGTTCTTCAACTCGCGTTGCGTCGTACCCTGGGTGTGTTGTAAATGGAGTAAGATTTTTGTGTTATGACAGGGATAAGAATCGCAAAACTCAAAATAGTGGAGTCTCTGTAGCGGGAGTCGAAAATAATACTTATTACGGCCAGTTGGAAGAAGTTTTAGTGATGTCATATCTTTCTGGTCGTTCTGTTGTATTATTTAAGTGCAAATGGTTTGACACTAATCGGTCTTCAGGATTAAAGTTTGAGCAAAACATAACGAGTATCAAAACTAGTTCGGAGGCCTTCAAAGATGATAAATTTATCTTAGCAACTCAGGCTAACCAAGCTTTCTACATTGAAGACCTTAAAAATAAATCTCATTGGAAATTCGTCTAAAAAGTGCATCACAGAAATGTGTGGGACATCCCACTAGTTGAAGAACAAGCGGAGGATGTAGAAGTAGATGTTATGCACGACACTAGTTCCTCTAATTTCCAATTATTCGTTAATCTTGGATCGTTGCCACAAATCAGCTTTGAACGTACGGGGGCTCCATTACAATTTGTTGAGATAGATAATGTTGCAATTGAGGAGGAGAGGGAGGAGGAAATGGAAGAGGAAGAGGAGGAGGGGGAAGAGGAAGTGGAGGAGGAGGAGGAGGAAGTTGAATATGAAGATGATGAAGAGGAAGATGAGCACATAGAAACCGATGATGATAGTGAAGATTATTATAGTGATAATTAAGTGGTAATTTTATAATATGTTGAAGTAATTATTTTTAACAATAATTAATTTTATATAGTCATTTTTAACCGATAAATGTAATTTTAATATCGATTAATTTGATAGATATGGTTGATGTTATTGCTCGATCTCACGAGGGTGATGGTGGAGGATGCGATCCTCCATGTGGACCGTCAGATATCCCAACTGATTGTGAAAGAGGTAATAGTTTACACATTGATATACTCCTTAAATTTTAACAATTAATCTATATTAATTTTAAAATATTGAATTTTCATACAATGGCGCCTCCAAACAAACGTGGACGCCATAAAGGATTGAACACGCGAGAAAAAAGGGAACAGTTGGGGCATCCTCTCCCTCTCGAGTGGGATGTGCGGGGGAGAACATATAAAGAGATCGGAGATTACAGCTAAAATTTCTCAAGAGAGCTCGGATTACTTGTTCGACAGTACACAAATCCGGACTGTCCTCAATGGTCAAAAGTACCAAATGCCTCGAAACAAAGAATACTTGCACATTTGGAAGTAAGTAGTTTATGTATTTTTATGTTATATATCATATTTACTAATAAATGTTTGTAAATTAGGATGATTTGTTTGATATTAGGCGTACTAGATATGGAGAAGGGCATATGCCTGGGATCTTGAGAGGCATTGATACTTCATGTGCTAAAAAGTATTCTGACTGGAAGTACGATATTAAAGAGCATTTAACGATTAATAGGCCACAAAATCGTTATGGTGGTTGCACGGATACGCAGTGGCAAAAAGCCATTTAATTTTTCCGACGCCCAGAAATTACGGTATTTATTTCTTGCTAAACTTAACTATCTTAATTAAATATATTACTAACGATAACTTTTTGCATAAACTTTCTGTGGTCAACAAGGAAAATAGGAAGAAACTGAAAGAGCTTAGCTATGGAGGTTCTTAGTCAATCCCAGCGCTGCGCTATAAAAAAGTTAGTTAGTTAATTATTTTTTAGTTTGTTTTTCTTATTTACGTTTAATTATTAATTTTATAAAAATATATGTACGTGACAGCGCAATTTAGAGACTGAGCAACTTGAGCCCATCTCGGATAGCTGGATGGATACTCACCATAAATCAGGCACAGGGTGGGTGACAGAGATAGCCAAAAATACTTGGGTACGTTAAGTTTTTTTAAACATTTTTCAAAATTTTAATTGTTTGTTTACAAAACATAATTGCATTATACACTGTATCATAGGAGGAATTGTGTTCATATCGCGACACACAGCAGACACAAACAACTGATACTAAGAGTTCCACACCAGTTTCGAGTGCGCCTGAAGATGAAGACATATCTTTGGTACAAACTGTCTTCGGAAAACGACGGGGCCACCAGAAAGGATATGGACGTATCCTTAACATAAGGGACCAAACTCCATTTGATTTTCGTCCTTCACAAACTAGAGATGAAGAGATGTCTGAGATGAGAGAGCGTCTTCGACAGTTAGAGGAGCATGTCCGGACTCATTGTATCACCCCGGGATCTCAATGTGCCCCACCACCACCAAATGATCCCGATGTTGGAGCACCGACTCAGTAGGACTTATGTATGATTTTTATTACAATGGACTATTACATTATCATGTTTAAGACAACTCTTTATTTTGATTCAGCAAACATACCCTTATGTTTTTATTTATATGTTTAATATAAGTGTTTTAATTTTATTCTATTGTTTTATATTTAATTCAAATTAAATAAATAAATAAATAAATAAGGGAATAAATATTACAAATATAAAAAAAAAATTATGGTTTAGTCTATACCGAGGACATTGTCCTCGGTATATACCATTAAGTTGACAAATTTGGGTTGGTTGTGCCGAGGACATTTTTCACTCTATACCGATGACATTGTCCTTGGTACAACCTATATCGAGAACATGTTGATTGTTGTCGGTAGAAGTTTACTTATACTGACGCGGCTGTACCGAGGACTTACTGCCAACGACATGTTCTCGGTATAAGGTCTACCAAGAACATTTAGGCTTATACCAATGACATTTGTTCTCGGTATAGACCTTATTTTTTGTAGTGTCATATAAAAAATTTATTATAATTTCTCCTTACATGCTAAAATCAGAGTCGTACCTACCAGAGGCAAATTAAAGTGATTTCATTATATTAGAATATATATATATATATATACATGAATTATAAAAGCCTATACATATTTTATTTTTATAGAGAGAAAAAAAAAACCATGACGTTATTATAAGTCACCCTTATCAAAACAATTATTATACGGCTTATTCTTGGAAAATAATTTGTTGACTGAAAAAATGAAATTAATCTACATTTTCAAGAAGGGTTTTTTAAACCTTGTGTTTTGTCTCATTATCTGTTTGGACTCTCTGCTTTGACAAATTATTTTTTGGATCATGTGTTTTGTAAAATGGTTCAAATAGGTCTCTAAACCTGATTTTGTTGAACAAAAAATTGAGTATAACAACACAGTTATTAGGCAAAATGACTGTATTTTTGTTCTGAGTTGTTAGTTTGATGAATTATTTGTGATTTTAGTTCAAAAAACTTTGATCAAAATCAGGTTTAGGGGTCTATTTGAACTATTTTAAAAAACACAGGGTCCAAAAAGTAATGAGACAAAACACATGATCTAAAAAAGTATAAACTCTTTCAAGAATGAAAGCAACGTGCGTAAAACTTTCATTTGGTTCTTATTTAAATTATATTAAAAAAACTAATAGGCCAATAAATCAAAGAGATTTGTAATCAAATATTTTAATACCTTTTCACTTTATTACAAATATTTTTCTCTTTGGCCCCTTATATTCTATCCCCAGTAACTTTCGATTCCAAATCACTCAAACTTTCCAAAACATTGAGCTTTTTTTGTTCAGCTTTGGTTTGTTTGTTTATTTTTTATTTCTCAAGATATTTAATAATATTGGTTTTTTAAATTCTCAAAATATTTCCTAAGGTGTGTATTAGGGATTCAGAGAGAGAAAATATGTTTGACTGTTTCAATGGCCAGTATGTGTGTATCTAACTAAGAGAGTTTTTATTGGAAATTGATAACAGAGAGTTTAGGGAAGTTTTTAGTGTTGAATAGTTGGACGTCACTTATTTCTACCTACAGAATCAAGTTAACAAAGTTTCCTTTTAACAATTGAATTTACTTGTATATTTTTGTTTTTATTCACTGATCGTTTGTTTTACCAAGAATATAATATATACAATATTGGAATCTGAATTGGAAAATTTAGAGTGTGAGATCTCTTTCTTTTTTTGTTAATGATATTGCTTTGGGCATTAATACTGAAAAATGGGTTTTCTTCATTTATTGGATTAAGTGTTTAGCTTGTATTGTTTGGAATGATACAACTTATAGCTAAATCAGACATTGTTGTGCTCCGATTAGCATATTCTTCTAAAGAGTGTTATTATTTAGTGTCTTAAGTTGTCCAACACCACATGAGGTGGCACCGTATAATTAGTTAGTGATATTCCATAATAATTATTAAATTAAAATGTGTGGGATCCAATATTAAATTGCATCAATAATAGTATGTCACCAACTTGTGTTGGGGTGCTCCTTAACAATTCCCTTCTTCTAAGCTTGTTCGTTAAAGCTTGAGCTTTGGATGGCTCTTGTTTATACAATTGACTCATGTTCTTGAGTAGCTGGTCAATGTGTGGTGGATGGTTGGTGTAAAAATATGAGCCTTCATATTTCTTAAAAGATCAATTACGATGGAGTCTATGGCTGCCAAAAAGGTTTGAATTTAATTTATTGTTTTCACCTTGAATAGAGAATTTTCCAAATGGTGTTATTGATGTTCAACACAATAAGGATATGACAAATCACTATTGAAATAATAATAATAAACATTATATGTTGGGCCCAAAATGTTCGGCCCAAAAACACTTGCCTTATTTATCAAATATTCAAAACGGAACGTTTTGACAAAGAGAGGTTCCGAAGATAGAAGTTGTGGGTCAGAGGCTATCCGCGCCTCTGACCCCTGAGCGAGACATTTTAAAAGTCGGTATTTTTGGAGGGAAATTTAGTTATTCTCTTTCCCCCTTTTCAGGGTTCACTTGAACCAACTAACTGCTTTATATATTTCATCCTATAAATATGAGATTCTGGGAAGAGAAAGGGATCGAACTTTGAACTGACTTAAGCATCGGAGTGTCTTTCTTGCAGGTGATCCCGACGAGTCAAATACAGATTTCATCACCGGAGAAGAAGCAAGTTACCGTTCATCGTTGGGTTTTTACTTCCATAAATAGAAAGACAAATTGTTGCCCCAACATTATATATATGTTGGAGAGGTTAAGGTATGAAATATTACACTCCCTTAAATATGTTCACTTGGTATACAAATTGTCTTTTATTAATGTATCGGGCTTCGTAGAAATTATAGGAAGAAATGATCATGGGCTTGCTAAACACTACTCTAGCTAGTGTAAGAAAGCTTTATATATAAGGTTGTTAATTAATCTAAAAACAAAAGAGAAATTAACCGAAAACAAAAACAGATCAAAAGATACAACAATGGAACAATATATATTATATCTTAAAGCAATGAAAGGTAATTATTATATGGACGAAATCCAACAAGTACATCGACCAAATATATTTAAAAAACATATAGAGAGCTAGCAATCTTATAGTTCTACCAACCCTTTTATCATTTAGTAGTAGCTAGAAATAATTGAAATTGATCATGGGAAGATATGATGAATATTATTTAGTTGTTGAGTTGTGTAGTAGTGTTGGTCCAAGGGAAGGTAACGGCGGGTGCATCAGGGTAAGGAGAAGTCTGCGCATAGCCATGGATGCCATCTTTGCCAGCTCTCCAATAGCACTTTGTATAGCAAAACTTGGGGTCATCCCTCTTATAATCATAGATGACATATGAACCCCACCCACTTTTCCAACTTAAATCACAGAAGAATAAAGTGGTGCCCCAAAAATTTGTTCTGAATTTCCACGAGTAGACGCCTGGAGTAGGAATAACATGAACCCCTAAGTCGTCATCTTTGGACATACAGTGAATAGCCAGGTCGAGATTTTCATCTAAGTCGTTGAATATTTTAACTGTGGTTTTGAAAATACTCCAGTTTGCTCCAACACCATGATCCTCATCATCATCATGAGTAGCGCTAGCAGTGGTGGCAAGGTCGGCTGATGCCTCGCATGAAGAAACTGCTACCAGTGCAATGTACAATAACATCATCAAAGCTGGTTTTGACCTAAACTTCATGTTTGGAAATTATTAGGGTTTTTTTATGTTTAGAATATAGGAAGAGGTTTGTGAATGTAAGGACCGTCGGACACCATCTATTTCTCCATTGGAATGATATTGTCCGCTTTGGGCCTAAGCCCTCACGGATTTGTTTTTGGGCACCTTCCCAAAAGGCCTCATTCCAATGGAGATGGTGTCCAACTTTATATACCCAAGATCCTTCCCATTTCTAGCCAATGTGGGACTTTGGTTGTACACCCAACAATCCTCCCCTCAAACAAAGGACCACCTTGCCTCCCCTCAGACGATTACAGATCTAAACCTGAATCCCTCGATTCCAACACTCAAGATCCCCTTGAGTAAGCTAGATGAATCCCTTCACCAGCTAGATTCGAAATCCCTTCGAATACCTGAATCGCTCGATTCCAACACTCAAGATCCCCTTGAGTAAGCTAGATGAATCCCTTCACCAGCTAGATTCGAAATCCCTTCGAATCAGATCTGAACCTCTGATGGCTCTAGCAGCAAGCTTCACCTCCTTTGTTTGGCGGCTAATTTTGGGATCCGGCTCTGATACCACTTGTAAGGACCGTCGGACACCATCTATTTCTCCATTGGAATGATATTGTCCGCTTTGGGCCTAAGCCCTCACGGATTTGTTTTTGGGCACCTTCCCAAAAGGCCTCATTCCAATGGAGATGGTGTCCAACTTTATATACCCAAGATCCTTCCCATTTCTAGCCAATGTGGGACTTTGGTTGTACACCCAACAGTGAAGAATACTGAGAAAATTGTATCATTACATAATAAGCTTTGTGTTAGTATTTATATGATGATGATAGAAGAAAGTATGAGCACAGCTACAAAATTGTTCAAATGCATCTATATATTTCCAAACTCATCATTTTCGATCTTATACTAGCCTCAATTATTATCAGCTTAATTAAGTATATGATAATTCATTAAAATATTGAATTAATGGTAATACTCTGGGCTTTCACATTTCTAAAAATATTATTTATAATTTAGTTAATAATAGGAAAATAATCTTAATTACATGAAATGATGTAAAAGGACAAAATCAATATAAATATAAATATATATTTTCATTTGATTTTTTATTTAAATTACATTAAAAAAAATAAGGCCAAAAAATCAAGGTGATTTGTAATCAAATATTTTAATACCAAATGAAAATCACCTTGATATCAAATATTTTTAATCAATTTGAAATCACTAAAAAATCCCAAAACACACCGAGTTTTTGTTCACTTTAAAATGGTACGTATATTTTATTTGTGCGTTTAAACTTTTAAAATAAAAAATTGTAAGTGAATTCAGTTATTCCAGAAGTTATTAGTTCATATATAGTAATAATGATTTGTGCTAGATATTAAAAGACTTGCTAGTTTGTAATAATTTGGCACATTTTATGTACACGTATTATTACTTAAATATATATAAATATATATATACTATTCATCAATAAATTGAATATGTTTTAATGTTCACGAATTAGAAACCACTTGTGTAGAAATCTTGGGAGGAAGTTACATATATAGCGAATAAGAAGATTATGGAAGTTTAATTATTGAGTACTGTATTGTTGGGCCAAAGAAAAAAATGAGCAAGTTTTTTCTCCAGTACGGTCTCTTTTGAAAAATATCATTGTTGATGCGGTTCTTTGTCAACAGGTAATTAAGAGAAAAAGAGAAAGGGATTAGTGCTGAAAATAGAACCGTCACAGATATGAAATCTTAGAGAATGAACTATGTGACTCAAGATACGTTTTTAAGTGGTTCAAAGGTTAAAATCCTTCTACTCCACTAGTCAATATTATTGATGTATTCTTGGTATTTTGTTTACAAAGTATATGGCTCTTCAGAGACTATTTTTTCCAACCCCTATCAACTCCCAGGGTCCCCATATTTATAGGAGAAGGCACCTGGAACTTGGTAGGGAGGTCATCACGTGACCTTACCATTGGTCATATCAACTCTGTAACATTTATGATTAATTCCTAAACCTGACACATAAGTGTAGTCTAATCAGTATGTAAGGAGATAATGGGCCGCACGGCCCAATCCAGCCGTGGGTGTCTGAATGCGCACGTTCTTGATGCGTGCCCGGAAAGTCAGGGAGATATCGGACACGTGATGTCAGATATGGGCATGTTTATCTTGCGTGTGTTAACTTTACAAAGGGTCAGAGATCCACGAGCAGAAGCTCGCACAACGAGCTGCTTCACTGACCCAACCTTCGGCCTTAAGGACTCCTTCCCCCAGTCTTAGGCAGCATTGGCGAGTTCTTGAGGATACCTCGAGCTAAGTGGGTACGACCTGGAAAACCAGATCTCTGACCTGGGGAAGTTTACGGACTAACCTTGATTAGTCCGAGGCTCGACCTGCTAATCAGCACGTGGGAAAACTAGGGCGTACATCTGCCCCCCAAGCTCCTGCTCGTGGTATATGACGTCATATATAGAAGACCACAGTAGGGGCTTTTAGACTTCCCTACAACCCTTCACATTCCACTTTTTGTGCAGGCGTCTGATACGTGGAACGCCGTGGGTGGCGACGGTACGTTTTACGAGAACCGCATTTAATGGCCTAGCCTATTGCCCAGCCGTCGTTTCATATTTCGAGTGGAAGGCCTCGGATCCCTCACTAGGGCCATCCAAGAGCCTTCTTCACGTGATTCTTCCCTTATATAAAAAGGGGGTGGCCATCCTACGCACGGACCACTCCTTCATTCAAATATTTCCAAAATCTCTCTCCTTCTTCCTTCTCTGTCTTTCAGAAGAACGAAACCCTTGACTCTACTGCCACCATTTTCCTTGTTCTCGAAGCTCAGGCGCACGAGTTTCTCCAAAGCTTTGGAAGCTACTGCATTGACGAGGCTCCTACCAACGCAACACTCACGTTTCCCATCCAGCCATATACTGTAAGTTTTCTGACCCTGTTCATTTTGAAAATATGCCACTGCAGCCTAGGTGAAATTTTTTACTGTAGCCGCATGCAAGGGTTCTTGGGGTTGCGTGGGTAGGAAGGTGACAGCCCATTTTAGGCTAAGGCACACATGTTGTAGGAAATCGCCTTAGAGTATGGGTTTCAAGATGCTTCTTCAGGAACAATTTCTGGTTAGGATTTTTAGGAACTTTGGGTGCAAAACCGGGTAGCTTAGGGGATACGCTTCAAAAGCGGTTTTGCATCGTTCTGTCTGTTGGAACTTCCCCCCCAAGGCAAATTTTTACTCTGAGCCCCCTGACACACGAATTCCGAGTAACCTGGGATCTGTTGGGAACATATGCGCGTGTTCATTGAACCGCGTGGTTCCACTCTCCACGGGCTGGGCTTACCTCAGCTCGTGTAAATAATAATTGCTTCGTCCTTCTGCTTGGGTCGCCTTTTCTAAAGTGTTTTCTTTTGTTCGATAGGCAACCAGATGGCTCCAAAAAGGGACCTGCCTCAGAAGAACGTGGGAAGCTCGATCTCCCATCAAGAGAAAGGAAAGGCGGTGATGCCAAGCTCGCCGATCCCCCACTTCGGGCCGGCCGTGGAGAAGCAGGTCAAGGTGGCCCCCGACGCATTCTTTGAGGCGGAGAGGATCATCTCAAAGGTGACCGACCAGGCGAGGATCAATAAAATTTTCCTCACCCACAAGATCCCACTGGGGAAGGCCTCAATCATAGCCCGACCTACTGCGAAGGGCGAGCGGAGCTGTACGCCGCTAGACGAATCGTTCGCGGCCTGGAGCGGTGAGCACTTTAAGGCAGGGGCTGACCCCTGGACCAGTACTTCACCGACTTTCTGAATTACGTGGGGCTGGCCCCATTTCAGCTCCCCCCAACTCCTATCGTCTGCTGGCAGGGTTGAGGTACTTGTTCAAGAAGCAGGAGTGGGAGGTCCCTACTCCTGCTGATATTTTATATTTCTTTTGCCTCAAAGCCAGCCCGGATCAGCGGGGGCGAGGTGACGGGTTTTACTATTTAACCCGTTTTCCTAATACGGCGGCGGTCATCGAGCTGCCAAGTCATCCAAATGACTTCAAGGACCAGTTTTTCATGTCAACTGGGTTCCGTAACTGTGAGCACCACTACTTCAATCGTCCTCGTAAGTGAACCCTGACCCTAGCTCGCCTTTTGAGTTTTGTTTAATTTTAGCTCCCCCGTACTCCATTCTGACTCCAGCCCAACCTTGCAGCCATCTATGCGAGGACCGAGAAGTCTGCGACCCTCGGGGGTCAATATGAAACACTGGCGGGCTTGCCCCCCAGTGAAAAGGACTACCGCGTGCTCGTGACGGACGAGACGATGGTGTTCTGCAAACTGATTTTTCTAAATCAGACTCTGAACCTGAAGAGACCCCGGGGGCCGCCCCCAGCTCGCACAAACAAACCTATCACCGTGGAGGAGGTCGCGGAAGAGGAGGACGAGGAGGACGAAACAGCTGAAGTTCCGCTCGTGAGGAATAGGAAGAGGACCTTGGAGGTCGCTCAGGGGATGGACGAGGAGAGGATCCAAACCGGAGCAGCCGCGGGTCCTTCCGGTCAAGGTAACCCTTATTTGTTTAAGAATGTAGATAGGGCCACTGCAGACCCCCGGCTGGTTAGGTTCAACCCTAGGCAGATCGTCCATCGTCACGGGAGGGATCCGGACCTGAATACACTCCTGCTCCACTGTGTTGACCGGCTCGTGCTGGATCACCAAGAGAGCCGGCCTAGGGGTACCATAGTAGTAGATAACACCCTAGCTTTTAGGTCGATCCTTTTTTAGGAGTATGGGACCAATTTACGCACATGGCCATCACTTCAGAGGGGTACCTATGCCCCGGGGCTTGGACAATATGTAGAAGAGTCAAGCCCCGAGTCAGAACCGGACCTAGAATCCGCGCCAGTTCGTGAGATAATTGTCCTAGGCTCTTCCAGCTCGGGGGGTAGGGCTCCCATAATATTCGTATATATATATATATATATATTTTTTCTTTTAACCTCTGCATGTTTGCTAACTTGTAATAACCATGTTTTTGTCTTTGGCAGAAGAGATGTCTCAGCCCGAGGGTAATCTGTGGGGTGTAGTCTTCGGCGGGAATCCCCCAGCAGGGCCAAGGTTGAAAAGGCTCCGAGAGTCCAAGAGCGCGGCCGGGGCCTCCACCAAATCCCCGGCTAAGGAGAAGGAAAAGACCCCGCCATCCCAGGTCGAGGGGGCGATCCTTCCTGTTCCCGGAGTAGGCCACATGCCCCCGCCACCCCAACGATCTCCACCATCCACCCAGGACGTGGTACTGGAGGTCGGGGCTCCCATGCTCCCGGACGTACGCATACCGGTCGACTCCCATGATTTGGGAAAGATCCCCGAAGCATTCCGGGGGATGGTGTATGAGTCGGCGAGCTATGCCGTCGGCCGCTTCTACAAGCTCAAAGAGAAGGATCTCTGGTCTATCGAAGCAACGAGCCTGGTCCGAGTCATAGAGTCTTCGCTGGACATGACTTTAACGGTAATCTGCCCCACTCTTTTAAAGCTGTAACACTTACACAATGCCTTGTTTTTCCACTTAGCCAACCTATCCTTCCTTTCTTGCAGGGCATTGCTGCCGCTCATCGAGGTATCGCCAGGACCAAGGCTCAGCTCGAGGAGATGGAGGCTGAGCGCCAGGCCGCCCTTCAGGAAGCTCAGGCGGCGAAAGATGCGCTGGCGACTTCGAAGGCCGAGCTAGAGAGGAGCCGCTCAAAGAACCGAGAACTTGAAACCTCCCTTGCCACTTCGCGAGCAGATCTCGAGGCAGCGAAGACCGAGGCCCAGACTGCCCTGGAGGCTGCCTTGGAAGCCGAGCAGGCCATCTCGGAGCAGTCAATGCAGGACCTGTTCTATCACTGTTGGGCCCATAACCCGGATGCTGACTTCTCTTTTATGCCACTGGAGCTCTGGGCTATCTTGATGCCGAAACTCCAAGCCCGCCTAAACAAAGAGGTACTGCCCTCGGAGACTGGGGAAGCCTCTGGCGCGGCGGAGCAGGGCGAGACCGCGACCTCCAAAGGACCAGCTGATGGGGCTTAGGGCACTCCTCCTTATGCATTTGTGATTATTTTTATTTTGTCTTTGTAACCTTTTAATGAGGTTTTTTCACCTCGAGATGATTTACTTGGTCACCTTAACTTATATATATTATTTATTTATTTTATATAAGCTTAGCTCATGCTAACCGTTATTTATATCCCGAGCTCTTTAAGAAAGAGCCACGACCAATAAACTTAAGTTAACTTCCAAGTTTTATGACCCGGTTAAAACCAGGACCTTATTTTGAAAACTTAGTTTGTGTTAACTTTTATCCATATCCCGAGCTCTTTTAAGAAGAACCACGATCAATAAATTTAAGTTAACTTCTAAGTTTTATGACCCGGTTAAAACCAGGAACTTATTTTGAAAACTTAGTTCGTGTTAACTTTTATCCATATCCCGAGCTCTTTAAGAAGAACCACGATCAATAAATTTAAGTTAACTTCTAAGTTTCATGACCCGGTTAAAACCAGGAACTTATTTTGAAAATTTAGTTCGTGATAACTTTTATCCATATCCCGAGCTCTTTAAGAAGAACCACGATCAATAAATTTAAGCTAACTTCTAAGTTTTATGACCCGGTTCAAACCAGGATAGGACTTAGTTCGCGCTAACCCTTACCCATAGATAAGAGTCAACACCTAAGTCGTTAAGGAGACTCGGTTATGTCCAGGTACCATATGCCCCCCAAGTAACTGGGAAAGGGTCTTTCGTGGTTACTTTTAAAATCACACTTGCAAATAAAAAGAAACATTCGATTCTTATTTATACATATAAAGTGGCCCTCCAGGCCTTACAAGTGGATCATTGATAGTATTTCTTTAAGTGGATGGCATTCCAAGTCCGCAGGATCGCCCCTCCATCAAGTCGAGCTAACTTATAAGTTCCCTCCTTGATGACTTCGATGACCTGGTATGGTCCTTCCCAGTTTGGTCCCAAAACCCCATCTTTGGGATCTTTTCCGGCCAGGAAAACTCTCCTTAGGACCAAATCGCCATTGCTAAAGACGCGTTTTTTGACCTTGGTGTTGAAGTAGCGAGTGATCTTTCGCTGATAATGGGCGAGTTGGAGTTGCGAATCCTCACGCTTTTCATCAATCAGGTCTAGGGAATGGCACAGGAGTTCGTGGTTCCGGTCCTGGTCGTAGGATTGGACTCTATGCGACAGAACCTTAACCTCCACGGGGAGGACTGCTTCACTCCCGAAGGCTAGGGAGAAAGGAGTGTGACCCGTGGGAGTTCGATGCGAGGTCCGGTACGCCCACAGGACCTGGGGGAGCAGGTCTGGCCAGACCCCTTTTGCCTCGTCTAGCCTCTTCTTGAGGCTTGTCTTTAGAGTTTTGTTCACAGCCTCGACCTGGCCGTTCGCCTGGGGATAGGCCACGGACGAGAAACTTTTCACAATTCCGTGCCTTTCACAAAATTCGGTGAACAGATCGCTGTCAAATTGGGTGCCGTTGTCGGAGA
Source organism: Humulus lupulus (assembly GCF_963169125.1). Classification (NCBI taxonomy): domain Eukaryota; kingdom Viridiplantae; phylum Streptophyta; class Magnoliopsida; order Rosales; family Cannabaceae; genus Humulus; species Humulus lupulus. The sequence continues at coordinate 290,376,649 of NC_084794.1, forward strand.
CGATCTTCTTAGGAAGGCCAAATCGACAAATGATGCTTTTCACCACAAAGTCGAGTACTTTCTTCGATGTTATTGTCGCCAATGGCTCTGCTTCGGCCCATTTGATGTAGTCAATGGCTACCACGGCGTAACGGACCCCGCCCTTCCCGGTGGGCAGGGCGCCACTAGATCTATTCCCCAAACGGCAAATGGCCAAGGAGCCGAGATCATTTTAAGCTCGACTGGAGGAGCTCGGGCAACCACAGCTAATCGCTGACACTTGTCGCACCTTTTCACGTACGAGATTGAGTCTTTGGACAGGGTCGGCCAATAATAACCTTGCCTGAGAACCTTTAAGGCTAGGCTTTGCCCCCCAGTGTGGTCTCCGCAGAATCCTTCGTGGACTTCCTGCAGGATGGCCTTCGCTTCACTTGGAAGAACGCACCGGAGGAGAGGTAAGGAGTGCCCACGTCGGTACAACACTCCTTCGACTAGCGAATATCTAGGAGCTTGATAAAGGACTCGTCGTCCGTCGTTACGCTCTTCGGGTAACCTGCCCTCGACGAGATACTCAAGAATGGGAGTCATCCAGGTCGGCCTAATATCAATCATCTCGACCTCTGCCCGATCTCCTTCTATACTTGGCTTTTCTAAGAATTCTATTGGCACCAACCCCAGGGTTTCTGCCTCTCCCGAGGTGGCGAGTTTGGCAAGAGCATCTACATTGGCGTTCTACTCCCGAGGTATCTGTTCGATCGACCCTCGCCCGAATGTGGCCAGCTCGTCTTTTACTTTTGCCAAATAGGCAGCCATCTTGGGTCCTCGCGCCTGATACTCTCCCAGGACCTGGTTCACCATGAGCTGGGAGTCACTGAAGCACCGGATGGAGCTCGCCTTTAGCTCACTAGCTACCCTCAGCCCAGCCAATAAAGCCTCGTACTCTGCCTCGTTGTTAGACGCCTTGAACCCGAACCTTAGCGCCGAGTGGAATCTATGTCCCTCGGGGGATATCAGGATGATTTCGGCCCCGGAGCCGTTCTCGTTAGATGAACCATCAACAAAGATCTTCCACAACGAATGTGGGGAAGCGACCTGAGGCAAGCCTTCTGATGGATTCTCCTGGAATCCCGTGCACTCCGCCACGAAGTCAGCCAAGACCTGACTTTTTATGGAAGTTCGTGGAGTATAGAAAATCTCGAACTGACTGAGTTCGATCACCCACTTTAGCAAACGTCCCGATGCTTCAGGCTTTTGCAACACCTGCCTTAGAGGCTGATCGGTCATGACGTGCACCGAGTGGGACTGGAAATATGGTCTGAGCTTTCGTGAGGCTGTGATTAGGCAAAACGCCAATTTTTCAATCAGTGGGTATCGCGACTCTGCTCCGAGGAGTCTCTTGCTGATGTAGTAGACTGGCTTTTGAACTTGGTCCTCTTCTCGTACTAGCACGGCGCTAACTGCATCCTCAGTGACAGCCATGTACAGATAAAGAGGTTCTCCTGCCCTGGGCTTGGACAGCACGGGCGGTTCAGCCAGATGCGCCTTCAAGTCGAGGAATGCGCTTTCGCATTCTACTGTCCACTCAAATTTCTTGTTTCCCCGGAGCAGTTTGTAGAAGGGAAAACACTTGTCGGTTGATTTGGAAATGAACCGGTTGAGTGCTGCCACTCTTCCTGTGAGGCCTTGGACGTCTTTTCGCGACCTGGGGGAAGGAAGTTCGAGCAGTGACCTGATTTTGTCGGGGTTCGCCTCGATTCCTCGGGTATTGACTATGAACCCCAGGAATTTCCCTGATGCGACACCGAACGTGCATTTCTGAGGATTGAGCCTCATGTCGTATTCTCGTAGTATTTTAAAACATTCTTCCAGGTCAGGAACATGGTTGTCGGCAGTCTTTGATTTGACAAGCATGTCATCAACATACACCTCCATGTTCTTTCCGATCTGGTCTGCGAACATTCTGTTTACTAGCCTCTGATAGGTAGCTCCGGCATTCTTCAGACCGAATGGCATGACCTTATAGCAATAGACATTCGTTGGGGTCATGAAGCTGGTATGCTCCTGGTCCGCCGGGTTCATCGCGATCTGATTGTAGCCTGAGTACGCGTCCATGAAGGACATGAGCTCGTGCCCCGCCGTGGCATCCACCAGCTGATCGATCCTTGGCAATGGAAAGCAATCCTTGGGGCAGGCTTTATTCAGGTCGGAGAAGTCAATACAGGTCCGCCACTTCCCGTTGGGCTTTGGAACCAGCACGGGATTAGCGACCCAAATTGGAAATTTGGCTTCACGGATAAAGCCACACTTTTTGAGCCGGGCCACTTCTTCTTCAAGGGCTTCGGCTCGGGTCGTTCCTAAACGCCTCTGCTTTTGGGATTTGGCAGGAACACTTTTATCCAGGTGGAGTGTATGCATGATGACACTCGGACTAATCCCCACCATGTCCTCGTGGGACCAGGCGAATACGTCCAAGCTATTCTTCAGAAATGCAATCAGCTCCGCCTTTCTCTTGTCGCAGAGGTTCTTCCCAAGCTTAACCGTCCGTGACGGATTTTGTTTGTCAATGTTCACCTCTTCGAGCTCCTCAATAGCCTGGAGCTCGGATCTATCCTCGCCTACTCGGGGGTCAATGTCCTCATTTAGGGCGATCTTTTCCTCTTCGGAAATCTGAGGTTTTTCAATCTCGGGAGCCGCCTTGGGTCCCTGAGATTCCTCTACGCCCTGTGGCCATTGCCAACTGCCTGGGTTTAGACTTTCCCTTCATGGAAATACTGTAGCATTCCCTGGCAGCGAGCTGATCGCCCTTGATGGTACAGACTCCTATTGAAGTAGGGAACTTCATGGCGAGGTGTCGAACGGAAGTGATGGCCTCGAAAGCTATGAGCGCAGGTCGGCCCAAAATGGCGTTGTAGGTAGCGGAGCAGTCAATGACCACGAACTCAAGCAGCTTGGAGACTGTCCGAGACTCTTCTCCTAGGGTGATCACCAGCTCGATCGTCCCTATCGCTGCTGATCCTTCTCCCGAAAAGCCATATAGCATCATCAAGGTTGCCTTTAGCTCGGCGACAGTCAGACCCATCTTTTCTAAGGTGGATCGGAATAGGAGGTTCACCGAGCTCCCATTGTCCACCAACACTCTCCTTACTCTCCAGTTGGCGAGTTGGACTGCTACGACCAAGGGATCGTTATGAGGGAATTGGACATGGTCTGCGTCTTCCTCCGTGAAAGTTATCGATTGTTTCTCTAACCGTTGCTGTTTGGACTGACGTTGTTTCGGGACGAACTCCGCTCCGTTATGAGCCTTTAACTCATTCACATACCTCTTTTGTGCACCTCTGCTCATGCCAGCCATATGCGGCCCTCCAGAGATGGTGGATATCTCTCCCTTGATCACGGGAGGAGGGACGTCCTGATCTACCCGAGGCCCGGGCTGATTGGCTGGGACTTCTGGAGTGGGTCGACCCGCTGGGACCCTGTTTCGTGAATATTACACTAAGGGGCCTGCTCGGATGAGAGTCTCGATTTCATCTTTTAGATGTCTGCAATCGTCGGTATTGTGGCCGATGTCGTTATGGAAACGGCAGAACTTCGAAGTATCTCTCTTTCCCTTGTGGTGCTTCAATGGCTCCGGCCTTTTCCAGGGGACCCGAGCAGCGTTGGCCAGGAAAATATTTTCCCTGGACTGGGTGAGCTCGGTATATGTTGTAAACATGGGCTTGAATTTGTCCACAGACTTATTCTTCTTTTGACCGTGCTGGCTGTTTTCACCGTTTCCCTTTCTTTTGCCACCGCCGGGCTGGTTGTTCTGCGCATCGCCGGGGATTGCCACCGCGATCTCCGTCCCTGCCCCAGCGGGCTTCTCGGGAACCTGGCTAGTCCCCGCGGTTGAAGCTTCAGCTTTTTCTAAGTTTATCCATTCTTGGGCTCTGTTAAGGAATTCGTTAACCGAGCCGACTCCCTTCCTTTGAATATCTTTCCACGGGTCTCCTCCGACCAGGATTCCGGTTCTCATGGCCATGAGCTTAGAGCTATCGTCAGCGTCCCGAGCTCGAGCAGCGACAATCACGAATCTGCTCAAGTAGGCTTTTAGCGTCTCACCGGGTTGCTGTCTTACGTTAGCTAGGGAGTCTGCCTGGATTCGGGCGGCCTGGGAGGCGCGGAATGCCCTTTTGAAGTCAGCTGAAAAAGTCTTCCAGGAACTGATTGACTATCTTTTACTTTGCTTGAACCACTGCCTGGCAGGTCTGGTCAGTGTGGAAGGAAAGATCAAGCAACGCAGCTCCGGGCCAATGTTATGAGCCATCATTAGGGTGTTGAACATCCCCAAATGATCCGACGGGTCCCCGTCCCCGTTGAACTTTGAAAAATGGGGCATACGGAAACCAGATGGGTAGGCCGTCGCTGCTATATTGGGGGCGAAGAGTTCCATTTCATCGCCAGAGTCATACTCGTCTTTTTCTGTTAGGAGCTTTCTCATCAGCTCCTCCATCTGAGTTAGGCGCTCAAGGGTTTTGTCCTGGGATCCTGGGTTATTTCGGGGTTGTTCCACAGCTCCGGACCCATTGTACACATTAGGTGGGTTGTTGCCCCTCCTATCTTGAGACAGGTTATTTGGGGCATTCCCTCCGTTACGTACTTCGGATCGGACTCCCGCCGAGCGGGCCTGCCTACCATCTTCGGTTCGATCGTCTCTGTGAGAGTTGAGGTGATCTCGGAGGTCGCCCCCCTGTGTAGTCTGGTGACTTTGTGCCGAATTCAGTCGCTGATGCAGGTCTCCTCCCGAGAGATCACTCCGGCGCAACGCAGCTCCGGGCCAATGTTATGAGCCATCATTAGGGTGTTGAACATCCCCAAATGATTCGACGGGTCCCCGTCCCCGTTGAACTTTGAAAAATGGGGCATACGAAAACCAGACGGGTAGGCCGTCGCTGCTATATTGGGGGCGAAGAGTTCCATTTCATCGCCAGAGTCATACTCGTCTTTTTCTATTAGGAGCTTTCTCATCAGCTCCTCCATCTGAGTTAGGCGCTCAAGGGTTTTGTCCTGGGATCCTGGGTTATTTCGGGGCTGTTCCACAGCTCCGGACCCATTGTACACATTAGGTGGGTTGTTGCCCCTCCTATCTTGAGACAGGTTATTTGGGGCATTCCCTCCGTTACGTACTTCGGATCGGACTCCCGCCGAGCGGGCCTGCCTACCATCTTCGGTTCGATCGTCTCTGTGAGAGTTGAGGTGATCTCGGAGGTCGCCCCCCTGTGTAGTCTGGTGACTTTGTGCCGAATTCAGTCGCTGATGCAGGTCTCCTCCCGAGAGATCACTCCGGCGACTACCGGTCCAGTGGCTCCGGCTGGATAGGCTTGGAGTGCGTCTTTGGTGGTCACGATCTGATCCTTCCCTTGGCACCCTGCTGTGCCAGGAAGGCCCAGCCGACGGCGGGTCTCTCCTACTACTCCCGTAGGCTGGGACGTCCCGAAAGGGCTGAGGAGATGGGTATCTGATTGGAGAAGGAGGATGCCTGACTGGGGAGGCGATCCTAGTTCCGTCCGGACGGATCAAATTTGGCGGAGGCCTTTCGGCCCTGCCAGCTTGCTGGTCCTGCGCAGGGCGAGCTGGACGAGGCGCAGGACGGTCTTCTGGGACGGGCTGGCGCTGCTGGCCCGCCCCGGATCTCCTTCGGGAGTTTCCTCGAGCTCTCCTGGGCGTCCTCGAGGAAGGTTGAGAGCTAGGGGTTGACGTCCTCACCGAACGGCTGTATTCCTGTTGTCTGACCCCAGGCATTTCCCTAAAGCTTGCCTCTTGATGGTGTGATGAAGGGGCAGAGTTGGCTGCATGAGGCCTATCTGAACGGCTATGTCTGGACCGATTACTCCGGCGAGACTTAGGAGCCTCACCTTGCCTCTCTCCAACGTTAACGTTGGTTGTGAGAGGGGGGTAGTCGGGCCAGAATATCCTGGATTTTCCGACCGGCTGTTGCTAACTGGCTCCTCATTTGAGCATTCTCCATCTCCACCGCAATATAATAACACGGGTTCAGATTAGGTGGCCGGGGTGCTGAGCTACCAGTATCGTCCTGGCCTGCCGGCTGCTTTCCTGGCCTCTGCTGGACTTCAGGAATTTGCTCATCAGGGATGGCAACATGGTGGGCCTCCTGCCCATCATGTTGTTCTGTTTCGTTGCCATGCCTGGATCGAGTGGTCACCATAGTTGGATGTTTGTGGTAGCACTAATCGAACTTCCTCTCAATGAAAGCACCAAACTATTGACGCGGTTCTTCGCCAACAGGTAATTAAGAGAAAAAGAGAAAGGGATTAGTGCTGAAAATAGAACCGTCACAGATATGAAATCTTAGAGAATGAACTATGTGACTCAAGATACGTTTTTAAGTGGTTCAAAGGTTAAAATCCTTCTACTCCACTAGTCAATATTATTGATGTATTCTTGGTATTTTGTTTACAAAGTATATGGCTCTTCAGAGACTATTTTTTCCAACCCCTATCAACTCCCAGGGTCCCCATATTTATAGGAGAAGGCACCTGGAACTTGGTAGGGAGGTCATCACGTGACCTTACCATTGGTCATATCAACTCTGTAACATTTATGATTAATTCCTAAACCTGACACATAAGTGTGGTCTAATCTGTATGTAAGGAGATAATGGGCCGCACGGCCCAATCCAGCCGTGGGTGTTTGAATGCGCACGTTCCTGATGCGTGCCCGGAAAGTCAGGGAGATATCGGACACGTGATGTCAGATATGGGCACGTTTATCTTGCGTGTGTTGACTTTACAAAGGGTCAGAGATCCACGAGCAGAAGCTCGCACAACGAGCTGCTTCACTGACCCAACCTTCGGCCTTAAGGACTCTTTCCCCCAGTCTTAGGCAGCATTGGCGAGTTCTTGAGGATACCTCGAGCTAAGTGGGTACGACCTGGAAAACCAGATCTCTGACCTGGGGAAGTTTACGGACTAACCTTGATTAGTCCGAGGCTTGACCTGCTAATCAGCCCGTGGGAAAACCAGGGCGTACAATCATATATACCTGAATAGAAGTATGGCAATTTGTAATTTAAAAAATTATCATATTGTTGACGACGTTTTTTGTCAACAAAAAACAAGAGCAATTAAGCTTCAATAAAATTAGAAAGAAAAGAATAAAAGATATTTTTTACGTGATTCAATACGTAGTTAAATCTACTTAGTCCACAAGTCATTGTTATTGTATGTATGCGTTAAAGCCTAGAAATCAATTTCACATAGTTTTTGTGTACAAGAATTCAGTGTGTTTTACAAATGAACAATCTCAATATATTTAGACCGAGTTCAGATATTCTCATTCCCACATTTTTAGGGAAATTACAACAAAATTATATTTTTATTTGAAATATAAAAAATCTATTAGGAATCGAGTTGACTAAACAAACACATAATGAAATCCATAAATATAGGCTTTAATTATTTAACTGTAACTGCATAGTATCTCTCGAACATGCACTTTCGAGCCTACACCATGATTCAAGATGACACCTGTAGTATCATCTGAGTCATCAACTTCCGATCTTTCGAGGCCAACTTCTGGTCACGGTCCAAACCTTTCGAGCTAACTCCCCATTTCGAGCCAAACTAGTAGCGTGGCACCAGTATTGATAACATGTACACATCTGATAATATATATATAAACATATTTATTTTTAATTCAATTATCTCTTCGAGCCTACATTAAAGTGTTGAAATTTTGTTTTCAAATATAAGATGTAATTAATGACTTTGTATTTTTTTGTTCAAAAAAATGAGTTGTATTTATTCATATTCTATTATTTTGTTTTATGTTCTTGAATAATGATGTGAAATTTTGCATAAGATGGATATTTTATGGTATTCTGAGTTTTGTTTGTTGGGTATGTTGACCCTCGATTTGGCCAATGACACGGAGTCAGATTAACGACAAAGAAATAAGGAAATAATCTAGAATGGAATCAAATGGTAAAGAAATGACACAAATAATTTATAGTGGTTCGGCCCCAACAATGTGGTAACAACCTACGTCCACTTAGTGTTATTATTGATGTTGAATCTCAATGTCGTGATCAAAAAACTAGGGTTCTTGAGTTTCACAAGCCTTAGGAGAATTACAACTTTTCGGTGGATAATCACACTTACGCTCTTTCTATGAGTATTCAGAAAAAAACGTTCAAAAATCTCCCCCCCCCCCCCCCCGTTGAGCTCTCTCATGCATATTTATAGGCTCAAAGGGAGGTTACATGGGCCAATGGGCTTTTATTCTACTTAATATCAACGTATTAAGGCAATAAAAAGAATATAATAATTGTAATTATTACGAGATTACATATCTTTAAAGGGAATAACTCAAAGCATGCGACCAGTCTGGTCGCATCTAATCGCAAGATCTGATGATGCAATATAAAGCTGGTCGATAGTCGAACAGAACCTCTTCACATTGATGCTGCCACGTGTTAATCGTGTGTAATAAATTCTTGCCATGTTTTCAGGAACCATTTTTGGGTAAACATTTGCCCCCCAAGTTTATTTTACTGCGACTAGCATAAATTAAACTTAGGAGTCCGACCCTTCGAATACCCCACCAAATCTGTCAGAGGTGTCCATGCCTTCTCGAAAAAGACAACCAATCATGTCTTTTCAGTTTCCAAAAAATTGTCTGGTGGCTATTGCGTTTCCCCATGTTTTGAAAAAAGTAATTCCATGATTACCTCTTTTACAGTGCTATGATCAATATAAATAATCCCCCAAGATCATTTTTTACTTTTTACTTTTCACTTTCTCCTCAAGAACACTGAAGAATAAGGCGTAGAAAGCTCAGAAACCTCAGACGAACTCAACGATTTACGGAGTCTCTGCCTAGCCAATCAACTTAGAGTCTCAGAAACTTGCTTCATCCTTTTATCCAAGTAAGTTTATCGACCTTTTCAGTCGCTGAAATGCCATGCAATATTTGTTTTTATCTGTTTCATATCCTGAGTTTTTGAATGTTCTTGGAGAAACTGTTTAGGGGTAATTGGGCATATTGATTTGCACTAAATTTGGTAGGAGAATAACACTTTTAAGGGATAACGAAGTAGTTGGGTAGTTAGGATTATGACTTTAGGGTGTGAAATCGAAGAAAAAAATCGATTTCTAAGCTTGTAGAAAAACTAGGTTTTTCCCGCCCTTTCAAAGTCGAAAAGTTTTTCTGAAAAACTTTTCACTTCTGTTTTTTAATCCATTTCCAAACTGCTCGCTTGAAATATAGCGTTTTTTTTTCAGAATGCTACTGGTCGTACAAAAGCTTAACTTTTATACACGAGCAACGTTATTTTTACTTTTAAACACCTTGATCCTTCTGGCCATTAGATTCTCATCTCCCATTTTCTGTTCACAGATTTTCATGCAAGATCCGTGGGGAGGTGAGAGGTCAATCGACGACGATCTGCTGGCCCAACTGCTCGAGGACGAAGAACAACCATCACGGTTAGTTTTGGAGATCCCTTTTTCTCAAAACACCCCAAGTAATCCTTCGACCCCACCTCAAAACATGGGTCGAGTAAAGTCTACAGCCCAGAAAAATAAATCATCCAACCCTTCTTCAAATCAGCCTGCTCCTCAGGCTAGAATTCCTTCGACCAGTGTTCGAGATGAAAATACTCCTGATCTAGAAATCCAAAATCAAGCCCAACTTCGAAACGTCATTCGACCAGATGTCGAATGGTATGCTGCTCCGCCTAGCCAAATCTCGGTTAGGATGATAGCTAACTATCTCAGGAAGTACGCACTTCCTAGGGTAACTTTAGTTCGACTGACCAGAGACCAACGGGCAAACCTATTTGGAGGCACCTTTAGCGCCTGGTCGAGGTATCATATTGAGGCAAGAATGGTCCTACCTCTCCATCCTTTCTTCCAAGGAGTGGCCAACTATTTTGGGGTCGCTCATTTCCAAATAACCCCAAATGGGTATAGAATGCTCTCCACACTCTATATCCTTTACAGTCATAAGAAGTGACCTGTTTCTACACCACACGAGGTAAACTATCTGTTCGACCTCAAATCCAACCCCAACCAAGAAAATACGGGGTTTTTTTATCTTTCCACCAGGAAACAACCTGCACTTTCCTGAGTGATACCACCTTCAAATCCAATGTGGGGAAGTACCATCTAGAGTACTTTTTGACTACCGACATGGTCGCCAACAACTTGGCCTTCACTCAAGGAGGTAATATCTTTGCTCTCCTGGTCGTTTATTTTCCTTGTATTTTATTTGCATTCCCCTTAGGAATTTAGCATATTTCAGGTCCATGGCTGCGACCAACTCCCACTCCAGAAATGGAAGTCCGAGCAGCACTCTTGACCAGCATGACTGACGTAGAGAAGAGCGTCAAACAGCTGGTCACTGAAGCCAACCTGAGACTGGTCGGGCTTCTGTCACCTCACCAGGATGTGAGGGATTCAACGACGGGGAGTGGCACTGGCGGCGATATCCCCGAACAACAACAGGATGTGTCATAACCCTCGACGAGGAGGGCAACAAGCGTGACCATTAATGAACCATCTGGCGCCCCGCGACCTGCCGCTGCTTCGATCCCCCTAGGGAAAGGCAAGAAGAAGGCCACCGAGCCTATTCTTGAATCATCGGACGAGAACGGTACTGATTTTTTACTTTTAGATAGTCTGCATATTCCTTGTCACCTATTTGACGGGGACGACAACTTTAAATACACACCTACTTTAAATTCAGACTTCTTCAGGCCAGAGAGTGAGTGTAGCACTAGTATAGGAAATAGTGTAACGACCAATAATTATAGCTCGGGTACTTTACTTATTATTTCCTTGTTTTCCTTTTTAGCTCCATTTATACATATTGTCTCACTGCTCGCAATGTTTCCTTGCATGCAAATATGTTGTCTGGAGACGTGTTTGATCACTACACCGGCGCTGCTACTCCCTCGAGTAGGAAGAAAGACAGCAAGAGGGTTCATGGAGAAATCAGCAAAACTGCTTCAAAGAAGGCCCAGACTGAGGGACCTTCAGCATCTGCTTCTTCGAAGGAAACCACGCCACCTCCCACAAAGGAAACAATGCCACCTCCTTCTCGACTCGACCAGCCGTCTCCAACTGCACCGGTCGACTAGCACTCTACTCCTCCAGCGCCTACCGACCAGCCACACCACACTCAACCCAAAGACACTATGATCAGCACCATGGTCAGTTCGGCCAGGGAAAGAATATACAAACTTTCCAAGCACAAACGCAGTCAAGAGGCCATCGTCGGCACCAGCTCCATGGAGGCCGACCAAATAATAAATCGAGGGCTGAACGAGATAGCCATTGTAAGTTGTTTTATGTTGCTGAGTCATTTTAATCTGTAAATTCCTGCCATCATCTTATTCCTTTTATCTGATCGCAGGGATTGTTGACTATCACTGCTGGTTGGTGCTACACGGGGACTTTGGTCACCCAGACCAAAGACTTTGACATCAGGCATACTGAGGTAGTGAAGGTGCTCGAGGGGAAGAATGTTGACCTGCTCGAGAAAAACACAGAACTGACCAACCAGAACAATGAACTACACGAGCAGAAAGCCCAGCTGACTGAAGAGTTGTTGGAGTGTCAGGCTGCCCTGAACAAATCTAATGAAGACAAAGAAAAACTCAAGGAGAGTGCCAAACTCAACTTCCAAGAAGCCAAACAGCTTGAGCTCGATCTGATTATGAGCATAAAGGAGACAGAGAGCTGGAGGGGCGCGTTAAGGAGCTCGAAGAGACTAATGCCAAAAACTTGGAGAAGTATAGGGAAGCTACCCACCTTTGCTTCTACGAGTTTTGGAAGCATAATCAAGAGGCCGACTTCAGCTATCTGTCTGAGCGCTTGAGACGAACTCAAATAACCTGATGCACCATTCGCCTGGAGGAAGAAGAAAGAGCCAAAATTCCTGCTTCCCCAGAAATTTCCTTAGCAACGAGGATTGATGCCAAGGACAATGAAGCTGGCACTACTGTCGACCAGAACACTCCTTTAGATCTTCCAGCCTCGTAGTCTTTTATTTTTCTTTTTATTTTATTATCTTTTAAATACGCGACCTACGGGTCGTGATGTAAAGACAATTTCGTTTTTAATTTTTATTGCTGCATGGGCAGCTTTTACTTTTAATTAGACATTTACATCCGAGCAGTAACTGCTCACGGTGTAAAAGAATTCCTTTTTGATATTATAATATTTGCATTTATTATAACATCTGTTCGCATGACCGAACTTAGCATAGTACTTTGGTTTGATTTAACAAAATACAAAATTTTGAAAAATACTCTAAGTACCGTAGCATGCTTTCACTTATTTTGCTCATGTGTTTATATACCTGTCGATATGCTTTTCTTACTAGATGTCTTATATGCCCCCCAAGTGATTGAGGAACTTTAGGTCCTCGGTCACTTGCCTTGACTGGGATCTGTTCGAACATTACTGCTCGTAGCAATGAATTTAAAATAAAAATATAGCAAAATAACACACATAATGAGCAAATACTTGTAATAAATACAATAGTTGGCAAGAATGACTGGCTGCGCATAGTCCCTTTTATTTCTCGTAATATATGGACAAAACATGTATGTATGAGTGATCAACAAAATGATCTTACACTTATAAGCGACCAGTCACGTAAAATGACCAACCATTTTTCATAACTTGTAAAAAGTAAAATGAATACAAGCCAATTCTTTAGGAAGAATTTTTTATTGATAGTACTTGTGCATGTGTTCTCCATTCCAATAGTGAGGAATGAGATCTCCATTCAAGCGAGCAAGTTTGTAAGTGCCTGGGTGGAAGACTTCTTCAATTTGGTACGTTCATTCCCAATTAGGTCCGAGTACTCCAGCAACCTGGTCGCGGGTGTTGAGGAAAACCCTTCGAAGTACTAGATCTCTGACATTGAATTTCCTTTCGCGTACTTTAGAATTGAAATACTGGGCGACCTTTGGCTGGTAAGCTGCTACTCGGAGTTGGGCTTGCTCTCGCTTTTCATCGACCAAATCAAGAGATTCCATCAATAGCTGGCTATTGGAGCCTTGATCGTACGTTATTCTTCGATGCGACGGCGGATCTAACTCAACAGGCAGCATAGCCTCATATCCATAGGCCAAAAAAATGGAGTATGGCCTGTTGTTGTTCGATGGGAAGTTCTACACGAACAAAGACTTCAGGAAATTGCTCTGGTCGTGCCCCTTTCGCTTTCTCAAGCCTTTTCTTCAGAGTATCCTTTAGCATTTTATTGACTGCTTCGACTTGTCCATTCGCTTGAGGGTGAGCAACTGAAGAAAAGCTCTTGATAATTCCATGTCGTTTGCAAAAATTTGTGAACAGATCACTATCAAACTGGGTCGTTGTCTGAGACAATCTTTCTTGGCAATCCATAGCGACACACGATGTTTTTTACTACAAATTCTAGCACTTTCTTGGTCGTTATGGTTGCAAGTGGCTCAGCTTCGGCCCATTTAGTGAAGTAATCAACGGCCACTACGGCATACTTGACGCCACCCTTTCCTATGGGAAAAGATTCGATTAGATCTATACCCCAGACTGCAAACGGCCACAGACTTTGCATCTGTTTTAGCTCATTAGTGGTTGCTCGTGGAATTTTGGAGAACCTTTGGAATTTATCACACCTCCGCACAAATTCCATTCAATCTTCATTCATTGTTGGCCAGAAGTATCCTTGCCTTAGGATCTTTTTTTTATAAACTTTGCCCCCCAGCATGGTCCCCACAAAAGTCTTCATGAACCTCTCTCGTCAATTCTTTGGCCTTCTCTTTCAAAATACACCTGAGGAGTGGCATTGAGTATCCCCTTCGGTACAAGATTCCATCGACCAGGATATACCTAGCAGCCTGCCGCTGAAGGGTCCTTGCTTTGTTTCTGTCCATCGGTAACATGCCCTGCGTCAGGTACTCTATGTAAGGTGCCATCCATGTATCTGCCGCCTGGATCACCAAAGAGTTCTCTTCTGTTTGGATGCCTTGTGCAGATAGTCGTTCAACTGGAATTATGTTCAGAGTGTCAGCATCCTTGGCACTTGCCAGTTTGGCCAGAGCATCATCGTTTGAATTTTGGTCGTGAGGTACCTGCTGGAGGGTGTACTTATCAAACTGTGCCAATACATCCATCTCCTTATTCAAGTAAGCGACCATTTTTAAGCCTCGGGCCTAGTACTCTCCAATGATCTGATTGACTACTAACTGAGAGTCATTGTAGATGTCAAGTGACTTTATGTGTATGCTTCTGGCTAACCGTAATCCAGCGAGCAGTGCTTCATACTCGGCTTCGTTGTTGGAAGCAATGAAGTCAAACCTAATTACGCAGTGAAACCCATGCCCCTCAGGCGTTATCAAAAGCACTCCTGCTCCTGCATGATGTTCATTAGAAGAGTCGTCTATGAACAACTTCCATAAGGGAGTTTGGTTTTGAGGCTCGGGCTCTTCAGGCGCTTCTGGCTGCTCGCTATCTGGAAGCCCAGTGAGTTCTACGACGAAGTCTACCAGGGCTTGCCCTTTTATCACTACTCATGGCAAGTAAGAGATATCAAACTGCCCAAGTTCGACCGCCCATTTCAATAATCGGCCCCCGTCCTCTGGTTTCTGTAGAACTTTCCGTAGAGGTTGGTCGGTCAAAACTGTGATTGGGTGAGCTTGGAAATAGGGCCGCAGCTTCTTGGAAGCTAAGATTAAGCAATAGGCTAATTTTTCAATATGTGGATACCGCAGCTCCGCTCCTATTAGCCTCTTGCTTACATAATAAACAGCTTTATGCACGCCTTCTTCTTCTCTTACTAGAACGGCACTAGCAGCGTATTCTGTGACCGCCAAGTAAATGAACAAAGTTTCTTTATCAACTGGCTTTGATAGAATCGGTGGCTGTGACATGTGAGTCTTTAAGGCTTGAAAATCTTGTTCGCACTCCTCCATCCATTCAAATTTCTGGTTGCCTCTGAGTAGATTAAAAAATGGGATGCATTTGTCCGTTGATTTGGAAATAAATCTACTGAGTGCAACAATTCTTCCGGTCAAGATTTGAACATCCTTGATTTTGATTGGCGATTTCATATCGACTAGGGCCTTGATCTTCTCAGAATTGGCCTCAATTCCTCACGAGTTTACTATAAATCCCAAGAATTTCCCTGATCCAACTCCGAAGGAGCACTTGAGGGGATTCAGCTTCATCTGATATTTGTTCAAGACATTGAAGCATTCTTGCAAGTCCCCTATGTGCCCTTCTGTCTTCTTCGACTTAACCAGCATGTCATCGACATATACTTCCATGTTTGTGCCGATCAACTCCTTAAACATGTGGTTGACCAATCGCTGGTAAGTCGCACCAGCATTTTTCAAACCTAAGGGCATTACTTTGTAACAGTAAAGCCATGTGTTAGTCTGAAAGCTAGTGTGATCCTCATCAAGAGGATACATACTAATCAGATTATATCCGGAGTATGCATCCATGAATGAGAGAATCTCATTCTCTACAGTGGCATCGACCAGTTGGTCAATTCTAGGGAGTGGGAAACAATCTTTAGGGCAGGCTTTATTAAGGTCTGTATAATCTACTCATGTTCGCCACTTGCCACTCAGCTTGGGAACAAGCACGGGATTAGAGACCCATGATGGATAAAATGCTACCCTGATGAATCCATTCTCCTTCAGCTTCTCGACTCCTTCCTTTAGAGCCTTTGATCTATCTTTGTCGAGCAGCCTCCTTTTCTGTTGTACTGGTGGAAAATTCTTGTCTATGTTCAGGACATGGCTAATGACTACAGGGTCTATTCCAACCATGTATTTATGCGACCAGGCAAAGACTTCCTGGTTTTTCCTCAAAAATTCCACCAATGCTTGCTTCATTGTTGTCTCTAAGTTTTTACCGACTTTCACAACCCTGGTCGAATCTTCTTCATCGAGTTGGACCTCCTCAAGGTCCTCGATGGGTCCTATTTCTTCATCAAAATCCCCAAAGCGAGGATCTAAATCTCTGTCCTCACTTTGGGCAATGCCTTATTTGGTGACATTATCACCTGATTAGGCCGGTACATCAATAGCCATTTGCGACTCTTTTCCGGCAACTTCCCTCGATACACATTTCTTTGCTTTAGATACTGAGGCGTTGTAGCACTCCCTTGCTTCCCGCTAATTTCCCAACACACATCCTACCCCTGCATCAGTTGGGAACTTCATGGCAAGGTTCCATATCGATGTAACGGCTCGCTGGTCGACCAGAATAGGCCTCCCAATTACAGCATTATTTGTTGAAGGACAATCAACTACTATGAAAGCAGTAAGTAATGCCCTGTTTGCAGGTGCAGTTCCTGTTATAACTGATAGCCTAATCGACCCAGTTGGGGCGAGCCCTTCACTAGAAAAACCATAAATAGTTTGGTTGCACGGCTCTAGGTCCTTGACGGACAATTTCATTCTTTCCAGTGAAGACTTGTATAAGATGTTGACTGAGCTTCCTGTGTCAACCAACACCCTCTTAACCATCATGTTGGCGATTTAAACGTCAACGACCAGCGGATCGGAGTGTGGAAACCGTACGTGCTGAGCATCGTCTTCAGAGAAGGTCATCAATTCCTCCTCTGTTCGAGCCTTCTTTGGTGCTCAACTCTTCACACTCATCATCTCGATGTCCTGGTCGTGGCGTAAGGTTCGAGCGTATCATTCCCTTGCCTTCCCACTGTCCTCAGCAAGGTGTGGGCCACCACAGATGGTAAGTAATGTACCTGCATAGGATTTGTCTGTAAAGGTGGCGAGTGTTGGCGTGCAGGTGCTTGCTCATTGCCACCTTGAGCCTCTTGTTGAGACCCTCCCACAGCTCGCACATGTCTCCTTAGATGTCCCTGCCTGATCAGGAACTCAATTTCGTCCTTCAACTGGTTGCACTCATTGGTGTCCTGTCCGTAGTCGTTGTGAAAACGAAAAAAAAAATTTGTATCTCTCTTGGAGATATCCTTACTTATAGGTGCGGGTTGCTTATAAGGAACATTAGATTTGGTCGCCTGGTAGACCTCTGCTCGACTTTCGACAAGGGTCGTATAGTTGGTGAATCTCAGCTCATATCTATTGCCTTTGGGGCGTTTATTCTTGGATGTTGACGGCTCATTGCCTACCCTTGTTCCACCATTTTTTCCATTTCCGTTCCCGTTGCCCTTGGGTTTATTCGACCCGTTGGCGGCCTTGGTGGGTTCTTCCTTCGGTCCCTTGTCCTTAGTAGGAGATTTCCCCTCTTTGGCAATCGCGTCTTCGAGCTTGATGTATCGATCAGCTCGATCCAAAAACTCCTGGGTACTCCTTACCCCATTCTTCCTTAGGTTGTTCCAGAGGGGAGAATGGCGTCTGACCCCGGTAGTTAGGGCCATCATCTTTCCCTCGTCGCCCGCTGTTTTGGCTCCAGTTGCTGCTCACATAAAGCATTGGACATCTCCTTTAAGGGCTCTCCCTCCTTTTGGCGTATCTCGACCAGCTATTTGGCCTCAGTGGGGTGTATGCGACCTGCATAAAATTGTCCGTAAAATTCCTTCACGAACATCTCCCATGATACTATACTAGCAGGAGGGAATTTAAAGAACCACTCCTGGGCGGTATCAGATAGTGTGGTGGGGAAGATCCTACACCGGGCATCGTCTGACACCTTCTGAATATCCATTTGTATCTCAAATTTGTTGACATGAGATACTGGGTCTCCGTACCCATCAAAGTTTGGCAGTACTGGCATTTTGAATTTACTGGGGGTATTTTCCACAGCAATGCTTTGCACAAACGGAGTGCCTCTCCTCCGATTGTACTCTATGTGGGATGTTCGACTCCCAACTAGCTGATGTACTGCCTGGTTCAGAGCATCAATTTATGTTTGAACCGCGTTTGGAATCACTGGGGCGACCGGTATCGGAAGAGCGTACTCGTCATGCCTCTCGCGATGGTCGTTGAGCATGTCCCTCAAATCATCATCCCTGTGCCTCTGCTCGCTAACTCCTAGTTGATCAAAAACGTTATTTTGTCGGGGTTGCCCCCCAGCATTATGGCTCATCGGCCTATTTTCTCTAGGTGGGGGATTTCTGTCTCCACCTCTTTCTTCATTCCTCCGACCAGCATTCCTCCTACCAGAATCGGCCTCATTATAGTCATGGCCGTCTCTAAACTGTGGTCGGCTATGGCGCGATTGGCTGTTCATTCTGTTTCCTCCCGGGGCTGACATTTCCCGAGTGTCAGGGGGAGGTCTGTGCTGGTCGTGGGGTCCCCGTGCATTATTATGCCATGGGGGGGCCCTGACCGCAGAGCCTGACTTGTTGTGCCTTCTGTTGGCAGAAGGATGCTTCCCTTGCTCGGTGGATTTGGCTATTCTTCCCCTGGGCATCTAGGACTGCGGGGCAACTGCCCGGCCCTATTCTGCCTTTGGCGCTGGGGATTTCCTCGACCAGCTTGAGATGGAGGCTATTGCTCAGGATCCCAAATTAGGACATCATCCTGAGCCACGGGTGGCTGCTCTGGCCTTTGAGGGCTTGCTGGCTGGAGCAAAGGACTTGGATTGGGAGCCAGCTGAGGTGGCGCACTCGGTATCTGATCTGGTTGAGAGGCCGGTGCAGCCTGCCCTCGAGCCAATTGAATGGCTGCTTCAAGAGCGGCCGTGGCATCCCTCTGCCGACGGTCCATATCTGCCTGCCGCTTATTCAGCTCCTGGCGCTGACACTCAATCTCCCTTTGCTGCAGTGCCAAGATTTCTGCTGCATTCTCCTGATTGGCCTTCAAATTGGCCAACTCGTCCTGCAACACCCCCAGTGTTGCCCTCAGCGTCTCCGAATCTAATTCCTCCTCTTTGAATTCCAAATGTGGTTCATTCTCAACCACATTTGGAGGAGGAGGTTGAGATGGTGCAGCGCCAGCAGTCTGTCCAGCTTTCTTGGATGTCTTTGCCATTTGATCTCCTTAAAACTTCTTGAGTTCAACTCTCAATGAAAGCACCAGAATGTTGACCCTCGATTTGGCCAACGACATGGAGTCAGATTAACAACAAAGAAATAAGAAAATAATCAAGAATGGAATCAAATGGTAAAGAAATGACACAAATGATTTATAGTGGTTCGACCCCAACAATGTGGTAACAACCTACGTCCACTTAGTATTATTATTGATGTTGAATCCTAATGTCATGATCAAAGAACTAGGGTTCTTGAGTTTCACAAGCCTTAGGAGAATTACAACTTTTCGGTGGATAATCACACTTACGCTCTTTCTATGAGTATTCAGAAAAAAGGTTCAAAAGTCCCCTCCTTGAGCTCTCTCATGCATATTTATAGGCTCAAATGGGGGTTACATGGGCCAATGGGCTTTTATTCTCCTTAATATCAGCATATTAAGGCAATAAAAAGAATATAATAATTGTAATTATTACGAAATTACATATCTTTAAAGGGAATAACCTGAAGCATGCGACCAGTTTGGTCACATCTAATCGCAAGATCTGATGAAGCAATATAAAGTTGGTCGATAGTTGAACAGAACCTCTTCACATTGACGATGCCACGTGTCAATCGCGTGTAATAAATTCTTCCCATGTCATCAAGAATATTTTTTGGGTAAATAGGGTATTTCAGATTTGGGTTATTATTTTATTTTATATAAATAAGCGGTATTTTTTTAATGGTATGATATTTAGTGACAGTTACAATATGTAGGCAAAGAGAACAATACTGACAACTATTAATTGTCGATGTAGAGAGCACTAGTGACAGTTTTTAACTGTTAGTGTAGAGAACAGTAGCGGCATGTATTAAGTGTTGGCATAGACAGCTAACTGTTAGCTTTGCCAGAGATAGTGATAGTTTCTTGTCGACATTGCCAGCAACAATGATAATTTTTAATTGTCGGCATTGCTAACAATAACGGTAGTTAAAAACTGTTGGCATTGCCTACCCTTACGTTGGCACAAGCAATGGCGACAGTTAACCAACTGTCGCCGTAGCTCAATACTGACAGTTAAAAATTGTCGAGAAATACTAGTTTTGTAATAGTGATTTTGAGATAATATAATTCGTTTCAAAATTTGGGATATAACACATTTTTTTTTTTAATTATAGACAATGTTTTAGGTTTAATTTTTTTAATATGTTTATGTTATTCTTTCTATAATATATAACATTGTTTATTTATTTAAAATCTATATAAAAATTAAAAAAATATTTAAAATAAATGCATATATTTCTAAATAAAAGTGTACTTAGCAAATGTGTCACGTTGCTTCGCTTGGTATAAATGATTTGTCATTTGATTTTGTAACTTCTATACACTTAATGGCAGTCAAAATCATATCAACAACCATAAAACATAACGACTCATGAAATTCTATTTAGAAATGTGTAACTCTCATTTTACACATTTGTTGACGACGTTTTTCATCGACTAAAAACAAGAGCAATTAAGAAAAATGAATAATTAAGAACAGAAAAGAAGAGCTGAGATTTTTACGTGGTTCAGTAGTTAAATCTACTTAGTTCACGAGTCACTTTATTAAGATAATCTATGTTAAAGCCTGAAGGCAATTTCACAGAGTTTTAGTACAAAATTTGTGTGTCCTTTACAAGTGAACATCAACAATGATAATACATACATTCGAAATTAATTTGATTATTTTCATAGCCTATATTTCGAGTTAATTTAATGGTCTCGAAATTTGGGGTATAACAACATTATTAGGTGATCTTTTGGAAGTTACAAATGGTTAGTGATTGTGTAAGATATATATGTAACACTTAAAAGTATGTTATAAATTTGGACACACACATTTGTCATACTTATTTGTAACTCTCAATTTTATGTTACAGAGTATAACAAACTTATTTTGTCACATTATTTTAATCTAACATTATATAACAAAGGTTGGGGAGCTCAAAGAGAGAATATATGTTTGACTGTTTCAATAATGGCGAGAAAGTATGTAGCTAACATTTATTTTGTTGGAAATTGATAACAAAGTTCAGGGAAGTTTTAGTGTTGGATAGCATTGTTGGACGTCACTTTCTATACCTAGAGGATCAATTTCCTTTTAACGCTTGACTTTACTCGTATTTGTTTTTATTATTATTATTCACTCTTTTGTTTTACCAAGAATATAACATATGGGGTTTAGAATGGAAATTTTACGAAGAACTTGTGTGGGTTCTCTTTCTGATATGTTAACTATATTGCTTAGAGCATAAATACTTAAAAATTGGTTTTTTTTCATTAATTGATTTAAAGTGGTGTTTGGTTTAGTGTTATGAAATTAAAATGATAAGAGAATAGTAATGTAATGTAATAAGAATAGTGATAAAGAAAATAGTATTATGATGTTATGTTTATTTCTGGAATAAATATTGGAATCAAATCTTTTTTGTTTAGTTTAGTGTGGGAATAGAATGAAATAAGTGATGTATGGACGAAACAAAATTCATAAGCAAACCAAACAATGGAATTGAAAGTAATTCTATTACAATTCTCATTCAATGCAAACTTATACCTTAAGGTGTCGTTTGGTTGAATGGAATAAAAATAGAGGAATATGAATGGAATAAAAATTAATATGAATAAAAAAATTTGATAAAAAAATTATTAATTTTTTTTCAATCTTGGATTGAAATTGTTTTCCCTCCTATTTTCAAATGGAATAATTATTCCACCAAAATAGTGAAAAAATCATATCATTAGAATGACATTCCAATATTTTAAAATGCAACCAAACAAAGGAATTGAATTTGATTCATTTCCATTTCATACAACTTAGTGAAATCCTACATTTGCTGTGCTCCAATTGGCATATTCTTCTAACCTTGTTCTTTAAAGCTTGAGTTTTGGATGCCTCTACCTAGTTTATATAATTGACATGTACTCCTTGCATAGAAATCAAGTGAAAAAAAATATGAACCTTCATATTTCTTACAAGACTATAATCAGGATGGAGTGCTTTAATATTGTCTGAGAATTCTGAATTAATCAATACTTTTGGGAATCAGCTGGTTGCCAAAAAGGTTTTGAATTTAAAATAGTGTTTCTACCTTGAAGATGCTCACCTGATAAACACATTGGGCTTACTTTTGTAGAAATGATAAGAAGAAATGGTGGGGCTTACTACACTAAACACTAATGTAAGAAGGCTTGATAATTGTTAATAATAATAATAATAAAAGATTTAATAGAAAGGAATATCTAAACAAAAGAGAAATTAACATAAAAGAAAAACAGATCAAAAGATGTAACGTTACATTGTATCATGAATAATATATATCTTAAAGCAATGAAAGAATAGTATGAGTAAAATCCATCTTATAGTTCTGTATATAAGAACCCTTTTATCATTGATAGTAGTAGAAACAACACTGATGAGAAGATGAAAATTTAATTATTGGGTAGTGTATTATTGTTGAGCCAAGGAAAGGTAACGGCGGGTGGATTAGGGTAAGGAGCAGTCTGTGCATAGCCATGAATGCCATCTTTGCCAGCTCTCCAATAGCACTTTGTATAGCAAAACTTGGGGTCATCTCTCTTATAATCATAGATGACATATGATCCTGAGGCGTTTTTCCAACTTAAATTACAGAAGAATAGAGTAGTGCCCCAAAAATTAACTCTGAAAGTCCATGAGTAGACACCGGGAGTAGGAATAACATGAACCCCTAAGTCATCATCCTTGGACTTACAGTGAATCGTCAGGTCGAGATTATCATCCAAATCGTTAAATATTTTAACTGTGGTTTTGTATACAACAAAACCCCAGTTTGCTCCAACACCATGATCACCATCATCGTCAGTAGTAGCAGTAGTGGGGGCAATGTCGGTTGATGCCTCACATGAGGAAACTACTACCAATGAAATGAACAATAACATCATCAAAACTGGTTTTGACCTACACTTCATGTTTGGAAATTATTAGGGTTTCAATATTTAGAATATAGGAAGAGGTTCATGAAGAATACTGAGAAAATTGTATCATTATATATTATAAGCTTTGTGTACTAGTATTTATAATCATGATATAAGAAATAAAGATACAGCTACAAATTGTCCAAGTGCAGGGTATAAATATGTGTCACTACCTTTTCCAGAGTTATTTGTTCTTATCCTGACTTATCAGCTTAATTAGTATTAAACTTAATGAAAATATTGCATTAATGTTGGTGATACTCTAGCGCTTTCACATTTCTAGAAATTAATATAATGAATATATTATTTATAATTTAATTAATAATAACAAAACAATCTTAATTGCATGAAATGATGTAAAAGGACAAAGTTAATATATATGTGAGCCTATGCATATTTTATTTTTAAAGAAAGAAACAAAAAAACATACCCTTATATAATTTATAACCCACCCTTATCAAAACAATTACCATCTTTAGAAACAATTTTGTTGACTAAAACAATGAAATTAATCTGCATCGTCAAGATTAAAATGAAAGAACATAAAACTTTCATTTGATTTTTATTTAAATTATGTTTTAAAAAAAAAAAACTAAGGCCAGTAAATCAATTAAAGAGATTTGTAATCCTTCTCACTTTAATACAAATATTTTTTTCGTTAATTGGCACTTATTGTATCCCCAATTAATAAACACTACTCAATTCCCTCAAAATTTCCCATAACCTTGAGTTTTTTTGTTCAGCTTTGGTTTGTTTTTTATTTTTTAATTCTCAAAATATTTCTTAGTGTACTTTATACAAGTACAAAAAAAAACGATGATGATTATTTCCAATATTTGTTACGTATCTTGGGCCAATCTTTCTAGGAGGTATGTTCATTGTCTGGTGGCATGCATGTGGACTATGGTGGTATGGTGTCGAGTCAATCATTTTTCCACGCCTTTTGGTTGTGGTATTCATTGAGAGTATATAGGTGTCTAGCTGATCTCTTTGGACCAAACTTATGGGGTTTTCTGGTAAATCTTTTTTTGGAGGTTTATGCCTTGTTGCGCATGACTGGTTATTTGTTGAGGAGATGGAGATTTTTTTTGTTAAATTGAGTGGAGTCCTTGGTCCTTGTTCCGTTGGGACCTCTGCTTCTGCCCTTGGAATATTACCTGATTTTCCGCCATATTGAACTCCAACATTTTCGTAATCCTTCGATTTTGTCTACAAATTCTCTCAATTTTAAGATCTACCGATATCAGTTCATTTTGTCTACTTCGTCACATTTATCAATGTTTCCTGCAAGCACAATATTATGACACAAATCGAATTAGAATGATAAATAAAAAACCAAGTTCAAATAAAATTCAACTATGTTGATATTAATAATACAATCTCTGGCAACTGCGCCAAAAACTTGTTGTGAAAATTATGTACGCAAGTATACGCAATCGCAAACTGTAACGCCCTAATTTCTTATAAATTATTGAGAACACAGCGTTGGATCATAATCATAAATATTGTTTTTTTAATGAATAAGAACTTGAAAATAAATATATGAATCCATAGTTTTACAAAAAATAAAATAATTGTCTTTAACATATTAAAATGAGCAACATTTAAATAAAACTTCAAAAGAACACATTATTTAATAAAAATAAATAAATAGGCCTGCTTGATCTTCCTCGACTGCATGGTCCCCACGAGTACATCACGAAGCTCCTAGGTCCCACTCGCCACCGGCCTTTCCATCATCAATTTTCTGTACAACAATATCATAAGAGGTGACCTTCTAAGCCCAGTAAGGAAAATACAAACAAAAGTTAGTCATATAATCATTTAATCAACATATCCTAAATTACACAAGAGTCATAACAAAAACTATTTATATTAATCATATCACATCACAAAACCATAGGTCATATCATAGCCTATGTCATAATCATAAATCATAATCATAGTCATAAATCATAGGTCATAAGTCATAATCGTAACTATAGGTCATAGATCATAATAACAAGTCAGCTATAATAAAAAGATAAGTGCTTATACAGGGGGTGGCAATTAAGCCCCAGACAAAAGTCTGACATACACCGGACATCAACTTAGGTTTGTCATAAAATTTTGGCAACCAAGTCTACTGGACATAAGTCTGTCATACATCATTGGACACCTTAGGTCCAGACACACTTACCCCTTTGTTTTACTTGAAATGTTAGGTCATACAAAACACAAACTAGATCATAAACTAAACTACCTAATTTTTCTTACCAAAAACCGAGATATTGGAGACAAGAGCGGGATTGGAAACTCCTAAAACCAAACATAAGAAACCAGAAGTCCTCTAGGGAAAAGAAGATGAAAAGAAGTTCTAAACCATTGGAATAAAGACTTACCAAAAACCTTAAATTTCAAAGAAATTGAACACCTAACCAAAAGTCATTATAACGAGTTAGGATTTGAAGAAAATGAAAGAATAAGAAGAATGGAAATGGATCAAACCTGAAGATTAAAAGTACCTTAGACATCTTAGGCTTCGTTCTATACCTCAAACACCGAAATCACTCCAAAATCTTACTTTCCAAGTGTTTAGAAAAGCTTTATATTGAAAAGCTTTTAATCCCAAAACCTTAGTGTTTTCTCTCTAGAATAATCTTAGCAACTTTGAGGCTCTGAACTATGCTTGAAAGATGATGAAAAATGGCTGAGTAAATGGTCATATTTATAGAGTTCGAGGAGTGAAACTAACTCCTTTTAAAATGAATAAATAAATTATTAAAAATACATTTTTCGCTCAACAGATGCCCAGAACTCAGTTAAAAACGTTCAGGAACAAGTCAAAGTTGTTGAGGGTTGTTTCTAGTTTCAGATTCCACGAAAATTCAAAAATTGGTCACTGGAGCTAATATATCACTACCTATAGGCGATATATCTCCTACACCATAATCCCAAGGGTCCGTGGTTTCGTTCATGCGAAGTCGACGTATTTTCCGTATCAATCATAGGTGATATATCAGCCCCTATAGCTGCGATATATCGGCATACGCTGATATTTCAAACACGTTTTTGCACACTTTCAGCACACTTGAATTTGTTTAAACCAATTTGACTGAGTAAAACGTGATCCTAATAGTTGCTGGAAGGTTCTAGACCTTTGTTGACCCAGATTTTGGTCAACTGACACGGAGTCATGATATGCTTGATGTGAATGAATGCGTTGAAAAGAACCGAATGAGAAAAAGTAATAAGAACACGATATTTTATAGTGGTTCTGCCTCAGGATCTGGTAATGACCTACGTCCACTTAGATTGTTATTGATATGAGAATCAAAGGAGTGATCAAAGAACAAGGGTTCAATGAGTTTCACCAACCTCTGAAGAACAATACAATATTTCCAATAGAATTACACTAGTCTCAAGTAATTCGAAAGCCAAAAGTCCCTCCCTTGAGCTATCTTTCTTTATTTATAGGCTCAAGGGGGATTACGCAAGATTGTTACAGATATTCTCTCCAGAATAATCGGATACTCAGGAGATTGTGTGAGTTAAATTCGGGATTTACAAAGATCTTTATAGTAATATTACATTGTATGCGGAACCATCGACCAGACTAGTCGCAGGTAAGACTTGGCCGTCTCCTGCTTATAATACGTCTTCTGGTCGATACACTAGCAGAGCTCTTCCAGGTGTCAACCACGTGTCCAGGGATTACTTGCCACGTCGTCAATTCAAATTTTTTGGATAACATTTGCCCCCCAAGTTTATTTATTACGAGCAATAAATAAACTTTCGAGCGAACGACCCTTCGGTAACCCCGCCATACGTGTCAGAACCCTTCGTGTGTTCTTGGAAAAAGCAACCTACTCATGTCTAATCATGACCTTTCGGTACCCCAGTAATAATTCGACGGCTATTCCGCTTCCCCATACTTCGAAAAAGGGAAACTGATGATTACACCTTTTTTATGCCACAGACAAACTTATATAACATCTCCAAACTTCCCTTTTTGTTTTTACGCACGCCATTGCCTTCTCAAGAAACCCTAAAAACTAGAGCTTTAATCTTCTCCGGAGACCGTTCTTCTACATTTTCAAGACTCAGTCCGAGAGTTCCTTGATTTCCGAAGACTCTTTTCCAATCTCCACAACCATCTTTTTGGTAAGTTTTTGAATCCTTATGCTTCAAATTTTCATAATGCATGCTTCTGTATGTTGACTGTTTGAGTTCATCTGCTTCTGGTTTGAGATGCTTGTGAGTAGAATGTCTTGTAGGCGAAAAAGGTTACGAGTTAGTTTAATAGTCGGGATCATACTTTTAGGACGTAAAATCGAAGTAAAAATTCGATCTTTAGGCTGGTTGGAAAATAGGTTTTTCCCGCCCTAAGGGGAGTTGAAAAAGCTTTTTTGAAAGACTTTTTACTTTCACCCTTTGATATGTTTCTCAAACTGTTCGTGTAGAAAGATTTAGCTTTTTGTTAGAATGTTGTTGTATAAAAGCTTGACTTTTATACTCGACCAGCGCTATTCTAAAAAGCCTTTAAAAATTCTCTATCCTCACCTCCCCATTCTTCTATTTGCAGACTTTGATGCCAGATTTGTGGGGAGGTGAACGGCCCATCGACGACGATCTTCTCGCCCAGCTGCTCGAAGGCGAAGAACAACCGACCGACCGAATTCACGAGATTCCCTTCTCACGATCTTTTTCCAGACCTCGTCCTTCTCCTCCTCAAATGGCTCGTTCCAAATATTTAGGCAAGAAAAGACCTGAATCCGACGATAGTCCAAACCTTCATGCCCAACCTGATTCACAGGCTGGGGTTCCTTCGACCAGTGACCGAAACAATCCTGCTCCGGACCCTAACATCCAAACTAGAGCCCGCCCTCACCATCAGAATCTGCCTGATGTCGAGTGGTATATCTCCCCTGCCAGCCTTGTAACTCCCAGGATGCTTGCCAACTATCTTAGGAAGTATCCTCTCACAGGGGTCACTCTCAAAATTCCTGTCACAGACCAAAGAGCTAACCTCCCTGGAGGTGTATACAGTGCTTGGTCTCGGTACCACATAGAGGCGGGGGCTATGCTCCCGCTACATCCTTTTTATCAGGGGGTGGCCAATTATTTTGATGTCGCCCCCTTCCAGATTACTCCAAATGGATATAGAATGTTGGCCGCACTCTATATCCTATACAAATTTAAAAAATGGCCAGAACCTACCCCCCATGAGATCAATTATCTTTTTGATCTTAAGTCCAACCCTCAACAGTATGGGATGGGCTTCTTCCATCTTTGTCACCAGGAGACAAACTGAACGTTCCTGAGTGCCACCACGCACATATCCAACGTGGGGCAGTACAGCAAAGAGTACTTCCTTACTCCGGACATAACCAGCAACAACCTGGCCTTCGCTCGAGGAGGTAAGTGCTGCTTTTACTGGTCGGTATTTTTTATCAACGAATTTCCCTTCATTTTCCTTAGAGTGTGTTTTATCTTTCAGGCCCATGGTTACGTCCGACCCCAACACCAGACATGGTGTTGAGGGCCAATGCACTGGCCAGGATGACGGACGCAGAAAAAAGCGTCAAGTCCCTGGTCACTGATGATCTGAGGCTAGCTGGCCTCCTGGCTCCTCTCCATGAAACAAGAGGACCCGTGGTAGCCGATGCCACTGCCGAGGGGGTTCCCGAGCAGTAACCTTCTGTGTCTCCTCCACGAAGGAGGCCGATGGGGGTTACAATCAGGGAACCCACGGGCAATCCTTCTGCAGAAGGGCCTTCTGCTCCCCAAGGCAAGGGGAAACAAAAGGCCAAAGAGCCGATTGTGGACTTGGGGGAATCCTCCGATGAAAATGGTACAGTAAATTTTCTTTTAAATAGCTTGCCAATTCCATGTCACTTGTTTAATGGGGAAGGCAACTTTACATATACTCCAAATCTAGGGCCAGACTTCTTCGTGCCAGATAGTGAGTGTGTGACTAATAGAGTCAATAGTATAGCGACCAGTAGTTGTAGCTCGGGTATTAACTTTGTGACCTTCTTTTCCGTTTGATAAAGAGTTTTCATTTGCCTATATCTTATCATTTGCATGTGTTTATTTTTATGCAGATATGGCCACTCCCAACGTCTTCGACCTATACCAGGCTGAGGAGGAAGAGGAAGTTCCTCAGCTCCGGCGAAAGTCGTCAAGGAGGCACAACGGCAAAACAAGCCAGGGACCTGCCAAAAAGAGTCGAACAGAAGATCCTACCAAGGACGTGCCAACTGGGCAAACTTCTGCTCATCCTTTGGCTCCTGCTGAGAAAGAGACTCCTCCTGTTCCGATGAACCCTCCGGCTGCGCCCAACAGGGAACAAAACAAGCGGAAAGAAACTCTTGGGGCCAAACTCTCGAGCCGCGCCTTACAAGCAGCCAAAGACCACCTTGCGCACATCGTGAAGAATGACCGCATCAGGGATGCAATGGTTGAGGCAGAGAGTATGGGGGTCGACCAGATTCTGAACAGGACCCTGAACGAAATAGCCAGCGTAAGTGCTTCTTACCTCTTTGGCCTTAGTCTTTTATTCTTTGCAACAGGTTCTAACTTTATCTTCTGTCCTCATGCTTTGCTGTCTGCAACTGCTGCTTGTACCCGCACCTAAGCCACCATCGAACAGGCTCGGGCAAAGGCTATCGAGAGGTACCAGGTGAAAGCAGCCGAGGAACTTTCGGCTGCAGAGGCCAAGCATGCAAAGGAGTTGGAGGCGATCGTTCAGCAAAGGGATGTCGCGGTGACAAAACTATCGGAGGCTGAAGCTTCGAAGGCAACTATAAGGAAGCAGAGGGAGGAGTATCAGGAGGCCAGCCGAGTCCAATTTCGAGAATGCAAGAGACTGGGTGAGGAGCTCAAGTCCAAGGACGAGGCCATCGCCACTCTTGAGAGCCAAGTAGAGCAGCTGAAGCTTGACAACTCCAAGAATCTGGAAAGGTATAAGAACACGACGCTTCGATGTTTTTACAACTTCTAGAAACACAATCAGGGCGCCAACTTTGGCTATCTTTCAGAAGATGTTAGGACTGCTGAGCTAGCTCGCTGCACTGCTCAACTGGCTGAAGAAGAGGCAAGAGCAAGGATCCCTGCTTCTCCAAGCATTGTTGGTGTAGAGGAAGAAGGGGTCACCGAGGATGTTACCAACCAGAACGTTGATAAAGACCCTCCTGCTCCCAATGCCTCTTGAGCTTTTTTATTATTATTTTTTATTTCTTTTGATTACACGACCCACGGGTCGTGATGTAAAGACAATACCTTTTTTGAATTTGTTGCATGGGCAGCAAACTTTTCCTTTTATTTGAACAGTTACATCCAAGCAGTGGTGCTTGCGGTGTAAAAGATTACATCATGATGCTATAACATTTTCAATTATTATAACATTTGTCCGTATGACCGAACTTAGCATAGTACTTTGGCTTGATTTAACAAAATATAAATTTTGAAAAATACTCTAAGTACCTCAGCATGATGTCACTCATTTTGTTCATGTGTTTACATACCACATGGTACGCTTTGCTATCGATGTGCCTTATATGCCCCCCAAGTGATCGAGGAGCTTTAGGTCCTTGGTCACTTGCCTTGACCATGACTTGTTCGAACATTTCTGCTTGGGTGAAAAAGTAATACTTGTAATACAGCAAAACAACACATGTAATGAACAAATACTTGTAAATATAAATTTACAAAGGTTGGCAAGAATGACTGGCTGTGCACAGTCCCTTATAATCTCGTATTAAAAATGGACTAAACATGTCTTTACGAGTGATTCTAAAATAGAATCTTACATATACGAGCGATTAGCCATACAATGTGGCTAACCCTCTTTGCAAAACTTGTAAAAAGTAAAATTTAATACAAGCCAGTCCTTTAAAAAGGATTGTTCACTGATAATACTTGCGCAGGTGTTCTCAATTCCAATAACGTGGAACGAGATCTCTGTTTAAGCGTGCAAGTTTGTAGGTGCCCGGATGAAGGACTTCTTCAATCTGATAAGGTCCTTCCCAATTAGGTCCGAGTACTCCAGTAGTGGGGTCGCGGGTATTTAAGAAAACTCGTCGTAGCACCAAGTCACCGACGTTGAATTTCCTTTCTTTAACTTTGGAGTTAAAGTACCGGCGACTTTTGCTGGTACGCAGCAACTCGGAGCTGGGCCTTCTCCCGTATCTCGTAAATTGAGTCTAGGGACTCCATCATTAGTTGGTTGTTCTGGTCCTGGTCGTATGTTATACGTCGATGTGAGGGGGGATCTAACTCGATAGGTAACATAGCCTCATATCCGTAAGCTAGGGAAAATGGGGTATGTCCTGTCGCTGTTCGATGAGATGTTCTATACGACCAGAGGACTTCAGGCAGCTGCTCCAGCCATGCTCCTTTAGCATCTTCAAGCCTCTTCTTTAGGGTATCTTTAAGAGTTTTATTCACAGCTTCGACCTGCCCGTTTTCCTGGGGATGCGCAACTGAAGAAAAGCTTTTAATAATTCCATGCTTTTCGCAGAAGTCGGTGAATAAGTCACTGTCAAACTGGGTTCCGTTGTCTGAAACTATCTTTCGGGGAAAACCATAGCGGCAAACAATGTTCTTGATGACAAAGTCAAGAACTTTCTTGGTCGTTATGGTGGCGAGTGGCTAAGCTTCGGCCCATTTAGTGAAGTAATCAACTGTTACGACTACGTACTTTACTCTGCCTTTTCCCGTTGGTAGGGACTCAATCAAATCTATTCCCCACACCGCAAAAGGCCACGGACTTTGCATTTGTTTCAATTCGTTTGGAGCTACTCGTGGAATCTTGGAGAACCTTTGACATTTATCGCATCTTCGTACAAACTCCATCGAATCCTCGTTCATAGTTGGCCAGAAGTAGCCTTGCCTTAGAATCTTCTTTGCCAAACTCTGCCCCCCAGCGTGATCCCCGCAGAAGCCTTCATGCACCTCTTTCATGAGCTCCTTAGCTTTTTCTGGTGTAACGCATCTGAGTAACGGCATTGAATATCCCCTTCGGTACATAACACCATCGACCAATATGTATCTAGCGGCTTGCCTTTGTAGAGTTCTGGCTTTGTTTCTATCTGCTGGTAGCACACCGTTCGTCAGATACTCCAAGTAAGATGCCATCCACGTATTCTCCATTCGAATCTCCATATTGGTCTCAACTGCTTGTATGCTTGGCTTACTCAGTCTTTCCACTGGCACAATGTTCAAAGTGTCAGCATCCTTCGCTCTCGCAAGTTTGGCTAAGGCGTCTGCGTTATAATTCTGATCTCGCGGAATTTGCTGGAGGGTGTACTCCGTGAATTGGGCTAGCAGATCTTTTGTTTTATTCAAGTAGGCCACCATTTTTAAACCTCGCGCTTGATATTCCGCTAGAACCTGGTTCACGTCCAGCTGTGAGTCACTATAAATATCAAGCATCTTTATGCTCGTATCTTTTGCCATTCTCAATCCAGCGAGGAGTGCTTCATATTCAACTTCATTATTTGATGCGGTGAAGTCGAACCTAATAGCGCAGTGAAATCGATGCCCTTCCGGCGTTATCAATATCACTCCCGCCCCTGCGTGGGATTCGTTGGACGACCCATCCGTGAATAACTTCCACGAAGGAGTTTTCTCTTGAGGCTCAGGCGCACTAGGCTGTTTGCAATGCTCGCTGTCTGGGAGTTCGGTGATGTAATGACCCACTAATCTAGATGTAATGACCCACTACTCTAGACTTTTGGACCATTAATGAAACTATACATACAAATTCTTACTAAAACTTACATTTGCGAAAATACCATAATTTTATTAGAGAACTTATAAAACAAAAGTTACTTTCATAAGTAGGATATGGGTACCCATTGTCTTTAAAACAAAACATAATTTAAAATAAAAAGACATTACATAAATAGTGCGGAAAATACATGTAAAAAGACATAAAACAAAACTACATCCTCGAATGATCGAACTCTCGACTCCTTGAATCCATTCACCATCGATACACATCCTTCAAGCGTCACGAATCTTTCCACCTCTAAAGCTTATTTCCTGCACATAAACAGAAAGGAATGAGCCTAATGCCCAGCAAGGAAAATCTAACACAAAATCATATACATAAATTCATAAGAAAACATAAAGACTTAACATAACACATATAACATACACTTATTATAATGGCCATTATTACTTGGGGTCCCATAGACTAAACAAGCATATGCCCATGGGATTAGTGGGGTCCTACTAGCTAAGTAGGTCATATGCCCATAACCCATTTGGGGTCTTGTTAGTCATATGGGTCATATGCCCAAGCCTACAAACATACACATATACATATCATAACACTTTATAAAACATATAGATAACATAAGCACATAACATATTGTTTCTAGCCTATTTTCCTTACCAAAGTTACCGGGATATAATGGACTGAGTTGGGACTTTTGGAACACTCCTAAAACCATAATAAAGAGTGAGTCTAAAGAAAGGAGATGAAATGAAAGAGATGGAAAGACTAAACCATAGAAAACATACTTACCGACTTATATGCTTAAAAGCTTGGATTCCCTAACCAAAATAAGAATAAGGTTAGGGGACTGAGTAGAAGGTTTTGAGAAAGGAAATAACATAAAATACAGAAAGGAACTAGAGTTTTGGGTTTACCTCAAAGATTGCAAGATCAATCTATCATCCACCGAAATACTATAGCACTCACTTCCCAAAGTGTTTGATAAGCTTATGATGTTTAAGCTTATAGTTTTTCCCCAAACCAAGTGTTTACACTCTCACACTCACTTAACACTAGCAGCCTCTGAACTTAGAGCAAATGGTGAATAATGGCTGGGTACTAGGTCCTATTTATAGAGTTTGGGAATGAAAATATCTTGATTTTACTTGAATAAAAATAATGGCTTTTTAGGTGAAAATCATTTGAATAATCGTTCAGCAGAGGCTGAAGACTCGTTCACAAGATGCTAGACTGTTGAAGGAGTTTGAATGGCTGAAAGGAAATGAATTCAAAAGAGTTTGAATCCATGCTGAAGGAGGCGATATATCGCCCCCTGTAGGCGATATATTGCCTGGGCCAGTATGCCCGAGGCGACCGTGCATCGTTTCGTGTTTTCCGTATCTACGTGCTGCGACATATCGCCCCCTATAGCTGCGATATATCGGCACACGCTGAATATTTAAACACGAAATTACACATTTTTAGCTAAGTTTGAATGGAGTAAACAGCCTTGACTAAGCCCTCAACGTACTCAAAGCTGTTGACTGACCCTATAACATTCAAACTTTACTCCTTATTATATTTAATCCTCAAAAATCTTAATCCTTAATTACCATTCAAAACATGTGCTTAAAATCCTATTGGTTGATGTCTAAACCTTATAATATAATAATATAATCCTTAATATCAGTTACATTAATCAAACCTTAGGTTATACTTAATATTCTTAAACTATAGGTTAAACTTAGAAAATCTATAAGTACTACTATGAGTGTCCAAATAATTCCCGGTCTGAACCAAAAATCCATAGTAACAAAGATAATGCTATAAATACTATCATACTACTATCTATCTTAGCTAAGTAAAGTTCTTGGACTCTACACTAGACTATTTGGACCATTAACGAAACTATACCTAAAACTTACATTTTTACGAAAATACCATAATTTATTGAATAACTTGCAAAATAAGAGTTATTTACAAACTTAATACCAAAACGGATATGGGATCCCATTATTTTTAAACACAAAAACATAATTTAGAATAATAAAACATTACATAATTAGTGCGGAAAAATACATATAAAAAGACATAAAACTGAAACTACATCCTCGAATCGATTAACGCTCGGCCCCTTGACTCCATTCATCATCGATACACATCCTCCAAGCGCCACGAATCTTACCGCCTCTAAGCTTATTTTCCTGCACATAAACAGAAAGGAGTGAGCCTAATGCCCAGTAAGGAAAATCTAACACAAAGTCATATACATAATTTCATAAGAAAACATAAAGACTTAACATAACACATATAACATACACTTATTATAATGGCCATTATTACTTGGGGTCCCATAGACTAAACAAGCATATGCCCATGGGATTAGTGGGGTCCTACTAGCTAAGTAGGTCATATGCCCATAACCCATTTGGGGTCTTGTTAGTCATATGGGTCATATGCCCAAGCCTACAAACATACACATATACATATCATAACACTTTTAATAACATAAAACATATAGATAACATAAGCACATAACATATTGATTCTAGCCTATTTTCCTTACCAAAGTTACCGGGATTATGGACTGAGTTGGGACTTTTGGAACACTCCTAAAACCATAAGAAAGAGTGAGTCTAAAGAAAGGAGATGAAATGAAAGAGATGGAAAGACTAAACCATAAAGAAAACATACTTACCGACTTATATGCTTAAGAGCTTGGATTCCCTAACCAAAATAAGAATAAGGTTAGGGGACTGAGTAGAAGGTTTTGAGAAAGGAAATAACATAAAATACAGAAAGGAACTAGAGTTTTGGGTTTACCTCAAAGATTGCAAGATCAATCTAACCTCCACCGAAATACTATAGAACTCACTTCCCAAAGTGTTTGATAAGCTTATGATGTTTAAGCTTATAGTTTTTCCCCAAACCAAGTGTTTACACTCTCACACTCACTTAACACTAGCAGCTTCTGAACTTAGAGCAAATGGTGAATAATGGCTGGGTACTAGGTCCTATTTATAGAGTTTGGGAATGAAAATATCTTGATTTTACTTGAATAAAAATAATGGCTTTTTAGGTGAAAATTATTTGAATAATCGTTCAGCAGAGGCTGAAGACTCGTTCAGAAGATGCTGGACTGTTGAAGGAGTTTGAATGGCTGAAAGGAAAAGAATTCAAAAGTATTTGAAAACATGCTGGTGGAGGCGATATATCGCCCCCTATAGGCAATATATCGCCTGGACCTTTGTTCCCGAGGCGACCGTGCATCGATTCGTGTTTTCCGTATCTACGTGCTGCGATATATCGGCATACACTGAATATTTAAACATGAATTTACATATTTTTAGCTGAGTTTGAATGGAGTAAACAGCCTTGACTAAGCCCTCAACGTACTCAAAGCTGCTGACTGACCCTATAACATTCAAACTTTACCCTTATTTAATTTAATCCTCAAAAATACTTAATCCTTAATTACCATTCAAAACATGTGCTTAAAATCCTATTGGTTGATGTCTAAACCTTATAATATAATAATATAATCCTTAATATCAGTCACATTAATCATACCTTAGGTTATACTTAATATTCTTAAACTATAGGTTAAACTTAGAAAATCTATAAGTACTACTATGAGTGTCCAAATAACTCCCGGTCTGAACCAAAATCCAAAGTAACAAGGATAACACTAAATATACTATAATACTACTAACAATTAGCTAAGTAAAGTTCTTGGACTCTACAGGTGAACTCTGCAATAAGATCTGCCAAGACTTGTCCCTTTACTGCTGCTCACGGTGAATAAGTTATATCAAACTGCCCTAGTTCGACTACCCATTTTAATAATCGCCCAGCCGCCTCTGGTTTTTGGAGGACTTGCCGCAAGGGCTGGTCAGTTAAAATCGTGATAGGATGGGCTTGGAAGTAAGGGCGCAGCTTCTTAGAGGCCAGGATTAAGCAATATTCTAACCTCTCGATTGGTGGATATCTCAGTTCTGCTCCGATCAGCCTTTTGCTTACATAGTAGACCGCTTTCTGTACGCCTTCTTCTTCTCGTACTAGCACCACGCTCGCAGCAACTTCTGTAATCGCCAGGTAAATAAACAAAGTTTCTCCTTCTATTGGCTTCGATAAGATGGGAGGCTGCGCCATATGAGCTTTTAAGGCCTGGAATGCTTGCTCGCAGTCTCCTGTCCATTCAAACTTCTTATTTCCCCTAAGTAGATTGAAAAAAGGGACGCACTTGTCTGTTGATTTCGAAATAAATCTACTTAGGGCTGCGATTCTCCCGGTTAAACTTTGTACATCTTTGATCCTTTCTGGCGACTTCATGTCAATCAGGGCTTTTATCTTGTCGGGGTTGGCCTCGATTCCTCTTGAGTTTACAATGAACCCCAAGAATTTCCCCGATCCGACTCCGAAGGAACATTTGAGGGGGTTTAACTTCATCTGTTATTTGTTCAATACATCAAAGCACTCTTGTAAATCCGTTACATGTCCTTCTGCCTTTTTAGACTTTATCAGCATGTCGTCCACGTATACCTCCATGTTTACTCCGATCAGCTCCTTAAACATGTGGTCGATTAGCCGTTGGTAAGTCGCACCTGCGTTTTTCAGTCCGAAGGGCATTACTTTGTAACAGTATAAGCCCGTATCAGTCCGAAAGCTGGTGTGATCCTCATCAGGGGGATGCATGCTAATCTGGTTGTAGCCTGAATATGCATCCATGAACGAGAGGATCTCGTGCCCTGCAGTTGCATCGACCAGCTGGTCGATTCTTGGGAGTGGAAAGTAGTCCTTTGGGCAGGCTTTATTGAGGTCTGTGAAATCCACACAAGTTCGCCACTTGCCGTTAGGTTTGGGAACCAGCACTGGATTGGAGACCCACGATGGATAAAATTCCACCCTGATGAACCCATTCTCCTTTAATCTTTCAACTTCTTCTTTTAAGGCTCTTGATCTATCCTTATCGAGCAGCCTTTTCTTCTACTGCACGGGTGGAAAAGTCTTGTCTATATTTAGGACATGGCTAATAACTACAGGGTCTATCCCAGCCATGTCTTTGTGTGACCAGGCAAAAACCTCCTGGTTCTTCCGTAAAAATTCCACCAGTGCGTGCTTCGTGGTGGGCTCTAGGTTCTTCCCGACCTTTACAACTCTGGTCGAGTCTTTTTCGTCGAGTTGGTCCTCTTCCAGGTCCTCGACGGGTCCAACATTTTCTTCAAAATCCCCAAAGCGAGGATCTAAGTCTCTATCCTCACTTTGGGCAACACCCTATTTGGTGACTTCGTCACCGGATTGGGTTTGTGTATCTACTGCCATCTGCAACCTATCCGAGGTAGTGCTCTTCGACATTCCGTTCTTCGCCTTTGTGATTGAGGCGTTGTAGCACTCCCTGGCTTCTCTCTGGTTTCCCAACATGCGTCCTACTCTTGCGTCCGTTGGGAACTTCATGGCTAAGTGTCAAATAGAGATGACGGCTCGTAGATCAACTAGTATAGGCCTCCCAATGACGGCATTGTACGCCGAAGGACAATCGACCACTACAAAAGTGGCGCGTAATGTCCTTGTAGCAAGCGTTGTACCTGTCATCACTGGTAGTCTGATCAATCCGGCGGGGGCGAGTCCTTCTCCAGAGAAGCCGTATATCATCTGGTTGCAGGGCTCCAGGTCCTTAACGGACAACTTCATACGTTCTAGCGAAGACTTATACAGGATATTCACCGAACTTCCTATATCGACTAGCACTCTCTTTACCTTCATGTTAGCCATCTGGATATCCACGACCAGCGGATCGGTATGTGGGAATCGGACGTGTTGGGTATCGCCATCAGAGAAGGTTATTTCGCCCTCGTCTGATCGAGCCTTTTTTGGCGCGCGGTCCTCTACAGTCATCATCTCGATGTCCTGGTCGTGGTGCAGGGTCTGAGCATATCGTTCCCTGGCCTTTCCGCTATTTCCCGCGAGGTGCGGGCCTCCACAAATGGTCAATAATGTGCCAGTCACGGGGGCAGGCTGTAAGGGCAGCGAGCGTTGGCGCGTGGGCGCCTGCTCGTTGCTACCCGGAGCTTCTCGTTGGGAATTCCCCGAGGCCCATACGTATCTTCTCAAGTGTCCTTGCCTAATAAGGAACTCGATTTCGTCCTTCAGCTGGTTGCATTCGTTGGTGTCATGTACGTAGTCGTTATGGTAACAACAGAACTTGGTAGTGTCTCTCTTCGAAATATCCTATCGAATGGGGCCAGGTTTCTTATATGGCACACTAGAACTTGTGGCCTGATAAACCTCTCCCTGAGACTCGACGAGAGCAGTGTAGTTAGTGAACCGAGGTTCATAATGGTTACCCTTCGCCCGCTTATTGTCGGAGGTGGAAGGCTCGTTATACGGTCGTTTTCCACCATTCTTGCCATTGTTGTTTCCATTAGGTTTGGACCCATTGGCGGCTTTGGCGGGCTCGACTGCTTTCTTATCCTTGCCGGAAGGCTTTCCATCGTCGGCAATGGCGTCTTCGAGCTTGATGTAACGATCAGCCCGATCCAAGAATTCCTGGGATGTTCTTACTCCTTCCTTTAGGAGGCTTTTCCAGAGGGGGGAGCGATGCCTAACTCCTGCGGTTATGGCCATCATTTTTCCTTCGTCCCCCACCATTTTTGCTCCAGCTGCTGCTCGCATAAAGCGCTGGATGTAGTCCTTCACTGATTCTCCATCCTGCTGGCGAATTTCCACCGGGTGGTTTGCTTCGGTCGGATGCACACGACCTGCATAGAACTGTCCGTAGAACTCCCTTATGAACATTTCCCAGGAAACTATGCTTGCGGGAGGGAACTTAAAAAACCACTCCTGCGCGGCCTCAGAAAGTGTTGCAGGGAAGATCCTGCACCGAGCGTCTTCGGACACTTTCTGAATTTATTGACATGAGATACTGGGTCTCCGTACCCGTCAAAGTTCGGAAGCGTAGGCATTTTAAACTTGCTTGGAGTTTCTGCATTAGCTATCCTCTGTATGAAAGGAGTGCCTTTCCTCCTATCATGGTCGATATAAGACGTCCTTCCCCCGACCAGCTGCTGCACTGCTTGGTTGAGGGCATCTATCTGGGCCTGTACAGCGGCAGGAATCGCTGTAGCCTCTGTTGCTGGGGGGACGTTCTCGCCATGCCGCTCGCGATGATCGTTGAGTACGTCTCGCAAATCCTCGTCTCTTCTCCGTTGCTCGCTACCCCAGAGCCGGTTGAAGACATTATTCTACCTGGGCTGGCCCCCAGCATCCCGTCCATTGGGTTGGTCATCTTGGGGTATCTGGCCGCCACCTCTACCCCTTTCTTCATTCCTCCTACCAGCATTTCCTTTGCCTGAGTCGGCCTCATTATACCCATGGCCATCTCTGAACCTCGATTGGCTATTGTGGGACTGACTGTTCCCTTGATTTCCATCCCTGGCTGAAACGTCCCGAGCGTTAGAGGGTGGCCTGCGCTGGTCGTTATGTCCCCGGGCATTATCATGTCGTGGGGGACCTCGGACCACAGAGCCTAACTTTGAGTTCCTCCTATTACCAGGAGGATACTGACCTCTGTTCGGTAGGTTTGGCTCATCGCCCCTACGGCGTCTAGGACTACGAGGCTGATGCTCGGCCCTATTCTGCCTCTGTTGCGGGGGATTGCCGCGACCAACCTGGGATGGAGGCTGTGCCTCAGGGTCCATCGGGACATCTTCATGGGGCACCTGAGGCTGCTCGGGCCTTTGTGGACTCAAGGGCTGGATTGGTGGGCTAGGATTTGGACCCCTCTGGGGTGGCCCATTGACAGGTTGGTCAGGCTGCGAAACAGGTGCGGCCTGATTCCTAGCCAGTTGCAAGGCTGCCTCGAGGGCTGCCATGGCTTCGCTCTGGCGGTGGTCCATCTCCGCCTGCCTTTCGCTTAACTCCACGCACTGCCATTCAATCTCCTGCTGCTGTCGTGCCATAACCTCGGCAGTTGTCTCTTGACTAGCTTTCAGATTAGCCAGCTCTTCTTGCAGCGCTCCCAGAGTACTCTTCAGCGTCGCATCATCCATTTCTTCCTCCTCAAAATCTAAATGTGGCTCATCCTCGGCCACGCTTGCAGGAGGAGGAGGAGGTGGCAGGTTTGACAGTGCAGCGACAGCCGCCTGTCCAGTTTTCCTTGCAGTTTTCGCCATTGATTTTCTCAACAATGATAAATCAAGCTCTCAATGAAAGCACCAGAATGTTGACCCAGATTTTGGTCAACTGACACGGAGTCAGAATATGCTTGATGTGAATGAATGCGTTGAAAAGAACCGAATGAGAAAAAGTAATAAGAACACGATATTTTATAGTGGTTCGGCACCAAGATCTGGTAATGACCTACATCCACTTAGATTGTTATTGATATGAGAATCAAAGGAGTGATCAAAGAACAAGGGTTCAATGAGTTTCACCAACCTCTGAAGAACAATACAATATTTCCAATAGAATTACACTAGTCTCAAGTAATTTGAAAGCCAAAAGTCCCTCCCTTGAGCTATCTTTCTCTATTTATAGGCTCAAGGGGGATTACACAAGATTGTTATAGATATTCTCTCCAGAATAATCGGATACTCAGGAGATTGTGTGAGTTAAATTCGGGATTTACAAAGATCTTTATAGTAATATCACATTGTATGCAGAACCATCGACCAGACTGGTCGCAGGTAAGACTGGGCCGTCTCCTGCTTATAATACGTCTTCTGGTCGATACACTAGCAGAGCTCTTCCAGGTGTCAGCCACGTGTCCAGGGATTACTTGCCACGTCGTCAATTCCAATTTTTTGGATAACAACCTTCTAGATCTATCACTTATTAATTTATTCATCTAAAATACTTAAATCTTTAATAAACATACATGTGACAAGTGTCACGTTCTTAATTATTCTATCTAAACCTTATGTTATAGCCATGTTTTCCCCCAGGACACGTGGCACGGCACACTGGGTCCATGGGCTATTTTAAAGAGATCCAAGGCCCAGGCTGAGCCGAATGGATGGGAACAGAATAAGTCTGGATGGCCTAATTACTAGCAAGCGGTGCATTGTCCACTGGCCGCCCCCACTCGAGGGAACCGGGACCATGACGTGGGCCCAATTTGTTCTCCCGGACCCAGCCTAATGCGTCATCCGGGATGCGATTCAAGGTGATGGACTCAATTCTAAGAATGGACCAGGATGATAACGAATGAACCCGAGCTCTGGTAAACGAACCAGGGTCCTGATAAATGGACCGGGATATTAGTAAATGAACCCGGACCAGGCGTCCGGGTTGGGCATGTGGACTGTCCCTGACACTGACATCACCTTGAGAAACACGGAGTTTTGTCTCATCAACTAACCTGCAAAAGAGGTTACATACAGAATGTATGCCATTATTCATAACAGTACTGCCACTACTCTGACGGATCTTGTCCCCAAGATCTCCTTAGAAGCCCACGTGGACCAGACTAAAGCTGCGTATTATTGTCAGTTGTACAGCGTAATGCTCAAGCCGGCCCAATGGACCCTGATTAGTGTATTTTGTTTGATATAATCCTTTGTATTAAGCCTCCGTTAATGAGCAAATCATAATTATGCCCGCATTGGGCCCGGATTAGTGCGGCCCAAGTCCAATGCATCAAACTGCCTATAAATAGGACCAGTTGTGCACTGTAGAGAGGATCCAAATTTTCTTTTGTAAGCATATACTCTGCTCAAACTTACAGAAAACTCCATTGCTAAAGCTCTCTAAGCTCTAATACAATAGACTCGTAGATTAAGGCTCTTTAACGCCCCAACCACGTAAAAACCCTTGTGTGATTCTCTTTAAATCCTTTCTTTTTGCTCTCTTATCTTTTATAATTCTAGTTTCCGAAAAACCCGATAAACACCTTAGGTTATAATAAATAATATTCTTAGGACTATCTTCATTAATCAAACCTTATGATAAAATTAATATTTCTAAACTATAGGCTAAACTTATAAAATTCATAACTATCTCTACGAGTTTCCAACTAAATTGTAATGACCCACTACTCTAGACTTTTGGACCATTAACGAAACTATACATACAAATCCTTAATAAAACTTACATTTGCGAAAATACCATAAATTTATTAGAAACTTGTAGAAATAAAAGTTACTTTCATAAAATAAGTAGGATATGGGATCCCATTGTCTTTAAAAACAAAACATGATTTAGAATGAAAGGAATTACATAAGAAGTGCAGAAAATACATGTAAAGATCATAAAAAAAAATGAGACTACATCCTCGAAAATCGAACTCTCGACTCCTTGAATCCATTCACCACCGATACACAATCCCAAGCATCCATGAACCTTACCGCCACTAAAGCTATTTTCCTGCACATAAAACAAAAAGGAATGAGCCTAATGCCCAGCAAGGAAAATCTAACACATAGTTCATATACATAAATTTCATAAGAAACATAAAGACATAACATAACACTTCATCAAACACATACTATAATGGCCATTATTACTTGGGGTCCCATAGACTAAACAAGTCATATGCCCATTAGATTAGTGGGGTCCTACTAGCTAAGTAGGTCATATGCCCATAATCTATTTGGGGCTTGTTAGTCAAATGGGTCATATGCCCAAGCCTACAAACATACATATCATAACACATATCATAACATAAGAAACATAAGATAACATATAAGACATATAACATATGCATTTCTATCCTATTTTCCTTACCAAAGTTACTGGGATAAGAGGACAGTGTTGGGACTTTTGGAACACTCCTAAAACCATATATAACAGGGTGAGTAGATTTGAAGAAAAAGAAATGAAAGGAATGGAGGGACTAAACCATTAAAAAAACATACTTA
Organism: Humulus lupulus; assembly: GCF_963169125.1. Taxonomy (NCBI): domain Eukaryota; kingdom Viridiplantae; phylum Streptophyta; class Magnoliopsida; order Rosales; family Cannabaceae; genus Humulus; species Humulus lupulus. The sequence continues at coordinate 290,420,123 of NC_084794.1, forward strand.
CCAAAACCTTTTTACTCAAGAGCTTAGATTTCCTAACTAAAATAAAATTAAGGTTAGAGGCTGAGTAGAAGACTATGAGAACTTAAAAGAACAAGTATAGAAATGAACTAGAGTTTTGGGTTACCTTAAAGACTTGTAAGACCAATCTACACCTCAAACTGAAATACTATGAAACCTTACTTCCCAAAGTGTTTGATAAGCTTATGGTGATCAAGCTTATGATTTCCCAACCCAGGTGTTACACTCTCACACTCACTTAGCACTTGCAGCCTCTGAACTTAGAGCAAAATATGAATAATGGCTGGGTACTAGGTCCTATTTATAGAGTTTAGGAATGAAAAGATCTAAATTTTACTTGAATAAAAATAATAGCTTTTTAGGTGAAAATAATTTGAATAATCGTTCAGCAGAGGCTGAAGACTCGTTCAAAAAGATGCTGGACTTATCAAGAGGTTGAATGGCTGAAAGGAAAAAGAATTCAAAAACTTTTGAAATATGTTGAAGGAGGCGATATATCGCCCCCTGTAGGCGATATATCGCCTGGGCCAGTATGCCCAAGGTTGTCGTGCATCGTCTCGTGTTTTCCGTATCTACGTGCTGCGATATATCGGCACACGCTGATTAATTAAACATGAAATTACACATTTTTAGCTAAGTTTGAATGGAGTAAACAGCCTTGACTAAGCCCTCAACGTATTCAAAGCTGCTGACTCACCTTATAGCATTCAAACTTTTACCCTTATTAAATTTAATCCTCAAAATACTTAATCTTTAATCACCCATTCATAACATGTGCCTAAAATCCTATTGGTCCTTATCTAAACCTTATGGTATAATAAATATTATTCTTAATATCAGTTATATAATCAAACCTTAGGTTAAAATTAATATTCTTAAACTATAGGTTAAACGTAGAAAATCTATAAGTACTACTATGAGTGTCCAAATAATTCTCGGTCTGAACCAAAAATCCACAGTTACAAAGATAATACTATTAATACTATAATACTACTATCTAACTAGCTAAGTAAAGTTCTTGGACTCTACATAAATCCCGGCTTGAACCAATAACCACGAAAATTAAAATACTAAGCTACTACTACTACTATCTAGCTAAGTAAAATTCTGAGACGCTACACAAACAAGTAATAAAGTAGTAAGTAGATATCGTTCCCACGAGGACTTTTACTAATTACCAAGAAACAATCTTTATTTCTAATTGATTTGACAAATAATGAATATATAATTTACTAAACTAAAAGAGATAAATAATTAACCAGAACAATAGAGAACTAAATAACAAATATATTAATTCAATGGATAAAGATATAAAGTTATTAACTTCATCAACTATCCGAATATGCCTCTCTAATGTGAATTTAAGAATTCATATCTCTATCGTGATAGTAGATTACAACTGTAAATTATATTCTTACTAGGACTTATAACTATCTACAATAAGCAAATCTCTTACATCTCTGTGGTAAATTAACATATTGCATGCATTAAACACGTAATCTCTAAGCTACACAAATCACACTGGTGCTCTCATCCAATATAAATTTATGATTATTTGACTGTAGCATGTTTATCCTTCACTTCTCATATCTCATGTTAAAATCATATAAATCATGCAAATGGTGATCAAACATTCACAAGAATTAAACACAAGACAAATAATTCACAATATTGCTAGGAAATTCATAAAAATTGCATTAGATAATCATAAGGTTTCAAGAAGAATTCATTAACACTCTAAATAAGAAATTAATTCATGATAAAGATAATCAAATTCACTAAACTAAGTATAGATGTAACGACCCAAATTTGCTAATAAGGCTTAGAGCCTTGATTAGCGTGCCTGGATGGCAATAAGTGAATTATGGATATAATATGTGAATATGTGTTAGAGATGCATGTTTAGTTGAATTAAATATGCATGTGGGCCCCAATTGGATATTAGGGGTATGTCTGTGATTTTAGCTCGTTGAGGGTATGAATGTGATATATCTGTGTAGCACGATCCGAGACAGTCCTAGGGAGCAGTTGGCCTGAAAGTCACAACGTACGGGGTTGAGAATCCGACTCAGGGCGAGTCGATGGGTATTTTGGGTATTAGATGAATTATGGGGCTATCGAGTTATGGAAATAAATATTTTGAGATATATTTGAGGTTAGAATGTCTAGGAGGGAATACTGGGGAAATTTACCATTTTTCCCTCGGGGACATTTTTGGTACCCCGAGCCTTGAGGTAACCTTATAGACTTAAGTTGAATAAAACAAAATTTAGAATTATTTAGAACCCTCAGGAACCGACTCTTTCCTTCACCTCTCTTTGCAAGAATTTCTCTCCATTTGGAAGCTTTGGGAAAACTCATGGTGAATCAAGCTAGAGACTAAGAGGTGGAGCTGGGATTTTGGGGAGATTAAAGCTTGGAACTTAGAGAATCTACACAGAAACATAACTCATCAAGGGTTTCAGCGAGGCTCGGGTTAGGGGATTGTGCTCGGGGCATCGATGCTTGGAAATCTCGGGACGCAGGTAAGGGCAAGGGGAAAGTCGACCAACCATGAGTATGGAGAGCATGAAGCGGCGCGTACATGTTTGGCCTGCCTGGCTGCCACGGCCAGTGATATTTTTGGGAAATGGTTGAACTAAACTCTGATTTTTTCGTCTAGCCGACTTTGGTTGTAATTATGTGTTGTAAATATTTCTAAACAGTATTTTGGGATCCCAAATGTCAAACACTTTTTGATTTTCTATAAATGGAATTATTTTCAAAGTTTATAACTCTGTTTATGATTTAATTACACTTTTGACTTAAAACCTCGATTAGCGAGTTAAATGCAAGTTTTAAACTCACTTAGTAACGACTCTGAGGAAGTAGGGCGTTACAATAGACATCACTACAATAGAAATCAAAAGAAGAAGAAGAAGAAGAAGAATGATAAAAACTAGTAGATCTTCAATCCTTTTCCTCCGTAGAGTGATTTCTTCAGTGCCTATTTAGGGTTTTTCTTCAAAAATCATCATAATGTTGCTTATATAATTGTTTGTGTTTTGAATGTGAAACTCCACTTTTGCCTCTGCTTAAAATGTCATAATTCGCACTCTAGCCATTTGAGGCGTCGCGACCCGTGTCCAATAATTGAAATCTGTTGCATCTTTACCTCGACAAGCGTCGCGACCCTAGACTTCTCAAGATTTGGTCATCTCTATCTAATCGCAGTGTTGCGGCTCAAATTTGTAATAACCAAGGTTATTATTTTTCTTATAAGCTCCTTAATTATGACCTTAGGTTAGTTTTAAACTTGAGTGGTGGAAATTCAAAAGATTGCTTTAAGTTTATTTATTTCAAGTTATGATTTCTTGACTTAGAAAATAATTATAATTAGGATAATTATAACTATTTATGGTTCATATTTATAAAGATTTTAGCATATGATCAAATTAGTGTATAGTTTTAAACATTTATAAAAATTATGCACACATGTTATTTGGTGGTTTAAGAAGTATACATGTGACATTAAAATTAAGTCCTAGTTATTGGAATATACTAGCATTGGCCGAAATTCCCTATAGTTTAAGATCGGTGGAATTTTTCATGAATTAAATAAATGAGTAACAAAGCTTTTATTGAAGAACCAAGTCTAACTTGGTTGAATGCACTAGGTGTAGGCTATGTTTTGACTCAATTTTGAACTTAAGGAACTAGGTGTCACTCTAAGCTTGCTAAAAGGAAACTAATTGACTATGTTGATGATAGTTGAAGCTTGTTGGAGTGTTTTGAATTTAAAAACTCTTTGGTGTAAGCATGGGAGACTATGTAGAGAAACTAGTAAGGGCTTTGACTTCATATTGTTAAAGATGAGTGTGTTGCATTTAGAGAGCTTTTGTAGCACTTTGAATGAGTAAAACCAGGGCTGGCCGAAACTATATAGTGGAGGGAAGGTTTGAATTTTGAAAATTTGTTGAATGGAGGCAGAGAGGATTAAGAAAGGGAGTTAGGTTTGGAGTCTATAAATACAGTTATTCCCATCATCATTTTCACACTCAAAAAGCAAGCAAAGTGCTCTCAAGATTTCAAAAATTACTCTCCCAAAGTTCTCATTCTTTTGCCCCATAAATATACCATATAGTCAAACTACTATAGCCTTTATAGTGCTCGGGAATTCTTTTTCTTCTATTTTCTCTATAAAGACTCAAACACTATAACCATTATAAACCTCTATATAGTCGAAATAAACAAGCTTATCAAACCACTATATAGCTTAAATTACCCAAGTATCAAAGTTCTTAGTATTTTTGTTGGAGATATGCATTATTGTGATGGCTCGGGAATTTTGAAGTATTGAACTTTCATTCTAGGGTAAAGGTATGACTTTTTGAGGTTTAGAATTTTTGGAAGTTTAGTTATTACTATAGTCTCTAATTTTAGTCTTTTATGTTTTATATAAGGTTTGGGCGATTCTTTCTTTTCTCTTATTCCACACTCAGGTCAGGAAAATTAGATAGTTTTAGTTATGACATTTTAAGTTATTTGTGTTACCCTAACATTTCAGGTACAAAAGAGATAAGTGTGGCTAGACCTAAGGTGTTCAGAATTTGTATGACGGACCTAAGTGATGTCCGGGGCTTGATTGTCAACCCTTATAAGCACTTATCTTTTCTTTTTCCTGTTTTTGTTATTATGACCTATGTACGACCAATAGAATATGTTTATGATTTAGAGTTAGAGTTAGATTATGACCTATGTACGACCAATAGAATTTGTTCATGATTTAGAGTTTGATTGTGACCTAGAATATAATATTAACTTATATGATTAGTATAAATTAGTGTTGTTATGAATTATAGTATGAACTTATGATATGATTTGTTATGACTATGTGATTATATGATTGCTTATATGCATTTTACTTACTAGGCTTAGAAGCTCACTCCTTATGATGTTATTGTGCAGATAATTGAGGTTAGAATGGCTGGTGGTGAGTGGGACCTAAAGAGCTTAGTGATGTATTCGTGAGGACCATGTAGCCGGTGGAATGATCAAGGATCTATGATTTTATTTATGAAAGCATTTTATTTAAGTATTTTTACTTCCTTTATTCGAATGTTGCTTATTTAATTTTGTCAAAAACCTTATTTATTTTGTAAGAACATGGGATCCCTTTGCTTTATGGTATTTTCTTAAATAAAAAAGCAACATTTATGTTTATGATTCAACGTTGTGTTCTCAAAAATATTATGAGAAATTAGGGAGTTACAAAATTGCCTTTTTTTCACCAAATCGCATCTTCTCGAGGCCAAACACGGTCCGTTTCTCCATTTTCCATAGATCCCGAAATATTATCAAACACAGGCAACAAAGTATCATACTGCACAAACATAACTAAATAAACTCAAAAATTCCCAAAAACAACTCTCTAAAACACTATAAAAAATACTCTATTTTTCAAAACTATCAATTCTTTATTTGTTTATCTAAATGCATATATGTTATAGTGAAATAAGACATAAATATATTTATTTTTTTTCCGTATAGTTTTTTTATGAGAAATCACTTTTTTTTTAAATTTTTCTAGACATTAATTAAATTATATATATTTATAGATAAATTTTTGTTGACTTTAAATTTTTTTAAGTTAAATAATTTAAATTTGATCAAATTAACTTTTTAAATTCATAGCTTTAATTTAGAATTTTTTTTAATATTTTATTATATTGAAATTCATAGGTATTTAATCTAAAATAAAATTAAAAAAAAGTATTTAATTTAAAATTAGATTGCATCATATTTTTATATGTAAATATATAAAAAGTGTGCATCTAATAGATTCTTGGTTTAACCATTTTTTATATTTCCAAAAGGATATTAGCGGCAAAAATACCAAAGGTTTTCAAATACTTTTACTTATATACCAAATTTTTTTTTCGGTGGCAAAAATATCAAATCTTTGCTAATAGTTTCACTTAAATACCAATTTTTTTATTTTGACGGTAATAAAATTAAATCTTTATTAATAGTTGTACTTAAGTACCAAATCTTTTCAAATAATTTTTTTTTATAAATAAAAATAATTTTATATATTTTATAAAAAAACTATTTAAGGAATATATATGTGGCAATAATAGTAAATCTCTATTAATAGTGGCACTTAAATATAAATTCAATTTTTTCTAAATTTTTAAATTTATTTAATTTTTATTAGTTTTTTTATATGCTTTTATAAATTAAAATTGATTTTATATATTTTTCAAAATAATTTAAGGAATATTTACAACAATAATACTAAATCTCTACTGATATTTACCATTATATATAAATTCAATTTTTTTTATTCATTCTATTTTTTCCATTTAATTTTTTAGATTTTAATAATTTAAAATTGATTTTATAGATTTTAAAAATTATTCAAGGAATATTTGAAATAATTATCTTTTAAAATTAGCAAATATTTGGTATTATTTTCATGACAAAAAAAAAAGAATTAATACTTGAGTGCAACTATTAATAAAGATTTTGTATTATTGGCGTCAAAATAAAAGAATTGGTACTTAAGTGAAACTATTAACAAAGATTTGATATTTTTTCCGCAAAAAAAATAATCGGTATATAAGTGAAAGTATTTGAAAATATTTGGTATTTTTGCCGCCATTATCCCTTTTTAAAACTATAGACAATGGTATGTTTTAATTTTATACGAGAAATTTAACTATTGTTGCATTAAATGGGGTACCATAACAAAAATATAGTGCCCATTATTCAAATGTAAGATTGATTCCATTATTTCCCTCAGTTCCCAAAATACCCTTGGCATTTGTTGGACACATTCTCTCTACTCTCTCGATCTTTCTCTATTCTCTTTATTCTAACAAATCAAAACTAGACCAAAATCCCAACCGAAACCCCCAAAATCCCTCACCTCCCTTCGCATTCTTTGTGTAACTATGGGTCTTGTTTTCCACGACCACGACCGCACACCAGTGGCCAGAGAATTGATGGAGGGGACGACCGGAGTAGACGGAGAGGCGTGTAAACCCCAAAATAGTCAAAGGTTAGAACTTTACACATAATTCTTGAATAAATTGTATAGGTGTGTTTTTTTTTTTTTTTTAGTTTTTTGTTCATACGATAGATCGGGGCTTGGGAATGAAGAAATCTGGTTTTTTTTAGTTTTTTTAGTCACCTCGTTAGAAATCAACAAGCCTCGATAGGCCTCGCCAGGCCTCGATGGAACTCGATGGAAACTGGTTGCAAAGAGTTGAAGGGCCTCGACATGCCTTGATAGGACTCGATAGGCCTCGATAGGTTTAGATAGATATTGAATTGCAATGTGTCTTGATGGGTCTTGATAGGCATCAATTGAACATAGAGTTGGGTGAGGACTCAACAGGCCTCGATATGACTCGATAGGTTTAGATAGATATTGAATTTCAATGTGCCTCGATAGACCTCGATAGGTCTTGATAGGCATCGATTGAACATAGAGTTGGGTGAGGCCATGACAGGCCTCGATGGGCCTCGATGAGTGAGGCCTCGATATAGGGATGCACATTTTCCCCATGGGGACGGGACCCTGCGGGGACCCGCCCCTAATGTGGCGGGGAATCCACGTCTAAATGGGGAACAGGGCGGGGACGGGGATAACTTTCAATCCCCGAATGTTAAATGGGGTGGGGACGGGGATAGCACTCCCCACCCCGACGGGGCCCCGTTTAATTTTTTATATATTTTGTAATATTATATATGTATTCTATATCTTTCTTTATGTGTTTTTGTAGTATAGTAGTAAATTTTTTAATATTTTAAATTTTATTTAGGTTAGTGTTTAATATTTTAAATAATAAATATTGTGCAATATTTTTATTTACATATAATTTACAATTTTTATATTAAAATTTTAATTTAAAATTTATTTTTAAAATAAATGGGTTCCCCGTGGGGGTTCCCCGCCCCAATAGGGGATTCTCCACCCCGTCCCCGACGGGGAATAAGTGGGGATGGGGCAGGGACGGGGATTTGAAATACAAATGGGGACGGGGACAGGGACGGGGGGAGCACTCCCCCCAATTCCCCGCCCCGTGTGCATCACTACATCGATAGTACTCGATGGGCCTCGATGTTTGCATTTTTTATTTTAGTTTTGTTTGTGCCTCGATGGTACTCGATGAGTGTATCCAGCATTAATATTGTGTAAAACCTCGACATGCCTCAACAGGCCTCGATGATTTTTGTAGCCTTTGAATTTTTTTTACCTCGATGGGCCTCGACATGCCTTGATTATCCTCGATAGTTACTAGATTGTTTAAAATTGTATTTTTAACATTTTTTTTGTTTTTTTAGATGCCTGGTTTCATTGTACCATTAGAGAAGAAATTTCTTGGCCGTGTCACCTATAGGGGTAGTGCTTACTTGGAAACCCTTATAGAATAGTTTAAGAGTCACAGGCTAATTGAACAAGCAAAGGCATGCCTGTTGGAACAGTTCTTCAAGGCTCAGCCCTTTAGTTTTTCTGGGGTTCTGCTGCATCAGCTTATGTTGCGAAAGGTGGAAAGCAAGAAGGCTGAAGAGGTCCAGTGCTACTTGGGAAACATTCTGTAAATCCTATAATTGGCATTTTTATAGAAATATCTTTTTTCTTAAAAGATAAATTGGTTGATTTAGTTGTTTCCCTTTATTATAATTTTCGGAAATGTTTGTTTCCCTTTATTATAATTTTTAGAATTGTTTGGTTTCCTTTATTACAATTTTCGAAAATCCACTTACCCTTTTTGTGATTTTTGGACAATAATATGCTTCCTTATTTAGCCTATATTGTCTCATTTTGTTTATAAAGGGAAAAAGTATATTGAAAATATTCGGTACTTACCCGAAGTTGTTTATGGATTATTTGCTAATATATTTTCGTGCAGCTCAAGGATTGCAATCAGGAAACTGGTTCTTAATGTCATTAATTGTTGTTTCCTTTTTGAGCTTGTTTTGATCCAACACAGGTCTGAGCTGTCCCCACCGATATCGCATCTGTCGGATCAGCATCTTCTAAATAAGGAAACTCTTCGACAATCAAGAATAACTTCTATGATTCTTGCCTTTATTAGAAGAATTCTTTCTCAGCCTTTGTGAGCACGAAAAAGGACTCTATAAATAGGGCTCAAAAGGCAGTGAGAAAAGGGAACTCTTTGGTGCATTATTTGTGAGCTTTATTGTAATATTTGTGAGAGTTCCTCTTTGTATTCAAGATCATAAGTATTCACGTGATCTTGTATAATTATGTGTGTTTAGTTTTTAGTGGTGAGTTTATACCATGTTCATGAGTGAATACACATTATAATTTGAACACAACGCTTGTAGTCTTCGAGAGAAGATTTTTACAAGCCTTGCGTCGGGAGGATGCAAGCACTCGCTGGCCATTGAAGGGAGTTCAAGTGGTTGAGCATTTCAATCAAGATCAAATTAGTGAAGAGAAGTACAACAAGTTGCGGCAAATCTCAAGAGGGAGTCTTGTTTTGTTTAAGTCAATGTTTTTGTACTTGTGATTCTTTATTAATTGGTTTTAATCTCTAGGCGTGGCCCCAAGGAGTAGGTTATCCAAAAGGGTTTCTGAACCTTGTAAAAATTCGTTGTGTTCTTTATTATTTTGCACTGTCTTTTTATTGTGTTCAGTATCTGTCGTGACAAGTTTGGTTTCTGTCCCGACAGAACTGTAATCTATGTAAACAGTTAATTACCATTCCGCACTTTAATTAATTCACATGGTTTAATTAATTTGGTAATTACTAAAAACAGAATTTCACATTCTTTGCAGATTTGGGATTGCAAAGTTTACTCTAGTCACCGAGCTGAATTTTGGGAACACCCCGCCCCCAGATGAGCTGATAGAGCATCTTTCAAGTGATTGGATCATCTAAGAATATTTTAATGGTGATTCCAAGGTTAGTTTCGGCCAGTTGAAAGATGCTTTGAAGGCCTCGACAACCCCAGAAGATGCATCTAAGTTAGGTTTGTGCTATTTTATAGAGGGGTAATGAATGCCCCAGAGAAGACAACACAGATATGGGGTGATTCCCTGAAGATGGTTGAGGATCTTGACTACTTTTTCAAGTATCCATGGGGGAAGTTGTCCTTCAAGAAGGTTATTAGAGGAGTTCAAAAGGACATGCAAAAATAATTGAAACATTATGAGGAGAAGAAGAAAGAGGGTTCAAGCAAAAAACAGAAGGAGTCGAAGTATAGTTTCTATGGCTATGCTCCCGCACTTCTGTACTGGGCTTTCGAGGCCATGCCAGCTATCGGGAGTAAGTACGATGAGAATAGTGGGAACCAGATTCCCAGGATGCTTAGTTGGGCTACGAAGACCAATATCAGCTGAGTTGGTTCCTATGTTCGCCAAGCGTCGAGTAAGTTCCACTTTATCTTGTTAAATGTCACAAATTAATTGATTAATGGTTTATTTTATTAAAGTTTTTCTGACATATGTTATTCGACCATGTAGTTAGTGGTATTTTCCATGCTGAAGCCACGTCCCAGTGAGGTAGATTACTACAATAGCCTCCCAGACTTTGATTCCAGGTTATTCCTTGAGTTGGAATCAACTGTAGTGGAGGCTGGGACTACAGCAGAGGAAGTAGTACCTGAGAAGGAGGTAGAGAAGTTGGCGGATGTTGCAAAGAAAGCTTCTATTTTTTAAGAGGATGTCCCAAGGGTTGAGGAGGGCATTTCACAAGCCTATGCACCTTCCTCTAGTCAAGTTGCCCAGCCTGATTATGAACAATTGATGCAGAGGCTCAATAAGGTTGCGGAGGGCCAGGCAACATTACTTTAGAATCAAACTACGATCATGGCTCAGTTGGCGCAGCCGATTTCAGTGTCTCAGGTCGATCCACCCACTTAAAATCAGATACAGAGTTTGATATCTTGCCTAAGGACTACGAGCCCGGTGATTCACCCTCCACTCCACAGTCCCAAACATCTCTCGTTGCCAGTGATGCCGATAGTCCTAGTGTACGAGTACTACAGCCTGAGGAGGCAGCTGGCCTTGAAGTTGTCAGGAAGAAACGCAAGCCCAATCATTTTGATGACTTCACCGACCCAACGAAGAGGATGAGAGTAGATAAACATGGGCTATTTACTGAACCTTTGAGGAAGTGTGACCCGCAGTAAGAGAAGAGCTTCCATAAGTGGATGATCCAGAAGATCGACAACAAGAGGGACCAGAACGTCCATACTGGGACGCACGGTGTGGAATGGTTCTTGCAGTTGCACACAGTTCAAACTTGGCTTTGGGATTCAATATGTAAATTACATGTATGTTTTCAATTCAATCACAAAATATGTTGATGGTACTAACGAATTTTCATGTTTTTATAGCATATTGATGTCGCTCTGCACATGCTACGCCACCGACGCCACTTTTATCATGCCGCATTTCGGCAGGATGCTGCAATCATGAACACCACCTTCCCCCAAGTGTGCCTAGGTCGTTGGAATCATTTCAAAGAGATCGGCACTAAGTATACATGGGATGACGATGTGTTGAAAATGCTGAAGGGCAATGATAACCAATTCCTCGTATCCTGAAACAATGTGAGTGAAGAATATTTTTCCTTGCACGTCGAGTAAGCTGCACATTGGATTTCCATTGAAGTCTCAATTCCATTGTGGTGCATCAACATATATGATTCCAACCATAGCGTGCTTAGTCCGGCTCTGTTGGAGGAAGTGATCAAGCCTTAGTGCTTATTGTTGCCTTCATTGTTGTGGTGTTCTGGCGTGTTTGACCACCATGACATCCTCCAAACATATCCTGAGAAGAGAGCAAAGCCTTTTTAGTATTTTTGTATTTCTCTTGAGGAGTGTCCTCAGACTAAGACAAGGTATTCCCCTATTTAATTAGTGTTTTTTGAAATCTGAATATTAAAGTTATTTTTATCTTGTATTGACACAAAATCGATTATATGCAGTGGGGGTTGTGGTATGTTTGCCATCAAACATATGGAGCATTTGGTTTCCAAGCTACCACTCGATACCGCTATCGATGAGAACATGCAGCATTTCAGGACCAAGTGGTGTGTGGACATATTCTATCAGAATTTGTCACCGTGATGCTTTTTACATTTTCTTGATACACCTATTGTATAGTATAGTATATAGTTAGTTTTGTATATGGCTTATTTTTTTGATAAATTTATTAAATAAAACCTACTAAATTCACATAATGTGTCTACCTCGACAAAACTCGATGGGTCAAACGAACTGCCTCGATAGGTAAAAAATAATACTTAACCAAATTTGCCTTGATAGACATCAATAGGACTCGATTGGCCTCGATAGGTAAAATAATACTTAAATAATCTGCCTTGATAGGACTCGATTGGCCTCGACAAGTCCAGAATAATACTTAACCAAATCTGCCTCGATAAGTTCATAATAATACACAACGATATATGCCTCGATAGGACTTTATTGGCCTCGATAGGGTCATAATAATACATAACGATATCTGCCTCGATAGGAATCGATTTGTCTCGATAGGGTCATAATAATACATAACGATATCTGCCTCAATAGGACTCGATTTGTATCGATAGTGTCATAGTAATACATAACGATATCTACCTCAATAGGCCTCGATAGGACTCGATTTGCCTCGATGGGTACAGCTTAAGGCCTATCGAGGCAGACTGACTACTGTGTCGAGGCCTATCGAATCCTATTGAGGCAGACAAGAAAATTATTGTGAAAAGCTATTTATTTAGATCAATGTAGTGTCCCTGAATTTTACTTAGTTAGATAGTAGTAGTAGTTTGTAGTATGTTAGTTTCCGTGGATTTTGGTTCAAGCCGGGACTTAGTTGGAAACTCATAGCAACAGTTATGGATTTTATAAGTTTAACCTATAGTTTAAAAATATTAACTATAACATAAGGTTTGATTAATATTGCTGGTCCTAGAAATATATTTATAATAACCTAAGGTTTAGATAGTGTTGACCTCGTTTTTGGCCAACGACGTGAGAACGTCAAAAATGATGACACCTTCAAGAGAAATAAAACGACACAGACGGGTTTCAAAAGAAAATAAATAACACGCGCAATTTTTATAGTGGTTCAGCCCCAATATGTTGGTAATAGCCTAATCCACTTAGAGTTGTGATTATAGATCTGCACTCAAGATCAGATGAACTGAGTCAACTGAGTTTCTTCAGTACAGATTACAAGAATACAAGAATTCTTTCAGATACAAGCACTTTCTCTCTCTAGAAAACTCAGACCCAAAATTTCCCCAAAAAAGTCTAAAAAGAAGAAGAAGCCCCATTTTCTGATCTCATAAACCATGTATTTATAGGCTTAGGAACATACATTTGATATCCCCTAGAATCGGGATATTTCATTATATTTATTATATATAAATTACAAAAATATTCAAAATTTAACAGAACACCAAATTTGTGGGAAGAATGAGAGATTCCCGCGTTTGCTAAGATCGGTTCTTGTTGAAGCCGTTTATGGGAATCTTGACTTTGTCCTCCTCTATCTGGTCGACCCATATCTCCTTCAAGCTGGTCGAATACACCTCTACTGGAAAGTCACGCACTTAGCTGGTAGGATATACACTTGCTGGTAGGACATACACTTCTCTGGTCTAACATGGCACTCTGGTCTAGCATGCCATTTCTCTCGTCTAACATGGCACTCTGGTCTAGCATGCCATGTCTTTACTTGGACAGTCATGCACTTGCTGGTAGGACATGCAAGTGCTGGTCGGACACATGCATGCTGGACATACTCAAGTGGTAGGACATGCAAGTGTTGGTCGGACACATGCATGCTGGACATATGCAAGTGGCAGGACATGCAAGTGCTGGTCGGACACATGCATGTTGGACATATGCAAGTGGCAAGACATGCAAGTGCTGGTCGGACACATGCATGCTGGACATATGCATACGGACCAGGCCTTTGTCTCTCCTCGGACGCATGGTGTCCGACCGGACATGCATCGGGCTCCTCGGGTGCACTTGGCTCGGACATGCCAGTGCTGGACAGCAAAGTCACTCCTGGTCGGATGCAACTTACCCGGTCGGTCATGACACCTCTCAAGCAGTCAAAACTCTTCATTGATGTACTGGGCCACTTCTAAGCCAGATCACCCCAACCATTCCTTGCCACTTGTCATTTCTATTGCCACATCATCATTTTCAATTTTTGGGGATAACAGATAGAATTAATAAGAGCATGACATTTTTCATAATCATGTTTATTAAGGATTTAAGTATTTTTTATGAATAGTTTAAATAAAAGAAAGATCTAGAAGCTCTATAACCTTCCAGCAATTGTTAAGAAAACGTTTTGACTCAATCAAAGCTGTTTAATCAATTCAAAATATGTTGAAAAAGTGCAAATACGTGTTTGATATATCAATGTATGGCGATATATCGCAGCTATAGGGGCCGATATATCACCTACGGGAGATACGGAAAACACGTCGACTTCGCACAAACGAACGAACGGGGCTCGGGATATAGGTCTAGGCAATATATCGCCCCTGGGAGTGATTTTTGAATACTTGAGGATTTTAAATTTAAAAACAGCCTTAACCACTTGGACCTGCCCTTGAACGATTTTGACCGAGTTCTAGAGATCTGTTGAACGAAATTCAAATCTTTTTCATTAATTTATTCAAATTAAAAAGGGTTAGTTTCACTCCTTGAACTCTATAAATAGGACCTAGTACTCATCTATTTCCTTCATTCTTCAAGCATTCTTCAGAGCCTCCAAGCTGCTAAGATTACTATAGAGAGAAACACTTGGGTTTTGGGATAAAAGCTTTTCCAATCTAAGCTTTTCTAAACACTTGGGAAGTAAGATATAGAGTTATTTTGGTATTGAGGTATAGATTAAGTCATAAGATCATTCAAGGTATTCATATCCTTAAGTTCAGTTCTTCAAAGTTCTTTTATTCTATTTTCTTTCAGATCCTAACTCTTGTTTATGATTCTTGGTTAGGTGTTTAAGTTTCTTGAAACTTAAGGTTTTCAGTAAGTTTCTTCTTTGATGGTTTAGTTCTCTTTTTCATCTCATTTCCTTAACTCATGGTTCTTATTGTTGGTTCTAGGAGTGTTCCAAAATCATGTTCTTGTCCCCATATCCCAATTTTTGGTGAGGAAAATAGGTTAGAATATATGTGTTTATATGTTTATGCTATGATATGTTTTATGTTTTATGCTATAATATGTATAAATATGTTTTGTAGTCACTTGTGGCTTATAGTTGCTTAGATAGCAAACCCCAAGAATTTTTATCATTATCGTAGTTTAGAGTTATGATTTACCCTACCTCGATTAGTAGACAGAGGACCTAGATGGGCTATTATATACTACCTTGTGATCTAACCTGCCTCAATTAGTAAACTGAGGACCTAGATGGTTTTATCACATGCTACGGTAATGAGTTAATGGCCATTAATATTGTAGTCCTATATGATATACGTTGTTATAGTCATATGTTTTATAGTATACAATATAGTCTTATGTTTATGATTTATGATATATGTTGCTAGTAGATTTTCCTTGCTAAGCATTAGGCTCATTCCTTTCTTTTTAACTTGATGCAGGAAAATGAACATGGAAGGCAGGAAAGATTCGTGGCAGCTTGGCATGTGTGTTGAGGATGAATGGACTGAGTGGACTGCTGGAAGATCAAGGATGAAGTCTTTTGTTTTATGTCTTTATGTATTTCCGCACCTAGTTTTTTTAAACATTTGATTAAAGTTATGATGTTTTATTTATGTTTTTATGTATTAAACAATGGGTACCCATACCGTATTTTATATTTCATACTTTACTTTGTATTTGGCACAATATTTTGGGTTTTAAATAAAGTAATGTTATTTCTTATATATGTATTCAAGTTAGTAGCTATGTCGTAGTAGTTTTTAATGGTCCGAAGTCTAGAATTAGTCGGGGCATTACAATCAAAACCAACAAAGTATTAGGAGAGGTACCTGAATATAATAAATGCAGCAAAATCAATTGAATTATTACATAACACAAATTTTTAAAGCCTAGCCTTACATACTTCCTATTATGCCCACTACCACCACATCTGCTACACTTATGTGGCTTGACGATCTTTTTCCCCACGTAAAGCATAGCGGTTTGTCTTTCGACTATCCATTTTTTGCTTCATGGGCCTTCCTATAGGGGTTTTCTCAACGAGGACGCCGACAACCATATCTCTGATGTGATCAGGGATTACCCATTCATCCTCATTCCCAACAGGTTAAATATTTTCCTTATAAGTGTCCCTCAATGCCTCGATTCTATAGTAAGGAGAACACAATGAGTAAATGATTATGCTTCTTTTTCTGGCTGCAGCAAAAGCATGTACACAAGGTATCCCAATGGTTTGGAACATGCAACAAGAGCATGATTTTGTGGCCAAGTTCACCTAACAATCACCATTACCATCGACCGCAAGAAAATCATGATGACCAAGGACTTGGACATCCAGAAAAATTGCTTTATCACCTATTTGCTTCACATCATTTTCCATCTCAGGTGATAACACAATTGTTGCTTTTGCAACTCTTTCATGTCTATCGGAAAACCAAGATTGAAGAGTGAATCTTATGAATTCAAGAAAAGTGGCAACTAGAAAGCTCCTTGCCTCCTTGGTTTTATTGTTAAAGTTTTATGCGTAGTTACTCGTCATGATATTGTATCGGTTTCCAAGAAAATAAGTGCTACCCAACCTTTCAAAACCAATTCCCTCAAGATATTGAGCAATGGGTGGATCAAATACCTTAATCTTGTCAAAGAACTTGTGAAATTCCGTTCTTTGAAACGCGTACGCTATACACCCCATGATGTCTTGACAGTGGTCAGTTTTGAATTTTGCCACCACATTCATACAAATGTGGTGGTAACATGCACCGTGATAGGCATCTGGGAACACAAACTCCAAAGCATGATTAATGTTTTTATGCTTGTCCGATACAAAAGCTAGGTTCTCAACGTCCTCTATGGCTTCCTTCAATTTTCTCATGAAATAAGTCCAAGAGTTATGGTTCTCACTGTCCACCAATGCAAACGCAATCATAAACAACTGGTTGTTTGCATCCAATGCAACACCACAAAGCATGTGGCCACCATACTTATTCTTTAAGAATGTGTCGTCCACACAAATGACAAGACGACAGTATTGGAATCCACACCTAGAAACACCGAGGGAAAAGAAGCAATACAAGAAACGACCATCTTCTGCTACAAAATCAGCAATTGTATCTGGGATTTTATGCTCCAGCTGACACATGTATCCAGGTAACTTGGAGTATGATTCCTCAAGTGTCCCTCTGACATACATAAGAGCCTTTTCTCTGCATCTCCATGCCCTCTCATAGCTCATTTTGACCCCAAAATAGTGCTTCATGTCCTCCCTTATGTTGTTTTCCATGTACCGAGTACCATCGGTAGAAAATTTCCTCTTGATTAGGTGGCCAACAACCCACGGTGATGCTTGACGGTGGTCCTTATCTTAAATTTCTTGTGAGCAAGTGTGCACTTTGTTGTATACAGTAATCTCGAACATTTCAGATCGCATTTTTTTCTTACCCCTCAATCTCCAACCACAATCAGGATCCTTGCAGGTAATGTACCACACATCAGTCCCAGATTTCTTCATCATAAACTCAAAATTATTCTTCATTGCAAATATGGATGCTTTGGTTTTCAATTCAAGCTTAATCTGAAAGAACTTGCCAAGGTGAAATTCTCCTAAAGCTTTTTCGGTTGAGGAATGATGTTGATGTGAGGCCTCTATATCTTCTTTGGTGAACATGGGAGCACTCCATGTTCTACGATCTTCACCTAAGTTCAATGGAGAACTCCATCTAAAACTATCATCGGTTCTACTTGGTCCTGGACGACTACTGTTGGTCCCAGGTGTTTGTCGATCTTCTATTCTATGCTCCTCAACTACCATAACATTTGAACTCTATGTTGGCGAATCTGCCCTAATATCTAGCCCACCAAGATCTATTGCATTAGCAACAGGATCGCCGTTGACATAAGAATCGTAGCCATAGGGATCATACTCCGTTGTGACATGAAAATATGGCGGATCTCTAACAGGGATATCATCATAGACTAGGAACAAATGTCCCAACCTCACATTGAGTTCCTTTGAAACCATGACATGGGGGAGAAATGTTCTCTTCAAATAGAACTTCTTTATTAACACTGGGAGAGGCCAATGCATTTCTTATATGTCCCTTCTTAACCAATGTCACACATAGAGGAATCAACTTCTCTACAGATTTCGATGCTAACCCAATGAATGCATGCACATGCCTATCCTTTTTTATAACGGTAGGTTTGACGGATTGTGATAGGCATGTATACGGGACCTCAATTTTTAAGTCATGCACACATTTATCCACTTCAAGCTCATTGTACAAAATGTCAAACAGTTGCTCATACGTCACACCCTTCTCCAAAGGCAGAAATTGATTTTCAGCATCCCTGAAAATCTAATCCCTATTTTCCAGTTCCCAAACACCATTGAATGCAACAAATATGGAAATAGTCGAATCTATATCAAACAACAAAAAAATAAGTCAAAAATTAAAATAATAACAAAAAATAGCAAAAAATCAATTTCTGTCGAGATATGTCGAGGCCTATCGAGGTTAACCTATCGAGGTCTATCGAGTACAATTGAGGTATATCGAGGCAGACTGCCCAACAAATTTCTTATGAACCCATCAAGCCCCATTGAGGCATATACTACATACATTAAGTTCTATGCCTCTATCGAGGTCCATCGAGGACCATCGAGTCTCATCGAGGTATCCATTTTCCTAAATGTGTGAGGGTTTTATTAAGGTCCATCAAGGACCATCGAGGTTGTCATTTTTCCTAAATGTGTGAGGGTTTTATCAAGCTCCATCGAGGACCATCGAGGCATATCGAGGTACCCATTAATATAAACATATGAGGGTTTATCGAGGTCCATCGAGGACCATTGAGTCTCATCGAGGCAAACAAAAAACCTAGAAAAAAAAACCAAGAAATGAATGAAAATCCATTTTGACATTGAAAAATTACAATTAAACATGAAGGCGTACACAGATATGTTCGAAATAGCAAAAGCAATGTAGATAAACAAGTTTCCTCACTACATATAACAGATATATACTTACCCATACGATTTTTGCCCCTATATCCAAAATCCAAAATGAAGTTCTCGCCTTGAAATGATTCACAACTTGCCCCTAGATCTGAAATCTAAGCTCGAAAATTAGTATAGATTAAGATAATGGTGGCTGCCTTGTTTTTTTTATGAATGAGAGCTTGAGAGATAGAGAGGGAAAACGTGAGAGATAGAGAGGGAGAAGACAATAGGAGAAAAAGATAGGGAAATTTATGATAGGGACATTTTGGGAATCCATGGGAATACTAGAATAAAAATGTGATGTTTTTTTAGCATGGTGTCATTTTGTTATATGGACCACTTTTATGCATCAATAGTCAAATTTCCCTTTTATATATATATATATGTCATTATTTTATAATATATAACATTTTTTATTTATTTAAATTTTATATAATAAATAAAAAATAAATTAATACATTTTCTAAAAAAAATTAAGTAAATATACATTACACGTTGTTTTTACCTAGTATATATATACACACACAAACACAAGTATAGAAACACATACACACAAACATATATACACATACAGATGCATGAATACAAACACATACACACAGGGATATATATATATCGGGGCTGCCTACTGTCCCGCTGGGCCAAATAACAATACAGTATCGTTTTCTAATAATAGCCACTAGATTTGAGTAAAATAATCATCAATGGCTAAGATGTTGTAATGACCCAAAATCCCTAATGTGGCTTAGAGCCTGGATTAGGGGGCCATAATTGATTTATTATGCCATTATGTGATTATATGCATGATTATGTGAGTTATATTATTATATGATGATAAATGCATGCATGTGGGTCCACTTTTCATTATAAGGGTTGTTGACGCCGTTTTTCGTCAACTTAGAAAAGAAGAGCAATTAAACAAAATATACCTAAGGAAACAAATAGTATAGACAAGATTTTTTACGTGGTTCAGCAGTTAAAATCTGCCTAGTCCACGAGTCTGTGTTATTTACTCTTTTGGGATTCTCCTAAAGCTTTCTAGAAGCAAATATACAGAGTTTTCCCAATACCCCTTTTACAGTCCTTACAAATGAATTGTTCCACTCTATTTATAGAGTGATTTACCGAATCTCTTCCCATATATTTCGGGGAATTATTCTACAAATCAATTAAATGCACACAGTTACTGCGTACGAGTATATATCCCATGATATTTGGGATTTAATAACATATTACATCTGATCCCTTAAGCATAGGGATTTTACAACAATAAACATGTTCACACACAGCTTGCGAGCTTGGATGCTAGGCTCACACACCTTCGAGACTTCTGAGCTCGACACCTTGGTTCGCCTATGTTCTCAACAAGTAACGTTGTCGATATAATCCTCTCCGAGCTTACAACGCTCGAGCTCGAACCATCTTGCCTGATGGCAGGAACTGAATCATGAGATTTTTACAAGTGTTGAGCTATTTCCATTGTGAGCTTCGAGCCTAACTTATGACCACGGAACACCTCTGAAAATACGTAGTTTCTAAGCTCACTAATTCTGATGTTGTCACGTTTACTGCTCAGGGAGACTGTCTTTGACTTTCTCATTAATGTTGATTACATGACGACTATGCTTATTTCAAGCTTACACCTTACGAGCCTGAATTTCGAGATCAAGATTTCCACTTTCGAAATCAAGGTGTAACATTTTGCCCCCTCAAAAGTACCAGTTCGAATCCTATGAGAAAGAAACTTTTGAACTGCCACCTTCGAAAATCGGGCCACCTACTGCACTCGAGTCTGAACGCGCGTCAACCACGAATTGCTCAAACAAAGTACTTGAGTACTTTTCCAACGCATCCACGTCTTTTCGCATTCAGCTTTTTGCCACCATTGTCACGTTTGCCCCCCATCCGTCAGATCACACTCAAGATCAAACCAAAGGCTCAGATATACTCGACCCTTGACATCCCATGGGTTCATATATATGAGTTATCTCTCCTCCTTCATCATCTTCATTTTACATTCCAATTTTCAGAGAAAAAGAAAAAATCAGAGCCGTAAACTCTCATTTCCTTGTTGCATGTTCTCCAAACCGAAGAGACATAACAACCTTGGCATTTTCGACTCCATGAGAGCTTCCTTACAACCGCTCACATAGTCATCGATTTCACTATATCCACTAGCCACTGTGTGTAAGTTTCTTGTTCTTTTATCTCTTCATGCATTTTTACGTTCTTCATCCCCATATGAATGCATGCTATAGTTGGTAGTTTTAGTCGCACTTCTTAGCTGATACTTTCGATTCAAAGTATTTGACAACATAGTTCTAAAACCCATATTTAGTGCAAAAAATATGAACATAGGGTTTTTTTTTTCAGATTATAGGTAGTGTATCGTGTAAGCCAAGAAATTGGGGTTCTGAATTAGGGTTTTAATTGCACAAATCCCAAAATTATCACCTTTTTGGGTAACCATCAACTTTATCCCTGAAAATCTGGGATTCCTAAAATGAATCCAAACTTTCCCACTCTTGCGTTAAGCATACGCTCGAAGCCCAAACTTTACAATAGTTCAGGGGATTATCTTCGAATTCAATATGTCCTTTCGAGACCTCGATCTTGATTGAGCTTACTCCATGATCTCGGGCTTTCGAGCTCAAATCACCAAAACTATACTCTGATTTCTTGTATGCCTGGCCCTCACCCTTTTCTTTCTTGCTAGATGTCGCATAACTCTGAGAATCGATGGGGGTCAGTGCTCGCAATTCCTTATTCTCCATCAACTCCCAGTCCAGAGTCTCCCTTCACTCGGAACCAGCGACTGATACGCGAACACCACACGAGGTGCGAACAAGAGGACATCCAAGCCCATTTCTGACGTCAGATTGACGAGGTCGAGGAAAGAAAAAAGGAAAATACTCCGGGTCGCGATTTATCCCAATCTGGACCCCAAGATCAAGCCTATCCTACTCGATCCAAAACTCAAAGTCACTGTTGCTTACGAGCCTGGTGCACTTTCCTTTTCGCTGATGGAGGACCCTTCAAATCGCCCCTCTACTTCTCAAGCTACAACCATTCCTACCTCCAGGGAGGAATTCTTTGAGGCTAAGCACTATTAGAGCTCAGTCACTTCAACAGGCCAAATTTCTGACATTCTAACTTGCCACGGCCTAAATCTCTCCAGCACGCTGATGTGTCGACCTGCAACTCCGAACGAGCAGAGCTGCTACACCTTGGGTGATGGCAGACCCGATAGTAAGATTAAGCTCGTGGCTTGGATTCGCGAGCATATGAAGGCAGGGGCCCTACTGCCCCTAAAATCTTTTTTAAGGATTTTCTGAACTTTGTTGTGCTCGTTCCATTCCAACTCCAGACTAATTCTTATAGGGTTTTGTTCGTCCTCAAGTCCCTGTACCACGAGCTGAAGTGGGTAGGATCCTCACCTCAAGAAATCCTGTATCTCTTTTGTCTGAAGAGCAACCCCTCTCGAGCTTGGGGAGGAGATGGCTTCTACTATTTGTCGAGCTACCCAAAGGAGAAGAAGATCTTCGAGGATATGTCGAACCATCCTCCAAACTTCAAACTGGCCTTCTTCTGGACGGACGGCCTCGCTCCTTCAAAATTCTATTCATTCCAACGAATTCGTAAGTACTCATACATATTCATTTTCTTGCTCGATTAATGACTAAGCTCGAAATAATAACACATCCATTTCTTCAGCCAACTATCACCGTCCCACACCCACAGAGTCAATGGTGGAGCATAAGGCAGCTCTACTCCAGTTGCCGTGGTCGGCGATCCCTATCCTATCTTCTCTATGAAGAATGACTCTGAGCCTGTGGTCTCTTGGAGGAAGATCAGTCGACAGACGACACTACCTACCGGAATTACTTCAATTGGGAGCATGTGCTACTTCCCACTAAGGAGCTCCCCCCGAGATGAAGGTCATCGAGCTCGCAGACTCGTCCCTCTGTGGCTCGCCGTCATGACAAACCCACCTCGGGAAACGAAGCCCAAGACGAGGCCTCAAGCTCGATGGTGGAGGTAAAGTAATACTTAGCTCAGCCATGTGGTCTCCTTCTATGCTTAAGCACAAGCCCAACACTCTGATCCTATTCCCGGATTCCAAAGATAACTTTCATGTTTGGTCCTGGATAGATCATAGGGTACATAGGTTTGATAGTTGGTTATGCAAATTCCAAACTATGTATAGTTTAAACGAAGTTTGGGATGAGGTCACTGTTCAATATGGGACCAATGACTATAGAGACCTTTCGAGGCTATCCCCCACATATAGGGAAGGGACTCCCCCAGCATCCTCTGAAGATAAGGGGATTACTTGGTCGCCGAGCACAAGCTCGGGGGAAAGTACCAGTTAGGTTTCTTTTGAATTTAGCCTTGTTTCTTTTTTGTAGTTTAGGCTCGATCACTAATGTGTAAATTGTGTATGTGCAGGCGACATGGAGTTTGATTTAGACAATGTACTCAACCGTCGCTTGGGAGCCAAGCAGAGCAAGCGCCCGAGGGCGTCGTAAAGAGCGCAACGCCCTTCCAAAATTTTGAAGAAATCTGAGGCAACACCTCCTGTCTCGGACACTCATGGCCCGAGCCTACCCACTGATCCAAACCCTGAGGTTAGAGTATCCACCAAGATCTTGCTTCCCTCACCTCCTCCTGCAATCAAAACTTCTCAACAAACTGCTCTAGCTCCAAAGAAGCAAGTTCCCACACGGGAACACTTGTTGTCGATTTCGACCCATGCCCCTAAGTATGTGATCGACAATGCTGCTAGGACACACAGAGCCAGTCTGGGCTCGGATGTAATATCCCAAGTTGGCCAAAGTTTTAGCAACCTTGGCGCCCCTCAATGGCAGTTCCTCACCTCCTGCCGAGACAACAACACCCTTTTTGACAAGGGCAGCGAGCTCCTCACCTCGGTAAGTCCTTTTACTCTGTCATGTTGCTCATTCGAATGTATCTTGTATGTTTACTAACCCATTTTTGTTTGTGTACAGGCTTTTGCCGCATTTTCTCAGCTTAATTACAAGCTGAACAATGAAGTTCACTCGAGACTGTCCTATGCTCAAGAGGTGAAGAACCTCCAGATAAAGCTCGCAGACGAGCTTATGGCTGCGAAGTTGACAATGTCTGAGCTCGAGTCAAAGCTGGAGGCTAAAGATTCTGAAATCAAGGAGAGAGACTCCAGAATCAAGGAGCTTGAAGAGCTTAATTCCAAGCTCGAGGAGGAGAAGAAATCCATCATTGAGATAATCGAGAGTGAGAAGGCTCGCCTCCTCAAGGAGTTTAAGCAGAAGAAGGATCATGTTGTCGACATGGCCATGTACCGTATCTGGGCCAACAACCCTGATCTTGACACAAGCTTTCTGGACAACCTTGAAGATGAATTCCTTAAGAGGTGGCAAGCTCGACTCGACGAGGAGGATGCCATGGACGAGGCAGAGAGGTGGCGGAGAAGTCTGGTGCTGCTGACGAGGATGTGCCTGCTTCATAGGAGCGAGGTCATGGGCTGCGTCCCATAAATATTTGTAACACCTTTTATATTTTTTCCCTTGGGGCAAAGACAATACATAGCTCATTTTAAGTCTATTTTATGTTTACTTAAACAGTAATTTTAATCTTTATGCACACAATTTTCTAGCTCAAAAACTTTTATGCATTTGATTTTACATTCATCTTTTACTTTAATATTTTTGCTTTACATTTCTGGGTCGAAATATTTCAAGCATTTCATACTAAAGGTTTGCTTTTATGTTCGTTTATTCATACAAACACACTTTTTGGATTTAAGTTTGAGTTTCAATGCATTCATGTACAGTTTACTCGATATATCCATGTCCGATCTCGTTATTGTCAAGATCGGAATTTACTCTTTCCATGCACTCGAAAGTACTTATATGGATTGTAATCTTAGTAGTTTAGTTATATTTTGCTCCTCTTGTTCCTTTTCTCATCCTCGAGTAGCTCCTCAAGATTGTGAGGTCGAAACTTATTTTTGCAAAATTTTCCAGCCTCGGACTCGACTTAATTCGAAGTAGGTTTATTTACATTCCAACTTTTTGTCAATTAGTTTTAGTTGGTTTGTTCCAAAATTATTTAGCTCGCGTGCTAGGTTACTAATCCTTACACATACCTTTTATAGTCTGGTTATGACCAGACTATCTTAGCTCGCGAATCTGGTTATATCCAGATAGCTTTAGCTCGCGTGTTTGGTTATTAATCCATACACTTATAACTTTATAGTCTTTTTATGACCAGACTATCTTAGCTCGCGAATCTGGTTATATCTAGATAGCTTTAGCTTACGTGTTTGGTTATTAAATACACTTATAATTTTTATGGTCTGGTTAAGGATCCAGACATTTTTATTTTATGTTATTTATTTTTTCAAACTTATGGTATGATTGTATACCACTGATGCCCCTTTAATATCCTATGAGTGTGACCATAGGTTATTGAATTTAGAGAGTTTGAAAAAAATACAACATAAAATAAAGAAAATAACTTTTTGAGCAAAGTTTAACATTTTATCAGCAAAAGGTCTGAAAAATAAGTTACAACAAAACACCCTTCCTACATTATTGGTAATAAGGTCATAGATATTCACCATTCCAAGCTCGTGGCACCAACTCTCCATTTAGTCTCGCCAATTTATACACCCTAGGCTGGATTATAGACTCGATCTGGTAAGGTTCTTCCCAGTTAGGTCCGAGTACTCCAGCAGATTGGTCTTCAGTTATGTGTTGGAGATTATTGTTTGTTCAGCAGAGTGTTTACAAAACTTAAAACGTAAGCATAAAAACTGAGGCTAAACATTACCTTAGGAGGAACTGGCTTTATATAGTCAGCCAATCCTTCAACTAAGCAAGAGGTGGCATCTCCACCTAAGCATGAGGTGGCATCGCCACCTATGCTAAACAAATCCAACTTGGCCATATGAGTCACCTTCCACACCCTATGAGGTGTCAACTGGTGTAGCAAACCCTTCAAAGGAGGAATTCCCTCACATCTGCCACGTGTCGGGTGCTAAATGACCAGTAACTTCCCATATGAGCCACCTGGGTGATGACAGCACACAAGGATGACACAGCCAATTGACCCAAAACTAGGCAGCTCCCAGCAACTACCAAGGCACCGCACGCACGCTTGCGCCACGACCACGCATGATAACTCTATATTTTAGAGTTATTAATTGAGTTTTTGAACTTAAAAATTTAAAGTGAAATAGAGTGTTTGTGTTATTATTATGTGGTTTTAGTCATTTTATCTTTTAATTTTGTTTGTGTATTTTGTTTTAATTAATGATAACTCTTGTGGAAAATAATGGAATTATATTTTAAAAATGTGTATCTATTTTGAAAGCAAAAAAGAAAGGGTGCTTGGAAAGCTTAGTGAAACATGTGCAAGGAAATCATCTTGGAGCTGAAATTCTGGCACTGTGTTGTAGCATCAGTCAGCTTTGCTATTGTAACGCCCTGGTTACCTCAGAACAGTTACGGTGATCGGTGAACCGGAAATTTGACCCGCTACCCGAGTCCTTTGGTTAAAAACGTGCTCTAAGTGTGATTAACAAGTTAAGGTGGAAAATCAATAAAAGGAAAGGATATTTTTCATTATAAACTGCTCTGCAGAGCTAATCAAAACATTTACAAGTTGTTCTTAGTACAAAATGGTCATTACTATTTCAAATTTACAATCCCGCCGACCTAAGCGGCAAAAATAGGGTATTCCCCCTAGTTCCTCTAAGAACTCCTTGGCCGTGGTGGTCAAGCGGTCGCACACCACCTAAGCTCTCCACTCAAAGCTGGGTGAGCTTTTCTTTCCCTTTACCTGCACCATATAGCACCCATGAGCCAAGGCCCAGCAAGAAAACACAATATAGCATGATATAATATCAACATTGATCATAATAATCATTCAGGACTATCAGTCCAAAACAGACAGGTGACAATTGCAAAAGTCACTAAAGTGGGTACAACCCCCTTTAGCCATGTGATGATAGGGTCACCAGGGCTTAATAGATAAGTGAACCTTTCATAGGTTTGAATAGGATAGGTGAATGGTGACTAGTCACCAACATAACCTTCCTCATGACCATAGAGTAATATCCCTGGAACATCGTTCCCTAGCCATGTGACAATAGTCACCGGGGCCTTATGCCCTAGCTCTAAGTAACTAGTCTTAGACTAGCCAAGCGCTTATAAGTTTCACCGACCTTAGGGTCGGTCCAGCATTAACGCCATAGAGCCATTCAATGCTGATATCGATTAGATCTAATCTTCATTTGGCCTTGCGTTCATGACACTATGCCATTTCTGACTCTTAGGTCAGTATCCCTGACTAGTCAGTACATATACAAGTATACAACATTTGCTAGCGTTTAATAGGCAATCCATGTCCACATTTATCAATCAACATGCCTCAATACAATCACGCATGTCATATATACACAGGGTGCAGTTTCCTAACCTCAGATTCGAGCTAGAACGATTAAAAGAACGACCCTTGAGAACGATCAACCTTTAGTCCTTTAGTGGTCACCTAATCATAACCAAACACAGGACATCATTAATAATAATGATCAACATAGTTTTCCAAACCCATATCTAGCCTCCAGGACAACAATCCAAACTAATCCAAGTAGTAGGAACACTCCCGAGGTCAAAACATGCAAACAGGGTGAAAACTGGGCAAGGGTTGCGACCCTAGCACCTTGGGTCGCGGCCCCCAGAACTTCCTGAAGCAAGGGCTGTGGCGCCCTTCATCAAGGGCCGCGGCGCCCAGCAGGCACAAAGAGCCCCACCTGCTTCTTCATGACAGGCCGCGGCACCCCAAGATCAGGGTTGCGGCCCCCAACTCTGGGCCATTCCAAAACACGTTTTTAACACTCCAAAGCCTCAAAAATCATACCTAAACATTCCCCAATCATCAAATCAAAGTTCCCAAGCTTCCCAATGCTCCAAAACCCTCAAAACCCAAGGTTCGAACGAACCAAAAACTCAACAATTTACAAAATTTAATTCAAAGCTTAGAAACTCGAAAAACTCAAAACTTAAACTTCGATTACCTTCGATTGGGTTGTTTTCCATCAAATCCTTCGGTTAGAAGCTTATAATATTTCCTAGGATCGATATGCCTCGATCCTCGCTTAATTCCGACTCCTAGAACTCGAGATTTCTTCAAAAAGGCTCGAACAGTAAAACGAACTAACGAAAGGGAGAACGAGAGGTTTTCTAACGTACGTTCTATCTGATAAGCTACTTCAAGCTTAAGTAATCTCAAATAAAACCTAGTGCTCGGGGTCCCGAAAACACCCCCGAGGACATTATAGTCAAAACTTCCAGAATTCCATCCTAATCTCAAATATTCCCAATTTATCATCAAATAAACATTCATATTACCCCAAAATTGACTCCGTTATGATAAAACCGCTAATCCATTATATATTACCGTCTCATGCTGAATAGCTCGAATATATCTCCATAATAATGGAATCTCATTCACAAATCACATTATGCACCCAAATTCACAAATATACCCTTAACGGGCCAAATTATCAAAATATCATAATATTCAAATGTGGACCCACATGCACACATATAACATCATATCATAATGCAATTCACATATACATGCATATTATTAATTAATGGCATAATTAAGCAAGTATGGCACTCTCGACCTACTAATCCTGCCATTAAACCACATCGGAGAATTCGAGGCATTACAGCTGCAGCAAAGTGTGGGCAGCCAGCAACATAAAGTTGGCACACTTGGCATGTGATTAAATGAGGTGGAGAGACTTGAATAATGGGAGGATGAGGTGGAAAGCAACTGAAAAAGTCTGAAAAAGAGAGTGGTCCCCACGTGTAGAGATGGAAAGAGAGGGTTTATACCCTTTGTGGGCCCAAAAATAAAAAAAGACATCTTCTCCAAGAAAGAAACCCAGCCGCCCAACACCATTGAAGGAGTTTTTCTGCACTTTTGGGAGCTGAAACATCAAGAAAAAAAGGGGAAAATCCTAGGAGGAGGAAGCTAGAAGAAGAAGAAGAATTAGAAGACAAAGAATAGAAGATTTCTATCATTTTGGCTTGTCTTTCTAAAGTCTATTTTCCTATAATTTTATTTTTCTCATCTTGAACTCTTGAGATAATGTTGAATATATGTTGTGGTGATTTGGGTATTTTGACTATGACTAATTTGTTGTGTGTTAGGGATATTGATGAACCCTAATTTGTAATCTACCCCAAAGTGTTGAATGTTTTATGCAATTTTTCTCTTGTTCATTTGAGCTATATTTATTGTGCAAACTCTTGCTTGAGAATGATCAACTTAGGTCAGAAACAAGCTAGTTTTAATTCCGAAAGGGTTAGAATTAGTAGAAATGCTTGATTGATGCATGTTGATAATTTTGTTATTGATTAATGGATAACTTAGGGATATTTTATTCACCTTGCAATTGAAGGATTGATGCTTGAAATTATGTTCTTGAAATTAAATTTAGCATAGGAGTATATGAATTTAATTGATGGAACTTTAACATGAGAATTTGGAAAAATGGCATGTGCATTAAATTGGAAATCCTAGTTACAAAAGAACTTTGCTGTGAACTTTGTTGCAACATCAGGGGCAAAACTACAAATTAGAGGGATTTGATATGCCTAACTTTTATCATAATATTAATCACAACTTGTCATTTTCTAGCTTTAGTGTTAAAGACCTATTTTAATTCTCTTGTTTAGTTTTTCTTTAGTTCAATTAATTAAATCATCAAAAACACTACAACAAAATTGACATTTAATGACTCTCTATAATGACTTACACCAGTGTAAGTCATTAAAAGTATTCAGTGGTGTTATCCAAAAAATTAGCAATGATGACGTGGCAAGTGATCCCTGGACACGTGGCTGACACCTGGAAAAGTTCTGCTAGAGTATCGACCAAAAGACGCATTAGAAGCAGTAAGCGGCCTAGTCTTACCTGCGACCAGTCTGGTCGATAGTTCCGCATACAAAGCAACATTTATGAGAAGATCTTTGTAAATCCCGAATTTATCTCACACAATCTCCTGAATATCCGATGATTCAGGAAAGAATATCTGTAACGATCTTATGTAATCCCCCTTGAGCCTATAAATAGAAAAAGATAGCTCAAGGAAGGGACCTTTTGCTTTTGAATTATTTGAGACTATAGTAATTCTCCTAGTGATATTGTATTGTTCTGCAGAGGTTAGTGAAACTCATTGAACCCTTGTTCTTTGATCACTCCTTTGATTCTATATCAATCACAGTCTAAGTGGACGTAGGTTATTACCAGACCTTGGGGCCGAACCACTATAAAAATATCGTGTTGTCATTTATTTTTGTCATTGCATTCTTCTCATCATATTCATTCATATCAAACATATTCTGACTCCGTGTCAGTTGGCCAAATCTTGGGTCAACAAGTGGTATTTAAAGTCTAGAGGTGTAAGTCATTAAAAGTTTTTGTTGATGACTAACTAGGTAAGTCATCAAAAGTGGTGGGAGATGTTATAATTTTTTATTTTTTTCAATATCAAAAATTGGGTCGAATATATATAAGGGAAGACTTCTAACGTCTCCCCTGGGAAGACATGCCACATCAGACGTCTCCCAAGGGTAGACGTTAGAGGCTAGGCACGTCTTCCCAAGGGAGACATTAAAGGCCTCCCCTACTATATTACTTAGCCATTTTTCTTCTTATTCCCCAAGAGCATACGCACGAAACGGAGAGGGGGCGTTTTCAGTGATTTTTGGGATTTTCTTTGACGATTTTGGCCAATTTTAGGCCATAAAATTCCATTTGAGGTATGTTTTTATCATTTATAAGTGTTATATAATAGTTAGGATAATTTTTATGCTTATTTTCTCTAAATATTAAGGGATTGATATTGAGATTTTAAGGTTTATGATAGCTATGGTTTTGGGTAATTTTTGGCTCATCAAAGTGGATTTAAAGCATATTTGAGGTAGGATTTCAAGATTAAATAAATTATTATAGTTATAATGGTAGAAAAAATTGTTTTTGTGCTTATTTTTATAGTTTTTGTGGTTTTATCATAAATATTAGTTTAAAGTATGAAAAATAATTTTTATGTATATTTGAGATATTACATTGTTTAATTTTAACATGATACCACATTATTTACTATTTTTAAATTTTTATTTACTATTTATTATGAAAATTATATATTTTTTAATAAATATTTATTGTTTGTTAAGTATATATATGTAAATATGTTTTGCTAAAATATATTTAATAACTTTGTCTAAAATAAGAAAAATAATTTAAATTTAATTTTACATACTAAATAGTAGTTCAAGTTAATATGTTTATAAATTTTTTAAATTTATATTATTATTTAATTAGAAAATTATATATATTTGTAATATTTATTAACATATAAGTAGGTTATTTATATATTTTTTTTATTGATTTACTAATCTTTTATTATTTAATTAATTTAAAGTTTTAATTAATAGCATAGTGCACGCATTGCAAAAGTAAAGTAAATGTGCTAGCAAGGACTGTTAATTGCAAGAGGTAATTACATTATCTTATTTCTTATTTTAGTATTATTAAACTTTTGTTAGAGGAGTTTGAATATCTTAAATATTCATCCATAGTGAAGTAAGTTCTGAGATTAAAATTGTGTGTTGTTGTGATAACCATAGGTTGAGAACTGTGTGTTTTAGTGAAGTAGGTTGTGAGATTAAAATTGTGTGTTGTTGTGATAACCATAGGTTGAGAACTGTGTGTTTTAGTGAAGTAGGTTATGGAAAATTTGTTTGTGTGATGCGGAGCTATAAGGAAGAAACTTATTGTGTGTTGTTTGGCTTGTTTGGCTTGTTGTTCACAGATGGTTAGATCATTATTATAGGGGAAATGCTGCTCGATTTTGTCTAGAATTATGTATTCTATTATTATATTTGTATTATGTTGTGCTTATTTGATTAGATTTGATTACATTGACAGATAATTAGGTTACTAATATAAGGGAAATGCTGTTCAATTTTTCATATGTTTATTTAGTTTTTTTTTTTAATTTTTCATAGACATAGGAAATGATATGGAAAGACCTGGACGTTACTCGAAGAAAAAGGTATGTATATATATAAATTTATAAAAGTTTACGGTTTATTTATTATTGAAGTATATATAATCAAATAATAATAATTAAATTATATATTGTACTTTATATTTTTTGTAGCTAAACACTTCGCCATATACACCAGCACACATTAATGAAATGCGACAATAGTGGGCGAACGTTATGGTACCGATGGTTCAAAGTCATCGTCCCGGAATATAGGTTTTTATTGTTTACTTTTTCTATCTTACTATATGTCTAGCTAGCTAGTGTAATATTTGTTGATTTTGTATGTGTAACAACAAATATTAATTTTTTGTATTTTTAGTTAGCTAAAACATATTATATACACATTTTGGTTTTATTAATAAAAATTCACAATTTAAATTTGGATATAATATGGATTTTTTAATTAATATATTTAATTTCATTTCAATATATATAATTAAATAATATGAAAATAACTAATTAATTTTTTTTTTAAATACAAAAGTCAATGATGACTCCCAGGGGGAGACGTTGAAAGTCTACAAATTCTCCCCCTATGAGTCATCATAGGTACCTACAATGACTCCCATGGGGAGACTTTGTAAACATTCAACGTCTCCCCCTGGGAGTCATCGTAGGGTGTAAAATGTACACCCTATGATGACTCCAAGGGGGAGACATTGAATGTCTACAAAGTCTCTCCATGAGAGTCATCATAGGGCCACTTAAGATGGCTCCTTCAACAACGTCTCCCATAGGGGGAGACATTAAATGTCTACAATGTCTCCACCGTATAGCCATTAAATGCTTATTTTGTTGTAGTGAAAAAATTAATTGTACCCCAAATTGTTTGGTGTTTATTTTTACAATATTTGTTTGGCAATCCTTGAGGAGACGATAAAAATTATTTTCATTATATTACTTGTTTGACGATTGTGTACTCTTGCACACACTTAGGAAAATTCACAACAGCGCGCGTTTGTACCGTGTGTGCACATCGACCGAGCCATCCGAGGTTAGGCACCAAAATGTTTAGACCGCCGAGTGATGCACGCAGAGTGCTAATCTCGTGCGCGCGGGACGTAGCATTGGGCCTTACAAGTATGAAATGGACCCTACATGCATAATGTGGGTCTTTTACAACTGATCGATTAATAAAATAATATAAAAATGCATTCAAATTACGCTTTAATAAATATCTCGTAAAATACGAGTTAGACTAACTGTTTGAGATGCTTCTGGGAATTTTTTTCGACCAAAGTGCCTTCGAGCATACAAAACTTGCATGTAGTTGGCTTGTACTCTTTGATCATCAACCTTTAGCTACATTGAATAAACCCTTAGCTGCATTGGATGATCCCAAGGAGGGTAACTCTT
Source organism: Humulus lupulus (assembly GCF_963169125.1). NCBI lineage: Eukaryota > Viridiplantae > Streptophyta > Magnoliopsida > Rosales > Cannabaceae > Humulus > Humulus lupulus. The sequence continues at coordinate 290,453,788 of NC_084794.1, forward strand.
CATCTTATCGTTGGGTATAATTGACGAGGGCTAGTAAAATTAATGCTTCTTGTTGCCCGTGTCATTTTGTCATGCCACATTACCATGTCTATTTTTAGATAAACACTTTGCAAACCAGAAGCCCAAAGAAAAGTTACTATTTTACATACTTAAAAAAGAAAAATTGAACCTACATTACAGGAAAACAAGCCTACAGCGACGACGACAAAAATCATCGCTAGGTTTTTAAGGACGACAAGTCGTCGCAAACTGTTGTCACAGTAGGTCTGTTTATGTAGGAACCTACTGTGACGACATTTTGACGTCGTCGCAGTAAGACACTTGCAAAACCTTTTTTTTTAAATGAACATATTGCGACGACATATCGTCTCTGTAGATATTTTCAAAATAATTTTATTTTTTGAATTTTGGACCTACGGCGATGACATGTCGTCTCTATAAGTCTTTTTCGAAATAAAAAACAATAATAAATTTCAGCAATTTTTTTTATTTTCTAAATGAAATTATAAATCTAACAAAATCATATCATATTAATACATGCTTAATAACTTAATATTTTCTACACTCATAAATAATTAGAAAAAAATATAAATTAATTTCTAACATCAAACAAAGTACACCAGATATACCAACACATATATAAATCTAAATAAACTTTTAAAACTAACATTAAAAAATATAGTGTTGACGCCGTTTTTCGTCAACTTAAAATGTAGAGCACGTAAACAGTAAAGAATTATGGCCAGAAAAAACACAGTAAAACAAGGAGAGTTTTTTACGTGGTTCAGCAGTTAACTCTGCCTAGTCCATGAGTCTTTGTTATTAGAACTTAGGAAATTTCTGGAAATCCTTCTAGGATGAATTTTCCAGAGTTTCTCTCAGGATCACAAAATTTTCGTCCCTTACAAAGGTGCACGACTTCTCTATTTATAGAGGAAGTCTCATAATACTGTCCCACACGTTTCTGGGAAGTTATCCTGTATATTAATAAATTTAATAGCTTTAAAGCCTGTAACTCCTATATACAAGGAAACGTCCCCTGAAGACTAGGGGCATATAACTGAATAATAAATATCCCTTTATTGTAGGGAAGTTACAACAATAAATGTAGACTGCGTCTCTTCAAGTGACTCATTAAGTTGTTCGAACTCAGCAATCAGCATCATCAACATCATGCTAGTCTAGGTTTCTGAGTAACTTACAAGTTATATTATTTTCTCCAGGACCACATTGTTTCGAGCTCACACTCATGTCAGGCTCGGACCACTTGATCCAAGGTCACCCGAAAATGGACGCCTTCTGATGTCTATCTTTCGAGCTTATAAGGACTTCGAGGCCACCCATCTTTGAGGTTGCCACCAACTATGAAGATTCGGCGCCTAGGCTGCAAACACGTATTCTAGATATTGTGAGCTCACACCTGATGAATCCAACTTTCGAGATCATAATTCTCAAGGCTTGAAATCTGGGTGTAACATTTTGCCCCCTCAAAAGTATTTGTTCGAATCCTATGAGAAGGAAACTTTTGAACTACTTTCTTCGGGAACTGCACCGTCACACAGACTCGAGTATGGGCACGTGTCAGTTGGGTATTGCTCACTCAAGGTACTCGAGTACCTTGGAAATCTGCCCACGATCGTTCGCCTGCCACCTTTTCGGCACCATCTTGTCATTTATCCCTGGTCGTCGGATTAATCCCTTTTTACCACTTCTGATTGTCTATATATAGGGCTCCAGTCATCCTCTTCCTCTTACTTTTACGTTTATCAGAGAAAAAAGAGGAGAGAAAAAAACCAGAGACCAGCCCAGAAAGTTTTTGCTTTTGCATGTTTTCCCAGCCAAAGAAGCAAAGGACCACCAGCCTGTTCGAGATCGTGAGATCATACCTGCTTCTTCAGTCATCTGTTTCTCTGCAACCACCATTTTCAGTGTGTAAGTATCTGATCTTAACTTGTATGTATATCTTCTTTTTCTTTACGCCAGTTTCTGTCTTTGTTGCTTTTGCATTTCTGGGAATGTGCTGATTTATTCTTTAGTTTGATGTACTAGGATACTTTGATCGATAGATATTCGTTTAGGTTCTCCATTACTGGTTTTGAATCCAGTTCAAATGTAGGAAGACCCAAATATGGTTTTTTTTTCTGGGTTTTCAAATTTTGGAGGACATATCTTGTACACCAAGATATCGGGTACAAAATCTTGATTTTAAAGAATGCACGATACCCAAAAATACCATTTTTAAATAACCGCCACCTTTTTCCCTGATATTTTGGGATTCTCAAAAATTAAATCCACTTCCTTCCCTTTTTTTTTAAATACACGTCGTGACACTTAATCGGGTCTCTAGGATCGAACTCATCTCGTGCCCAAGCACTTCCGAGCTTGTTTCACCAAGCTCGATATTCTTAATTCCTTGCTTGCATGGCCCTCACCATTTTTTCTTTCTTGCTAGATGTCACAGAATCTAGAAAGACGGTGGGGGTTGTTGCTTGCCGTCCCATATTCGCCAAAAACTTCGAGCCCAGAGTCGTTGTTTGCTCGGAACCAGCGCCTGATTCGTGAACACGAGCTAGCTCGCGAACAAGAAAAAACTCGAGCTCATTATCGTCGTCAAATCGTCAAGGTCATAGAGAAGAAGAGAAAAATCCTTCGAGAGGCTCTTTATCTGGAACCTGACTCAGGGCCTAGACCGATCCCCCTTGATCCTAGGCTAAAAGTGACAGTCGTGTACAACCCGAGAGATCTTCGATTCTCACTGATGGGGGAGCCCTCCACCTCACAGCCGAGGAGGGAAATTTTCGAGGCCGAGCATTATTGGAGCTCGGTTACCTCGCTAGGTCAGATAAACGATATCTTGGCCTTTCATGGTATAAGATTATCAGGCTCGCTAAGGTGTCGAGCCCCTACCTCCCACGAGCGAAGCTGCCGCGCTCCAGGAGATGGAAATCCTGACAACAAGCTGAGATACACGGCTTGGAGCCAGGAGCATATGAAGGTAGAAGCAATACAGCCTTTGAAGTCTTTCTTCAAGGATTTCACAAACTTCGTTGGGTTGGCTTCATTCCAGCTCAACACTAATTCTTACAGGGTTCTGTCTGCCCTGAGGTCGCTATACCACGAGTTGAAGTGGGAAGGACCACCGCCAGAGGAAATCCTATATCTTTTCTGTTTGAAAAGCAATCCCTCCCGAGCTCGGGGAGGAGACGGCTTCTATTATCTTTCGAGCTACCCCAAGGAGAAAAAGATGTTTGAGGATCTTCCCAACCATCCTCCTAACTTTAATAAGGCCTTCTTCTGGACAGATGGCCTAGCTTCGTCTCGATACTATTCATTCAGACGGATTCGTAAGTACCCCAACCTCATTTATCTCTGTGCTTGGACTTTTGTCTATAGGCTCGTACTTAGTTGAAATGTATTTTATTTTCCAGCCAACTATCATCGTCCCACTCCTACTGACGTGATGAAGGAGCATAGAGAGACTCTGCTCCAACTCCCTTATGGCAGGAGGTCCCTCTCATACCTTTTGCATGAAGGTAAGCTCCGAGCTTGCGGGCTCTTGGGAGATGGCCAATCCACCTCGGATTGGTCTAACAAAAAATATGACCGCTGGGAGCTCGTGCCTTTTCCAACAGGCATCCTCCCTCAAAGGAGAGAGGTGAGGCCCCCGCCTCCAGTTCGCTGAAGGAGTCCCACAATCAGGGAACGAGGCCAACGATGAAGTCTCAAGCTCGGGCTCGGATGATCAAGGTACAGTCATCCTAAGCTCAAAAATGTGGTCCCCCACCCTATTAAAACACAAACCCGATAGGTTAGTAATGTGCGAGGATGATATGGACCATTTCTATATATGGACTTGGGTAGATGAACGGGTTCATAGGTTCGATAGCTGGCTCGGGAAATATGACACTATGTATAGCCTGAACGAGGTATGGGACGGAATAGCCGTCCAATATGGGACCAACGACTATAGGGACCTTTCGAGGTTGACGTCCACCTATAGGGAAGGTACTCCCCCCGCCTCTTCTGAAGATGGGGGAATTTCATGGTCTCCGAGTTCAAGCTCAGAGGAGAGTTCCAGTTAGGTTTCTCTCCACTCGCCCTTTCATTACTTTGTATGTTTGCTCGATGCTGAGTTACTTTATATATTTTTTCTTTTTTGATAACTCATATTGTGGTGTGACTGTGTAGGTGAGATGGACTCCGATCTTGACAATATTCTCGAGAGTGGCGAAGCCAAAAGGATTAAGCGCCCCAGGGGGTCACGAAAAACTGACCGGCCTGCCAAGGTCCTTAAGAGGACTGAAAAGACACCTCCTCCACCAGCTCCGCCTGCTACAAGCTTCGCTATGGGGTCGACTCCACAGGTCGGGGCATCCACTATGGTCGAGCCCCAACCTCCCATCCTGGTTCACTCGACGCTCGGTCCACCTCCAAAAAAACCCTCTGCTTCCTTAACCCACAAGTTGTCAGTTTCTACTCACGTTGAGGAGTGTGTAGTTAACAATGCTGCTGGGTCCCATGGGGCTACGCTGGGCTCGGACATCTTGTCCCGAGTGGGCCAGAGCTTTAGCAGTTTTGGTGCTCCTCACTGGCATTTTTTGAACAACGCCCGAGACTGCAACACACTCTAAGAGAAGAGTGTCGAGCTTACCACCGCGGTAACTTTTCTTTTCTCGCTACTAGCTATATTTATAGACGGTCCGTATGCTAATGTTGATTTCTTTATATGCCAGGCTTTTGCTGTCTCTGCTCAGCTCAACTATAAGTTGAATAATGAGATCCATTCAAGCAAATCCTATGCTCAGGAGGCAAAGGATTTTCAGCTCAAACTGAGTGATGAACTAAAGGCAACAAAGGCAAAGTTTGAGGCAGGAGCCGAGGAGCTTAAGGCCAAGACATCCGAGCTTGAGAAGCAAAACGCTAGGCTCGCAAAGCTTGAGAAGGAGAACGCTAGGCTCACGGAGCTTGAGAAGGAGAACGCTCAACTTAAGGAGGTTAATTCCAAGCTCGAAGAAGACAAGGCTGCCACTTTTGATATAATTGAGAGTGAAAAGGCTCGCCTCCTTGTCGAGTACAAAGAAAAGAAGGACCAAGCGGTTGATTTGGCCATGTACAGAATATGGGCCAACAATGACAACCTTGATACCAGCTTCCTAGGTCCTCTTGAGGCGAAGCTCGTAGATAAGTGGAATGCTCGGCTTGAGGCGGAGGAGGCTGCTCAGAAGGATAGTCATGCTATTCGTCTTGCAGAGTCTAGTGCTGCTGGTGCTGAGAAGGCTAAGGAGACTGCTCCTTCTTGAATCTCACCTCGGGGCTGCGTCCCTTTATTTTTGTAATTGTTTTAATTCATGCCCGTAGGGATGATACAATTTATTTTTCTTTTCTTTTAATATATATGCTTTACATTTCTTGATTCGAAATATTTTGCACATTTTATATTAAAGAATCGCATATGTTTGTTTATTCGCACAAACATAGTTTGGATTTAGGCTCGAGGTTCAATGCATTCATGCACAGTTTGCTCGAATTATCCGCTTCCGATCTCGTTATTCGTCAAGGTCGGATATTACTTTAACCATGAACCCGAAAGTACTTGTATGGTGTGTAATGCAAACGGTTTAGTTATATCTTATTTTTTAGTTACTTTTTCTCGTCCTCGGTTATCTCTCCGAGGTTATGAGTTCGAAATTATTGCTTTATAAGATACTCCAGCCTCGGTCTCGGCTTATCCGAAGTGGGTTATGCTCCAACTTACTGCCGATTAGCTTTAGCTGGTTTGTTCCAAACCTATTAAGGTTGTGTTAGGTTTGTAATCCATACACTTACATTTTAATCTACTTTGGTTATATCCAAACTGTCTTAGCTCGCGTATTTGGTTATGTCCAAACACTTGTACGTTTTTTGTTATGCTTGATAGCTTGGTTGCATCCAAACTATCTTAGCTCGCACATTTGGTTATATCCAAACACTTGCATGTATTTCGTATATGTTACTTTATTTTTCAAGCTGGTGGTATTTATATATACCAATAATGCCCCCTTAATATCCTATGAATGTGATCATAGGTTATTAGATTAAGAGAGATTGCAAAAATGAACCATACTAGACGAAATAAATCTTTATTTGATAAAATCCAAAAGTAGGCAAAACAGTACAGATAAACAAGCATGGTTACAGGCAACATCCTTCCTATACTATTGATAGTAAGGTCTTAGGTGTTCGTCATTCCATGCTCGCGGTACCAGGCTCCCATCCAATCTCGCTAACTTGTAGACACTAGGTCGGATGACTGACTCTATTTGGTAGGGTCCTTCCCAATTTGGCCCAAGCACTCCAGCTGTTGGATCTCGCATTGCCAAAAATACACGCCTTAACACCAAATCTCCCACACCGAACTTTCGACCCCGAACTCTCTTGTTGAAGTACCTGGTAGCTCGTTGTTGGTATGCAGCATTTCTTAGCTGAGCTTCATTTCTTCTTTCTTCGATCAGGTCTAAGGTTTCTTCAAGCTGAGTGTGGTTCGAGTCTTGGTCATAAGTGTGGGTTCGAATTGTAGGAATTTCGACCTCAACTAGCAACATAGCCTCGCAACCGTACGCCAAAGAGAACGGGATATGTCCTGTTGATGTCTAGGTCATAGTTCTATATCCCCATAGGACTTGGGGCAATTCTTCGGGCCATCGTCCTTTTGCTTCTTCCAACTTTTTCTTCAGCAAACTCTTGAGAGTTTTGTTTACAGCTTCGACCTGGCCATTCGGCTGGGGATGAGCTACTGACGAGAAACTCTTTATTATTCCATTTTTTTCGCAAAAGTTGGTGAACAGATCGCTATCGAACTGGGTTTCGTTGTCGGACACAATTTTCCTCGGCATCCCATATCGACATATAATGCTCTTCACTACAAAGTCAAGGACTTTTTTAGAGGTTATTGTTGCCAACGACTCAGCTTCTGTCCACTTCGTGAAGTAGTCTACGGCAACTACAACATACTTTACTCCACCCTTGCCAGTTGGGAGAGAGCCTATGAGGTCGATTCCCCATACCGCAAATGGCCATAGGGAGGTCATCATGGTTAGCTCGAACGGTGGAGCTCGAGGAATTGTGGCAAATCGCTAGCACTTATCACACTTCTTTACGTACTCGAAAGAGTCCGACTTGATAGTAGGCCAAAAATAACCTTGGCGTATGATTTTCTTGGACAGGCTATGCCCCCCAGTATGGTCTCCACAGAACCCTTCGTGAATTTCTTCAATGATTTTCTTGGCTTCGGGTGGAGTCACACACCGAAGTAATGGCATGGAATATCCCCTTCTATACAGCTTGCCATCCATGATGGTGTAACGGGGGATTTGATACATCAATTTTCGAGCCTGGTTCCGATCTTTTGGAAGGATGCTGATTTCAAGATATTCGACTATCGGAGTCATCCAAGTAAGCTCGGAGTTGATCATACACACGTCTTCTAGCTCTGGCTCATTAATACTAGGTGCCGAGAGATGTTCAATTGGCACAACATTTAGCTCATCATTCTCGGTGGAAGTAGCGAGCCGAGCTAAGGCATCTGATTCGAGTTTTGTTCTCGGGGGACCTGTTCGATCGTGTAAAACTCAAAATGTTCCAATGCCGACTTTGCCTTTTCTAAGTAAGCTGCCATTTTCATGCCACGAGTCTGGTATTCTCCCAAAATTTGGTTAACTACTAGCTGGGAGCCGCTGTAACAATGTATTGCTTTAGCTTTGAGCTCTTTGGCTATACGAAGTCCCGCCAGTAAAGCCTCGTATTCGGCCTCGTTATTTGATGCGCTGAAGTCGAATCTTAAGGCAGAATGGAATCTTCTTCCTGCGGGAGTGATCAAAATGACTCTTGCCCCCGATCCATTTTCATTAGATGACCCATCAACATAAAGTTTCCATAGCTCGTGGGTCGGGGTTATAACTTCATCGTTGGCCATGCCAGTACATTCCACTATAAATTCTGCCAAGGCTTGTGCCCTAATAGTCGTCCTTGGGTGGTAGGTGATCTCGAATTGCCCGAGTTCAACCACCCATTTAAGAAGTCTACCTGAAGCTTCTGGCTTAGACAAGACTTGTCTTAGTGGTTGATCAGTTAATATATGGATGGGGTGCGCCTGAAAGTAGGGTCGAAGTTTTCGAGATGAATGAATTAAGCTGAGAGCTAGCTTTTCCATCAAGGGGTATCTCGACTCTGCCCCCAGTAATCTTTTACTGACGTAATACACGGGCCTCTGCACCTTTCCTTCTTCTCGCACGAGCACTGCACTTATGGTGTGCTCGGTAGTGGCAAGATATAAATATAACACTTCTCCCGTAATAGGTTTTAATAAGATGGGGGGTTATGCGAGGTGCTTTTTAAGCTCCTGGAAGGCGAGCTCGCACTCTTCCATCCATTCAAATTTCTTGCCTCCCCTCAATAGGTTGAAAAACGGAAGACAACGGTCTGTAGATTTCGAGATAAACCTACTTAGTGCCGCCATCCTGCCGGTCAAACTTTGGACATCTTTGTGTCTTCAAGGTGAGGGCATGTCGATCAGGGCCTAGATCTTGTCTGGGATAGCTTCTATTCCACGAGCGTTTACAATGAAACCTAGGAATTTTCCTGAAGATACCCCAAAGGAGCATTTCTGAGGGTTAAGCTTCATGTTATACTTCCAGAGCACGGCAAAACATTCTTCGAGATCATCAACATGGTTATCGTTAAGTTGGGACTTGACTAACATGTCGTCAACATAAAATTCCATGTTGTTCCCTATTTGCTCCGAAAACATCATGTTCACGAGCCGCTGGTATGTGGCCCCAGCATTTTTGAGCCCAAATGGCATGACATTATAACAATATAGCCCTTTGTCCGTTATGAAGCTCGTATGTTCCTGGTCAAGGGCATGCATGACAATCTGGTTATATCTAGAATAGGCATCCATGAATGACATCAACCCATGCCCTGCCGTCGCATCCACGAGCTGGTCAATCCATGGTAAGGGAAAACAGTCTTTTGGACAGGCCTTATTGAGATCCGAATAGTCGATGCAGGTTCGCCATGCCCCATTGGGCTTCCGGACCAGTACTGGATTGGCTACCCAATCGGGGTAAAAAGCATCCCTAATGAATCGGTTTGCCTTTAACCTGTCGACTTCCTCTTTCAGTGCCTTCTTTCTATCGTCGTCCAGCTGTCTTCGCTTTTGTTGCTTTGGTGGGAAGCTTTTGTCAATATTTAACGCGTGGCTCACAATGTTTGGACTTATTCCCACCATGTCCGAATGTGACCAAGCGAAGACATCCTGGTTTCTCTTCAGAAAGAAAATTAATTGTTATTTAGTTTCTTCGTGTAGATGTTTCCCGACCTTTACCGTTCTCGACAGATCTGACTCTTTGAGCCTGACATTCTCGAGCTCTTCTAATGGCTCGAGGTCAGCTCTTTCCTCCACTCTTAGGTCGATCTCTTCATCTATCTCCAAGATCGTCCCATCCTTATTCTGGATAACGACGAGCATTTGTTCGCTCGCTTGTTTCTTTCCTCTTATGGAAATGCTATAACATTCCCTTCCGGCTAACTGATCTCCCTTCAGCGTCCCGATGCCACTAGAAGTCGGGAACTTGATGGCCAGATGCCTTACAGACGAGACTGCCCCAGCCCTACTAGGGCGGGTCTCCCGAGCAGCATGTTGTAGGCTGATGGCAGGTCCACTACTACAAACTCCATCATCCTGGTTACTGAGACTGGGTAGTCTCCCAAGGTTACTGGGAGTTCAATGGACCCCATACAGGCAATCCCCTCTCCTGAAAAGTCATACAAAGTTGTTGCACACGCTTTTAGGTCTCGAAGCGCGAGTCTCGTCTTTTCTAGGGTGGCCTTATAGAGGATGTTCACGGAGCTCCCATTATCAATGAGAACTCGGTGAACTCTCTTATTCGTGAGCTGGAGAGTGATGACCAGCGGGTCATTGTGGGGGAACTGAACATGGGATGCATCGTCCTCAATAAAGGTTATTGGTTGAGATTCAACCTTCTGGCATTTTGGAGCTCTAGGTTCGGGTTCATAACGTGACCCGTCCCCAGTTTTCAACTCGTTCACATATCGTTTTTGGGCATTCCTGCTCACTCCTGCGAGATGAGGTCCACCAGAGATGGTTATCACGTCTTCTCCATCAATTGGAGGGGGCCTATCTTCTTCCCTGGCTCGGGAATTTTTATTTTGTGCAGGTTGTGGCGTAGCTGCTCTCTGGCTTGTAGACGCCTGATTAGTATTCTGGTTTTTGACATATTGTCTGAAATAGCCTCTCGAGATCAATCCTTCGATCTCGTCTTTCAACTGTTGGCACTCATCAGTAGTGTGCCCGATGTCTCTATGAAATTGACAATATTTGCTGGAGTCCCTCTTGGACTTCTGATTTCCCATGGGGTCTGGACGCCTGAAGGGGACCTGGTTTTCATTAGCCAGGTATATATTCTCCCGAGACTCGTTGAGCTCGGTGTACACTTTGTACACGAAGAAATATCTTTCCCCCTTCGGCCTTGAGGTTACTTCCTTCGTTCTTCTTTCTCTTGGAAGGGTTTTCCGCAGTAGGCTTTGAGGCTGGTGGGTCTGCCAAGGTTGAGGTAGAGTTTACGTTTATCATTGTAGTTACGGGCTGGGAGGTCATATTCAATGTCGACCTCGCCTCCTCTACATTGACAAACCTCTGAGCTCGTTTATTAAACTCGGTTAGGGACCTCACCGGTTTTCTCTGCATATTGTCCCAAAGAGCACTTCCTGGCATTACTCCAGCCTGGATAGCCATTAAATGACCGCTGTCATCCACATTTCGAGCTCGGGCAACTTCCAAGTTAAACCTCGTAAGGTAACTTTTCAATGTCTCTCCTGGCTGCTGCCGAACGTTAGTCAGAGTTGATGCCTCAGGTCTAACCCCCATCATGGCTCTGAACTGCTTCTTGAAGTCCTTTGATAGTTGATCCCAAGAAGTGATTGAATGTCTTTTATATTTCTCGAACCAGCTTTTGGCTGGTCCTGTCAGCGATGCTGGAAATAGCATGCATCTGAGCTCGTAACTCACGTTACTTGCTCTCATTATGGTATTGAATGTACTTAGATGGTTGTATGGGTCGGACTTTCCCTCAAAAGTTGGGACATGAAGGATTCGAAATCCTTGAGGAAACGGAGTATTGGAAATATGGGGAGCGAACGGTTCGCGCTCCTCGTCAGAATCCTCATGCCGACCCTGACCTTGCTCATTTTGCAAAAGTCTGAAGGCCTTTCCAACTGATCAATTCTTTCCTGGACCGGGTCCGCGAGGGGTCTTGCCTGAAATTGGCTGTCGTTGATCACAATTCCAGGCTCGCGCCTCCGCAGGGGATCTTTACGCCCATTTAGGCGATCCCTCAGGTCCAGGTTTGACGGGTTAACATTACCTCGATTATGATTCAAGTGTTCTCACAGGTCGGAGCGATTCCTGTGGTTTCCAGTATTCTTTCGACCTCAATCATACATACTGACTGGTCTGGTATCTCCTGAGTCGTCACTGGTAAGACTCGTCGCATGATTATTTCGAGATGGGTCTCCTTCATGCTGCCTCATCTCTGCAGCGCAAGACCAGGACATTTGACTTCTTGTAGATTGGGCGCCTCTCTGCTCCTTGAAGGCTTCTCTATTCCCTTGCCTCCTTCCCGCACATCTTTCCTCATCATCTCGAACTGGTTGAGCATTCCTGCGAGGCGATGAAGGGTATCTTATAGGCAATGGAGGGAATCGTATGGGTGACGGTGGCTGCCACCCATTTCGAGGCCTAGACGGTCCGGAGTTTTCCCGAGACGGGTCGGTTGCATTCTGCCTGTTTCCAGGGATTTGAGTCCAAGCCTCTATAGGGGCTTGGTTATTCCCAGTTCCCGCTGGTACCTCCGCAGTTGGATTAACTGAAGCCCTAGCACGGGTACTTCTTCGGGGTCTCAAGGGAGCAGATTGCTCTGCGGGGAGGAACATGCACGTCCCTCGGAGGAGGGGCTTGGTTTTCACGCGGAGGTGGGGGGCTGAGCCGCCTGAGCCTCTGCGGCTATCCTAGCCAACTCCTCATTCCGCTTATTGGCTTCAGCCAATTATTTTTTCAGCTGTCGATTTTCAAGTTCCACAATGGGGACGTACCGTTCAGGATTGTAATACATATCCTCATCCCTTGGGGCTGGAGGTGCTAGAGGTCCCCGAGAATCAGAGGACTCGCTTCTTTCTTCAGTATCTGGATTTACCATTGGCTGCTTCCCAGGGCGTCTTGGATAGTTTTCCTCAGGAATGTTTTGATCATTTGCGGCCATAACTGTTCAAGGATCGTACTGCTTAAGGCTCTCAATGAAAGCACCAAACTGTTGACGCCATTTTTCGTCAACTTAAAATGTAGAGCACGTAAACATTAAAGAATTATGGCCAGAAAAAACACAGTAAAACAAGGAGAGTTTTTTACGTGGTTCAGCATTTAACTCTGCCTAGTCCACGAGTCTTTGTTATTAGAACTTAGGAAATTTCTAGAAATCCTTCAGGGATGAATTTTCCAGAGTTTCTCTCCCTTACAAAGGTGCACGACTTCTCTATTTATAGAGGAAGTCTCAAAATACTGTCCCACACATTTCTGGGAAGTTATCTTGTATATGGCTTTAAAGCCTGTAACTCCTATATACAAGGAAACGTCTCCTGAAGACCAGGGGCGTATAACTGACTAATAAATATCCCTTTATTGTAGGGAAGTTACAACAATAAATGTAGACTGCGTCTCTTCAAGTGACTCATTAAGCTGTTCGAACTCAGCAATCAACATCATCAACATCATGCCAGTCTAGGTTTCTGAGTAACTTACAAGTTATATTATTTTCTCCAAGACCACATTGTTTCTAGCTCACACTCATGTCAGGCTCGGACCTCTTGATCCAAGGTCACCCGAAAATGGATGCCTTCCGATGTTTGTCTTTCGAGCTTATAAGGACTTCGAGGCCACCCATCTTCGAGGTTGCCACCAACTATGAAGATTTGGCGCCTAGGCTGCGAACACGTATTCTAGATATTGCGAGCTCACACCTGACGAATCCAGCTTTCGAGATCATAATTCTCAAGGCTCGAAATCTGGGTGTAACATATAGTATATACCAACACATATATAAATACACACCTATTTGAAAACAAAATAAAAACAAACACATTTAACCAACATATATTCAATATTAATCATATAACACATATATATAACCTAACATATAAATTAGAATACAATCAACAATAAAAACAAAGTACACTATGCTAAATATATATATATATAAATTCATAAACAAGTAAAATAGTTATGTAGAAAAGAGAAAATATCGTAACAACATTAATAATTCCATGATCCTTTCTAGCATATGAATGCATTAAATCTATACTTGGAGTAACACAAGTAAAATATTATTAAGTAACACAAATATACTAATATACATACATAAATTAAAATAAATAATAAACATATGACAAATATTTCCAATTAACAAATCACATTTACAATTAATTTATAAATTTACGTAAACCCTAAAACTAACAATACAATTTTACACGATCAAACACACAATTTTTTATTATTTTTTTTGAAAAAAACACTAAAATTATAACACATGCATATATACTAAGATGAGATATTTGCGACATAAGTACTCAATGTTTGGGGAAAATACCCGACATGGACTCAATCTTTTTTTTTAGTGGGTAAAGTACCCAAAGTCAATAAAAGTGTAATTCCGTCCAATTATGTTACTTATGTTAGGGACACGTGTAAGGCTCAGATTAAACCACATTTTAATTTCTTTTAAAATTAAAAAAATAAATAAAAAAATACATTTTAAATTTAATGAAATCATATAAAAATATCAAATCTGATTTTAACTTTAAAAAAATAAAAAATCTGAAACCTATGTCACCTCTCGATCTTTATTCCAAAAATTAAAAAAATATTTTAAATAATAAAAAATTAACATAAATAATCAAAATTAATTAAAACACATTAAACATAAAAATTAAACTAATAAACTTAATATCAATAAAAAAAATTCCTAAAACGAAACTAAAAGAAAAAATTGAAAACTTAATATCGTTCCATCTCCTTCATCCTTTTCTTCCTCTTCTACATATATGGGACACGGGGACAACAGATCAAAGCCAGCAACAGTCACAGTAAGCACTCTATTCTCCATCGAAGCCTTCACCTGATCCGCCTTCGCGTTCTCCGACAGCCAAAACCTCCTCACGAACTTCCCGCTGCTCCGCTCAACTCGATGCCACATCTCGTTCTTGTCCTCCTTCTCCACATTCCTCTCTCCGCTGATCTGAAGCACTTGACCCTCCTCGACCTCCACCTTCACCTCCTCCTTCTTCAGCCCGGGGACGTCGGCCTTGAACACGTGATCCTCCGACGTTTCTTTCCAGTCAACGCGAGCATTGGCCATGGCGGAAGTGTCCGTCGAGGTGAAGTCCTTGAGTGGATCCCAAACGTCCAGAGAGAATGGATTGAAGATGCTGCTCCTTCGGCCACCAAACAAGCTCGGAATCATCGCCATTTTTGGAATAGAGATCGAGAGGTGACATAGTTTTAGGATTTTTAATTTTTTATTTTTTTATAAGTTAAAATCAGATTTAATATTTTTATATAATTTTATTAAATTTAACTAAAAAATAATCTTTTTTTTCAAAATGTATTTTTTAATTATTCTTTTAATTTTAAAAGAAATTAAAATGTGGTTTAATCTGAGCCTTACACGTGTCCCTAACGGAACCCTAAGTAACATAATTGGATGGAATTACAGTTTTACTGACTTTGGGTACTTTGCCCACTAAAAAAAAGATTGGGTACATGCCGGGTATTTTCTCCAAACATTGGGTACTTATGCCGCAAATATCCCTACTAAGATTCTATAAACACATGTTCAAAATACAAATATCAAACTTTTTTCAATACATCTATAAAAGCACATGCTCAAATAAACTATAATCTACAATACCAATTAAAAAATATTCTTATCATCTAAAATTAACAACCTAACTAATAAGAATTTAAATTTTTTATCATCTAAAATTTTTAACATGCATACAATCTAAAATTCAATAATTATTAAATTTTTTAACATGCAATTAATTTTTTAACCTAGAACATACACATTCATCTATTTCAAAAAGATACACAATTTGAAGAAAACAATATACAATTTATAAAATTAACAAAACCACAAATTATTAAATATCAAACATAATACAGACACATAATATTAATAATATCATAAAACAAATCTATACATTTAAAATTTAAGAAAAATATCAACACCTAATGGAGATCCAACAACACAGAGAGGAGACAACCAAAGCTTCAAAAAGTTCAATAAAAAAATATAAAACAAACACAAAATCAAACATTATCGTAAAATAAATATTTATAACTAAAAAAAATAAAAAACAATACTTGAAGAAATCAGTGGAGACAAAATATTACACGCACAATACCTTGAGCAAAAAATTAAACCCACTTTTCTTAAATGGGACCTAGGCTGAGGTCATTTGCTGAAAATGGCGAAAGAGATGTTTTTTCGTCTCTGAAATTTGAGAGGAAATGTGGGAAAAAGATGACCTAGCTGGGTTATGTCCTGCAACCCTATTACAATGACATGTCGTCACAATAGAACAATCAAATGCCGCCTCATTCGATATAACACAGTTTTTATTAATGAAAATAACTTATAATGACGACATGTCGTCGCTATAAAGAGTTCCCAAAATTTAATTTTGAGTGCTAAATATTTTGGGAGAAAGTTTCTCACTATTTTTTCAGACCTATGTTGTCGCTATATTTTATTTCCAAAAAATAAAACAATAATAATAAATAATTTTGGTCGTATATATTCCTTCTAAAAAAATTAGAACAACACGGTTCTATTATAAGTCAAGATATTTTAAACCTACATTTATTGTGAATTTCTCGTTGTGTTATATCAAAAAAAAAAAAAAACCAAAATATTAAATATTTATGCACCAAATATTACAATTAGATAAGGTTTGCACGTGCTTGCAAGTGTTAATTTGACGAGTAAATTTAAATACCAGCCAGAAGCAAAACAGCAGCACCGACTTTTTTTTCGCGATCCAAATAAGGTTAGGGCTCGCTCTCTCCATTGATTTCGCTCGTTTAGGCTGGAAACTCAGGCCCTAAAATCTTCTCTTCGTCGCCGATTCCTGTGACAATTCCAGAATAAAGGTTTCACTTCGATTCTTGTGATAGCCCCCACCCACCGGTAATCATTGGTTTAGGGCTTTACTTTATTTTTTGAGTTTTCACGATTTTTTTGGGTGCGTGAAGCTTTCAATTTCGATGTTCAACACAGCTTCAAGTCTAAACATGTCTTTAATTCAATTTGGGGTTTCCCCTTTTAAAATTTCTGGGCAAATATTCTAAGTTTTCATGGCAACATATTGGAATTAGAGAAATTTATATGCTATTAGTGTTTCAGATTACTCACCCCGATGTTTTCTTAGTTTTTATCATAATATAAACTTTTTTTACTTTTTTTTTTGGGTAGTCATTACATTTGTGAAATTAATGACAAAAGATTTTTTTTTTCCCTTAATTGCCCCAAAATTCTAACCTAGATCTTTCATTCACAAAAACCACTCAAACCCTTTGTGATTATAAGTGTTGAGTTGGGGAGTATCGGTTGGGATAAGCAGATATGGTAATGTTTAGCTCCATGATTGGTACTTATGCAGAAATTCGAAATCTGCTGGTGGTGATTATATCGTTATAAACCATACAAAGTCCATAGCAATTGGAAAGGAGCAAATTAATGCTTTGCTGTGATTTTGGATATGACTGTAACCAAGGCAAGTAGGTACCCGGAAAGCTATTATGGCAATGCCATTCAAACAGCTGGTGAGTCTGAGGGTTCGGGTATCTCAGGACGAATAGACATGGAAATCGCTGCCTCTGAGGCTTCAAGTGCCTTGACGAGGAAGTGTATAAGTATGAGTTCTAGTAAGAGTGTCAATTTTTGTTTTCCCAAGCAAGTTGTTAACTTGTCGAATTTGTCACCATCTGAAAGAAAGGATTTGTTACATAGATTGAGAAAGAATCTTGCACAGATTCGAGTAATTCTGAAGAAAGTTGAATTGCAGAAGGCTAATGGTCTTGCGAGGACTTCTTCCAGCGGCATTCTCAGCTGTAGTAGTGGACAGAATGTGCGAACCGTTGGAAAGTCCAAGAAATCCTCAATGCCTTGTGGCCAGGTCAAAAATTTGAATACTGGAGGTAAGAAAGCTGAAATGAATCGGAGTTCTTCTGGAAAGTTTGAATCAACCAATCGGACTTCAGCTGCAAGCACTACAAGTGTGATGTTGTTGAAACAATGTGAGGCATTGTTAAAACGTTTGATGGCTCATCAGTTTGGATGGGTATTTAATGTCCCGGTTGATGTAGTGAAGTTGAATATTCCGGATTATTCTACTGTTATCAAGCATCCGATGGATTTGGGAACGGTAAAGAGCAAGATAGCTTCAGGATCGTACTCAAATCCCATGGAGTTTTATGCTGATGTGAGACTTACTTTCACAAACGCAATGACCTACAATCCTCCAGGAAATGATGTCCATGCTATGGCTGATACCCTTAATAAATTTTTTGAAGTGAGGTGGAAGGCTATTGAGAAAAAGCTGCCAAAAGTTCATTCTGAACCACTACCTGAAAAATCAGGTTCTGGTGTGGACTTGGAAATAGTTGAGCCAACCCCCCCTTCAAAAAAGAGGAAAGTTATTCCTACACAACCCGAGGTAAGACCAGAGCCAGCGAAAAGAGTAATGAATGATGAGGAGAAACATAGGCTGGGCAAGGAATTAGAATCGTTGCTGGGTGAGGATGAGATGCCTGTACATATAATTGATTTCTTGAGGGAAAATAGTTCACATAGCAAGGACACTGAAGAGGATGAGATTGAGATTGATATAGATGATCTCAGTGATGATATCTTGTTCACACTGCGTAAGCTTGTTGATAAATGCTTGGAAGAGAAGCAGAAAGCTCAATTACAAGCTGAACCTTGTGAAATAGAGGTATTAACTACACGTTTCTTTTTACCTACTAAATTCAGAACATTCTTGTTATTCTATAAAGTGCGGTAAGCAAACTTATTGTTTTGATGCTATCTCTTGTAGCTTTTGCACGACTCAAGTTTGAGCAATTCATCCATGCAACATTACAAAGGTGATGCTCTGTCGTCTGGTTGTATATATCTAGTTTTAAATTCCGCTTGGATGTTTTTAACGTTTCTGTGCATTGCTCTTGCTTGTTTAATGTAAGTGACACATTGTTGTAACTTGTTTATGTTCTACACATATTAGGAAATGAGGCAGCTGATGATTATATTGACATCGGTGGAAATGAGCCTCCTGGCTCCAGCTGCCCCCCCTTGGAAATAGAAAAGGATACAGGCCATGGGATCAGTAAATGTATCAGTTCAGCCAGTTCCAGTGGTAAATTTAGCTTGTTATGTTAATTTTATTATTTTTTTCGTGGTTTTTTTTCCTTTCCTTCCTGGAATTTCTTCTATTCGGTAGCTGAACTTTCAATGTGATCTTAATCTTTGTTTTGTTTAGTGTAAAATATATAATTTAAGGGGCATATTAGTCGAGGGTAAAGATGAGCCGTCATGCTAATCAAAATGTGGAGAAAACTTAATCACTGCATCTTTTGTATGATCCACAGATTCAGAATCCAGCAGTCCTTCAGAGATTGAGTGTGATGGTGCAAAAGCCTCAACTTTGGTTAATGCCTCAAAGGTATCTTGGTACTCTATTTATTTATATCTTTATAAGATCATACAAATATAATAGTATTTTTTTTATTTTGCTAGAAACAAATTTAATAGTATTTTCTGACATAAGCAATGGTTTCTTTAAATACATGTTCTTTTCTTTTCCTACTCAGTGAGTTCTGGGGTGATTGTAAATGGTTGCTTGTGTTCTTCAGGTACCAGAAACATTGGACTCGGGAGCTGAGTTAGAAAAAATGGCAACTGGTAATGATTTACATGAAATAAATCGTGAGTGCTTTTTGTTAGAATCACATTCTATTATTAGTTTTGTACATCTAGACTACAATTATTGTGATCCTTAGAGTTTCCATTAGGCAAAATTACATAAAATGGGGCAGATAAAATTTGATAGAAAGGTTATGGGTATATCATAAAATTTATTTATTATTATTGCTGTTGCTACGATATTATATTCCATGTTTTCTGTAATTCATATTTTTTATTCACCAAAATGGCTTTTCGGCTTTATTATGGGTGCCTTGATCTTTATTTTTTAATTTAATGCGATGGTCCTTGATTTTAAAACATTTTGGCTGTTTCCAAAGTTTATGTATTCTCGATTGCCTCAAAAATAAGTTTTTTCAAGGTTTTATATTACATATTTCTAAAATTTGCTAATTACTGGGGGGTTATACAGAGTGTGATAGTTGCTTGGACCAAGTCGAACAACCTCTTGAGCAAAAGCCAGATTCTGTTGAATCAGAGAGCCATCAAGATGGTAAGCACAAGAGTTAGAAAACTGTTCTACTTTTGGTTTTGGCGTATCATCTCACTGATCAGTCCTTAAAAAAATATAAAAATTTAGCGGACAGTGCTCGAAGTGGGAGGCAGGTATCCCCTGAGAAGCAATACAGGACTGCTATATTGATAAATCGCTTTGCTGATACCATTTTAAGAGCTCGTGAAAAAACTCTTAATGAGGTGGGCTTGAATTTAACATTAATCCTATTTTGACCTATCTATTATCTAGTGACTTTCCACTCAATATGTGGTTTCTGTGCTATTTTGATTTGGCTGGGATCAGGGCGATAGGGATCCTGAGAAATTGCGGCGGGAGAGGGAGGAACTTGAACTGCAACAGAGAAAAGGTTGCAATAAAATTTCATTCTTTTATGTTTACATTTGTCCGAGGAAAGTGAGTAAATAATTGTTTCCCATTTAAATCAAATTTACAGTGACTTATGTTGTTAGTTTGAACTTTGCCAATGTATCACCAGAAAAAGCACGGTTACAAGCTGAAGCAAAGGCCGCTGAAGATGCTCGAAGAAGAGCAGAAGCAGAAGCTGCTGCAGAGGCTAAACGGAAGAGGGAACTTGAGAGAGAAGCAGCACGACAGGCATTGCTACAGGTAAATAACTGTTCACACTTTATGTTGCTTAATCTGTGATCCTGTTTGGATCTTTATAGGAACACATGATGTTTGTGCAGATCGAAAAGACTGTTGAAATTAATGAGAATTCCCGGTTTCTCAAAGATTTGGAAATGCTTAGGACTGCCCCTGCAGAGCAGTTGCCTAGCTCTGCAGATGAAACTAGCCCAGATCACTCACATGATGGCTTGGGGGGGTTTAAGTTTGGGGGCACTAATGCCTTGGAACAACTTGGCTTGTTCATGAAGGAGGATCATGAAGAGGACGAGGAAGTTGAGCTGCCTTGTGTTCCTAGGTCTTTCAATGATATAGAGGAGGGAGAAATTGATTAGGTACTAGTTCTTTTTTGTACTCATGACTGGATTGAGAAACAAGAATATTATATTTGTTCCAAAAAGGGGAAAAGTAAAGTAAAGTAAGTAAAGTAAAGGAGTACTTGGCTTATGTTACCCAAAGGGGGCTAAAGTTCTTTCTTGTTCATTCTCATGGCGCTTCTAGAGAGAAATGCAGAGAGCTATCGCAGAAGAGTGTATATATAGGTGGTGTATGGCTGTTCTCCCTGACAGGGCATGGAATTGCAGAGAGGTTAGATGTTGGAAGTACGCTACCATAGTGGAGTGTCTTGAGTGTGTCCTTTGTTCTACCTATAAGTCCAAGGAAGCAGGATGTGATAATGATATATGCCCCCCTCACTCTCTCTCTTTTATTATTCTTATACAAAAGTGAGATGAGTCATTGGTTGGCCCCATTTGAGTCTATGTCTTACCCTGTTTTGTCTCAAGATGTTAAGCATTTTTTTTCTGGGGTCAGTTTGATGTAATTCATAGTTCAACTGTAGAAATTTTGTTATAGTGCAAGTGTCCCCCAATAATATAAAGACCATCTATATATACACTGTATGTCTAACAAGGGTTTCACTTTGTTTATTGTTTTTAATTATGGATGATTTTGTTAAATAAACAAATTGTATTCTAATTTTGTTGAGCATGACATTCACTAATAAAAGCGATTCATGTCTCAGGCTAATGAGAAAATAGCAAAACAATATTGGTGAATGGGACAAGGGATTGATTAGTTTAAATAAATTGAATGAAATCTATTAAAGTACTTGATTGGTCTATATTTTTAAAAATTATAAAACAAGAATCATAAAAGTTAAAATAATATGTCAAAAAGAAAATCAGCTTTCTCATTTTTCTATTTCTCGTAACGTATTTCAGTCTCCCTTTAATAGAAAAAATAAAATATGAAATAAGGGAAGACAATTTCTTTTACCTATAAGCATGCAAGGATGTCTTTTTTACTATTAAATCTAGAGTTGAAAGTTATACTAAGATTAAATTCAGGGGGTTACAATGGTAATATCCCAAATAAATTTGGTGAAATTGATTAAAATACTTGTTCGGTTTGAATAAATTTGATTAAATTTATTAAAATACCGATCATCATTTTTCTATATTCTCTTAACGGATCACTTCTTTAATCTCTAGATAAACTAAAGTATTTTTTTTTTCATTTCATTCTTCCACCCATTCAATTTCAGAACATTTCTTTCTCACTCTAATCACTATGAAACCTATCTTCCCCATGTTTCCTTTCTCTCTCTAAAACTCCCTCTTTGATGTTTCTCCTCATCTCTCTTCGAATTGTCTCAAAAAATTACTACACAAGCTTGGGTTGCGCCTACCTCTATCCCTAGAGGAATTGTATAAGGTGGAAGCTCCACGTATGGTTTTGAAGCCAAATTTTCCAGCAATGGGGCCTAGGGACCGATATGATGATAACCCTCTATTCCGCTACTAGTGGATTGTTACATAGAAGCAATGTTTCTTAGTGCGTTCATAGAATAGATGTAAGGATACAAGCCCACGGATAAAGAACATGTGTTACTCTACTTATGACTAATTGGTTTAGAATGGAACCCTATGTGCATCACGAAACTTCTCACTCTTTACTACGTAACCTCTTTTTCTCCAACTCTCTAAAACCTTCTCCTATAATTTAACCTTTCATCCCTCTATCAAATCTTACATAGTATTAGAGCCCAATAACTCCAACGGGCACTTGATCCAAAACAACATTGAGCCAAAATGAGTTGTTAGAGATCCAGTTCAAGATTGGTCCTCGAAAAGAGCCACCAACTTGAGGGGGTGTATTCGAGTGTCCCACATCAAGTAGAAGTAATGATACAATTCTACATATAAAGAGCATATGTTACTTCACTCATATCCAATTAGTTTTAAGATGGAACCCTATGTGTATTACCAAACTCCCCACTCTATACTATGTAACATTTCCTTCTCCAACTCTCTAAAACATTCTCCTATAGTCTAACTTTCCATCTCTCTATCAAATCTTACATAAATCTCCATGATTGTAGCGTAAGTACTTGCAAACAATTAGACTATGATTTTAGCTATAAAATTTGAAAGTGGGTTTGCTACTCTAATGATTATTTCAAATTACTTACAGTAATCAAAGAACCTTATACTCAATGAACTCAATTATTGATCGAACATGAAACACTTGTAATCTTTCAAGAAGATTTATTATAGATCTGAAATCTTTCAAACAAAGTTTACAAAAACAACTTACAAACAGAAATACAGAATATAGATTGAATGCACACTCCAATCAATCTATGTACACCAATTAGTAACCAATTAAGATCTACAGCAAAAACTTGACAGAGAACTTTCTTTGAACTCCCTTCAAAGAATCGACTGAACTCCCTTCAGTGAATGTCTGTACCAAGCTTTAGCTGCTCCTCTTCAAAAGCCCCAGTAGATCACCAGCTTCTTCTCCACACTTATCTCTGCACCACAAAGAAAAGTCCAAGAAACAATATCTACAATATCTAGGGTTTTTTTCTCAAAGGGTTAGTTGCCCTGTTTAGCACAATGATCTATATATAGAAAGGACAGAATCAAGTGACAACAGCTTGTCACGTGGACTGCCAGCTGGAAAAAAAATCATTATTATTTTAACTAACAACTAACCTGTGAAAACAGTGTTAACCCTTTATAATATTGAGATAAAACAGATCGAAACCTAGACAAGACAAGATGCATAATTTTTGACAACATACAGCAAGAACTAAAAGTTAACATTAACAATCTCCCCCTTTGACAAAAATTATGATCAGTGCAGAAATAGAGTCAGTAAAACAGCCACAAAACACAAAACAAAAAAAAACAAAACAAAGATTACACCACCAACTTTTCAAACACAGCCATACCCTTCAAAGACATATAAAAAGAATAGTATCCAAAAGTCTGCACAGAAAAACGAAACAACAACTGAAAATATTAAAACATCTCCCCCTCAGTGATCATAATTTCAGCCCATTTTACTGAGACGAAGGTCTATCTGGAGACTCCCCCTGCACAGATGCGCTAGGAACAATGGACTCCCCCTGAGATGAAGCACGAATTTGAGCCAACTGAGCCAAGACCCTTCTCTCAAATTGCAATGTGCGCTGTCTATCCTTTTTGTAAGTAGTCACAAAATCATTGAAACTTGCCTGAAACTGATGCATATAGTCAAACAGCATAAACCGCCAGCCAGAAGTTGGAAAACCAGGCAGCACATGATCAGAGGCTGGGTCAGTGGAAGGGAAAACCTGAGGAACCTTAAGACTGCGAAGATTGCTGTCAATTTCAGGAACAGATAAAAAGACTTCTTGAGCAGTAAACTCTGGAGAGATGGACAGAGCCAGACGATGAAGCAGACAAGGAAATGGTAAAAAAGACCTTGTGCCACGAGCAACAGCCTCATTATAAATTCGATCAAATATAAGGGTAGACAAGTCAATAGAAACTCCAGTGCCAACAGCAAACATAAATCGAGCCAGTGAAGTACCAACAGTATACTTGTGAGTATTAGGCAACCAATTTGTGAGAGCAACCTGAAAAAGAAGTCTATAAAATGATGTAAGTGCAGTAGCAGGAATGGCACCCTTACTATCAGGCCATTTAAAATCAAGAGTACCAGTCAACTTAGCAGCAACCAAGTTTAAGTCAGAGGAAAAATCAGAGCAAAAAACAGGAGATTTAACCACAGGAAAATTCAGAACTTTAGCAATAGTAGATGGAGAAAAACGAAACCACTTGCCCCGACAAAACACTTTAAACTGATTAGGATTAGAAGATTCCAAAATATGTTTGTCAATATTAGAATAAATTTCCCGAACAAGAATCTGAGATGGCATGAGTAGATTAGAGACCGAATTAATCCAACCCCTAGAAAGCATGGACTTTTTGAAGCGAGGAAAATCATCTAAAACGACATGTGATTCCACATTTAACAGTCGAAACGACGTACGATCTTTATACTTCTGAAACTTCCTAGTGTTGAAAAAGAACATTAATGGGGGAAGGTCAGAACTACCACTAGGTGGAGCAGACACGGAAGGAGAAGGAGACTTGGGCAAAGATGCTTTTTTCTTTTTAACCACAGGAGAAGAGTGAGGTTTTTTATAACCCATAAAAGACCCAGATTTTTTATGTTGGACCGAAGGAGAAGGAGAATGAGATGTAGAGGGTTGCGTAAGCTTTTTCCGAGGGAGAAGCGACTCAGGATCTAAAGACCTCTTTTTGGAAGAACCTTTGGACGACGAAGGTTGAGAAGGGATAGATGGTGAAGGAGAGGAAGACACACGGACAGGGGTGGACGACTGGGACCGGGTGACACGCCTAGGAGGAAGGGATTTAGACGAGGGTTTATGGGCTACAGACTTAATGTTTCTACGCACTGATTTAACAGACCCAACAGCAGATTTAACAGGCACAACCTCAGATGAAAACAGAGGAATACTATGGAGAACAGAGACAGATGATTTACCTAAAGAGGGACCAACCGCAGCAGCCACATTTGAACCGTCATCAGGGACGATCACAGAAGGAGGAGTCTGAGAGACAGCCGAAGAAGCCAACGAGGACCCAACGGGAACAGCAAGAACCTTTCTAGGAGAGCCCACAATATTAGAAGCCATCGAATGAGCAACAGCAAAAGATGAGACTCAAAAACAAAGATGAATAAGATGCCTGGAAGAATAGTATGTATTTATAGAGCCACAAAATCCTAAATCAATATAAAAAATAAGCCAAAAAGTCACTGAGCAACAAACTAATAAAAGGCTCGGCCCAAAAACAAGAAAGAGAAGGTGAGTAGACCCAAACCAATTGTGATATATCAAGATGATTCTGAGATATGACAGACAGACCAAAAAAAAATAATCAGACCAGATGAGAGAAAAAAAATAAGCAACAGAGAGCTCTTTAACCAAATGACTAGAACAAAACAACACTCATCACATAAAAATTTCAACAGGATGCTGAACCAGAATTTTTCATGAGTGTGTGAAAAAGTGTCCTCATGTGAGTCAAACGACTCACTCTCTCAGAAAACTCTCAAAAGAATTTCTTTTTTTTATTATTATATTGATTTTTTTTTTGAAGTTTTTTTTTTTAAAAAAAAACAACCAACTATGGCTTTCACTCTTGACCAGGGATGTAGCCGTCTTCTCTAAGGCAAAAAATACTCAAGAAGAAGGAGCAAACTACTCAAGAGTAAATCTTAAGAGAAAGCTCTTCCCATTGCACCTGACAAGGTAACATTTTTAGCTGAGAAAAAAACTGGTTCAGATGAACAACGAATCCTGGAAACAGAAATGAAATAAGAGTGTTCTAGATAAAGAAACTCAAATATAGCAAACTCCAATGCATAAAGAAACTCAAATAGAGCAAACTCCAATGCATTTACGTAAATGAACAAAGGTCTGAGAGTTTAAAGCTTTGGTGAACAAATCAGCATATTGAGCTTCAGAAGACACATGAGATATCACAACTGATTTTGATTCTACCAATTCTCGAATAAAATGATACCGAATGTCAATATGTTTAGTCCTAGAATGCTGCACTGGATTTTTTGAAATATTAATGGCACTAGTATTATCACAATACATGAGTAAAGAGTTTTAAGGGTAACCATAATTAGCAAGCATCTTATTCATCCAGAGTAATTGAGTGCAACAGCTGCCTGCTGCAATATATTCGGCTTCAGCAGTGGAAAGAGAAATAGAGTTTTGTTTCTTGCTGTGCCAAGATACAAGGTTGTTTCCCAGATAAAAACACCCTCCAGATGTACTCTTACGATCATCTAAATTTCCAGCCCAATCTGAGTCACTATATCCTACTAATGACATATTGGAATCATTTGTGTACCACAGACCAAATTCAACTGTACCAACCACATATTTCATTATTCTCTTAACAGCTGTAAGATGAGACTCAGTGGGAGTGGACTGATATCTAGCACACAAACCAACACTAAAACAAATGGCAGGTCTACTAGCGGTCAAATAAAGAAGACTCCCTATCATACTATGAAAAAGTGTTGGATCTACAAGTTTGCCTAACATGTCTCTAGTAAGCTTAGAGGTTGTGCCTATAGGAGTTCTAGCATGCTTAGAATGATCTAGACCAAATTTTTTTAACATGTTAAGAGTATATTTCGACTGGGAAATAAAGATTCCAGTGGATAACTGTTTGATCTGTAATCCTAGGAAAAATGAAAGATCACCTATCATGCTCATCTCAAATTCGGACTGCATTAACTCAACAAAATGATTTATAGCAACAGGGCAAGTAAATCCGAAAATGATATCATCTACATAAATTTGAGCTACGAATATACCAGGATGCAAATGTCTAATAAACAGAGTTTGATTTGCATTTCCCCTAACAAAACCATTGCTGAGAAGAAAAGAGGTTAACCTGTCATACTAAGCTCTGGGTGCCTGTTTTAGTCCATATAATGCCTTTTTTAATTTGTAGACATGATCTGGTAAATGAGGATCAGTAAAGCCCACTGGTTGTTCCACAAAAAGTTCTTCTTGAAGAATCCCATTCAAAAAGGCACTTTTAACATCCATTTGATGTAGCTTCATTTTGAGGTGACATGCAATAGCCAGAAGCATGCGAATGGATTCAAGACGAGCTACAGGAGAAAATGTTTCGTCAAAATCAAGACCCTCCACCTGATTATATCCTTGAGCTACTAGACGAGTCTTATTTCTAGTATTATTTCCAAACTCATCTGTTTTGTTTTTAAAGATCCACTTGGTCCCCACTATATTGGACTCTGATTTTTCCAGAACAGTTCTATTACACAAAACTTCACTGTCTAGCTTATAGCAATTGTCAATTGATCTTTTGCCTGTTAAGACTGTACTTCCATCTGACGAAACAACAGAACAACAACTGTTAGAAAAATTAACCAAATAACCTGAATCACACAGCTGACTTATACTGATCAAGTTTGCTTTCAACCCCTCAACGTACAGAACATCCTTCAAAGATGGAAGATTCTTCAAAAGAAGTTCCCCTTTTCCTTGGATAACACCCTTGTTTCCATCACCAAACGTAACAACTCCTTCTATCTTATCTTGGTAGTTGATCAATAGGTGCCGGTTTCCAGTCATGTGTCATGAACAACCGCTATCAAAATACCACTGGTCATCCTTAAATGCAGATAGAGATATATGAGTCACACAAACTTTTGTATCCTCAGAACTTGTGTTAGGAAAAATGTCAAAAGGAACATGAACAATCTTCTCTGAAGACTTCAATCCCTCCTTTCTCTCAACTAACTTTTGGAGATAGTTCTATAACTTGAAGCACTTTGGGCGTATATGACCACGTTTGTTGCAGAAGTGACAGACTGGAACAAATCTTCCACTAGTGAGATTTTTTTGCAAACTTGGCCTGCTCCAGGATTCATCTTCTTGAGTCTGAAAATTTGTAGATAAAACTGCATTTGACTGATGACTTTTGGAAGAAGAGGGATCATCAATCAGAATCTCCTTTCCACATTTATTTAGAAGCCTTACCTTTGTTCGAAACCCCTCTGCTCCTGATTCATCACGTGGTTTTTTAACTTTCAAAGCTTCAAATCGTAAGGCCTGCAACTGCACATTCTTATCGTCAATCTCCCTTAGCAATCTTTTGAATTTTCCCTCAAGATTTTTATTAATCAGAATTAATTCTTGATTTCTTCCTTCAACCTGCTTTACCTTCTTGATCATAGTCACCCATTGATCATACATTTGTTCATAAGCAGATTGTTGATCCAGACTTTCCACATCAGATTCTCTAGACTCATCATTCTCACTTTCATCCTTACGATTTGATGAGGCCATAAATGCAACCACGCATTTATCTTGATCTGAATGTTCACTGCAAGATTCTTCTTTCTCTTCATCACTGTCACTCCACGTTACTGCCATAGCCTTTTTCTTCTTTAGAGTATTTGCACATTCAGCTTGAATGTGACCAAAACCATCACATTCACGACACCGAATTTCTCTATTTTTCCTTTCCTGTGAAGTCACAGATCTTTGATTAAAGGGCATAATCTTTTTGGGACCATTTTCTTTCCCACCAAGATTTCCTCTCCTCATATTTCTTTTCAAGAACTTGGCGTAGTTTTTCGTAAGAAATGCCACTTTATCTTCAGTCAAGCCGTCTAGCATATCACCTTTCTCTACCTCCTCTTTGTGTACGAAAGCAAGACTGTTGATGCCCTTATCCTTCTCTTTTTCATGTTTCTCTTTGCCCCATCGTTTTAAAGTCATCTCATAGTTTGTAAAGAACCTATCAGCTCATCAAGATCCAGTTCTTCAACATCATGAACCTCTTCAATAGAGGTAACTTTTGCTTTAAAAGCTCTTGGCAAGACAGCTAGAACCTTTCTGACAAGTTTCGTGTTTGAGTAAGTCTTTCCAAGGGCATACGACTCATTTGAAATGTCACATAATTTGGCATGAAACTCTGCAACTGTAACGCCCCAAACTCCAGGGACCGTTACGGTGTGCCTTGTAAACAGTGCTAAACTCGCTAATCGAGTCATTTGGCCAAAATCGTGAACTAAGTGTGATTAGCGGTTTAGGGATTAAAAACTTTGGTTAAGATGTAACGTTTCACTAGAACTTTTAATTTATACATTGGGATCCCGAAAATAAAGTTTCACAGTCTATTACAGAAAACATTTACAACAGGCCGTTCTAAGCGGCAAAACAGGGTTCAACCCTAGTTCCACTTTAAACCTCGGCCGTGGCGGACGAGCAGCTGCATATGTACACGTCATCACCTAAGCTCTCCAACTCAAGGATGGTCCAGCTTCCGCTTGCCTTTACCTGCACCACGTAGCACCCGTGAGCCAAAGCCCAGCAAGAAAACACAATAGAGCATGATATAATATCAACAGTGATCATAATAACCATTCGTGACTATCAGTCCAAGCAAATAGGTGACAATAGCCAAAAGTCACGATAATGAGCATCGCTCCCTCTAGCCATGTGACGATAGGGTCACCAGGGCTTAACCGATAAGTGATTCCCTCTTAAGTTTGATTAGGACAGGTGCAAGGTGATTAGTCACCAACATAACCTTCCTCACGACTCTAGAGTCGAAACTATGGACAACGTCCCTTAGCCATGTGACAAACGGTCACCGGGGTCATATACCTTGGCTGAAATCATCTGGTCTTAGACCAGGCAAGCGCTTATAGTTCTCATTGACCTTCCGGTCGGTCCAGCATTAATACCCCATATGAGTCATTCAATGCCGACCTCGATTAGATCTAATCTTTATTTGGCCCGGCGTTCACAACGCACTGCCACCTCTGACCCTTAGGTCGGTAAAACACGACCAGTGCTCAACCCGTGGTGAACTTAACTAATAAGTCACAGCTTCACAGACGGATCTAACACCATGGTTGATTCTGACTAATAAGTCAGCGCCATACACAGGTAAGCCATGCCACCAAACATATATCATATGTCCAATATCCATAAACAAGGTATTCAGCATGCTTACTTAACAGATATTTGTACAATTAGGACTATGCATTAACACAGAGGCTCAAGCTCTGAACGATTTCACACCCAGTATACAAAGCATGTCCTAATCACATGTTTCTTATGCATCATATGCAATATATTCAACAATTCAACATGCACCAATAACAGCCATGCATGTCACGTTTAATAGTTAACCAACATGCATCAAGAATAGCCATGCATGTCATACATAATAATCAATCGACATGCATCAATAATAACCACGCATGTCACATAAACACAGGGTGCAGTTTTCTTACCTCAAAGTCGAGCTAGAATGATTAAAAGAACGACCCTTGAGAACGATCAACTTTTAGTCCTTTAGCGGTCACCTAGTCATAACCAAATATAAGGTATCATCAATAAAAATGATAACTGAGGGTTCCCAAACCAAATCCCAGTCCTCGAGACATCAAATACTACCCACCCGGGTACTAGGTCCAACCCTGAGGCCTAAGGTTTGAATCCCCAAGCTAAAAACCACATTTTGGCAAAATTGGCCTTAAGGGTCGCGGCCCTCCCCTGCTGCGCCGCGGCGCGCCCTCAAACAGAGAGGGCTCCCCTCTGCCAAACGCCAAGGGCCGCGGCGCACCCGTGCTGCGCCGCGGCGCCCAGCCCAGATCAGCAACATGCCCACGCACGAACTAGTTTTTCCCCTGTGCGATATTTTCTCAAACCAGTCCTTCAAACCTTCATAAAACCTCTTCCTAACATACAATTAAACCCCTAGACAACACCCACAACCTCCCCTCATCAAAACCCAATCTTATAATCCATCAAGACCCCTTTGAATCCAAACTTCTAACAAGAATCAAAAGCTGAAAACCAAAGCTTGAAAACAGAACACCACCTGAAGTAAGTGACTAGAACTCACCTTGGAACCTGTTTTGAGTCCCCTTTAATGGTTGTAATAAGTCCCCTAGCTGCCACCTTTGATTTCCTAGCTCAAAACCCCAAGATGGCCTCAAGAACACCAAAGAGAAGATGGTGAGGAATGGTGTACGGGTTGAAGAGGAGGAGAACTCTGTTTTGCCCTGTTCTTTCTACAGCCCTCCTAAGTCATATATATCCTTAGGGTCAAAAGACCATAATGCCCCTAAGCCAAATAAACCCCTCTAAAAGCTTCCGAGGGTAAAACCGTCCTTTCTCGTTTATCTCGTTAATTATAATTAACGCTCTCTAATTCCCGCTATTCTCAATATTCCCAAATACCAATAAATCATATCCCATTACCCTTTAATTCCTGGTAATGCTCTAATCATCAATTCCACCCTAAGACTCACCCCGAGCCCCGAACTAAACCCGTTATGACTAGACCGAACACTTGCATCTCATGATTGTCTCATGTCGATAAGCTCGAACCAATCCACCTTGTAATGTGGCTATATTAACTAATCACAATCACGCACCCAAAATATACAATTACGCCCACAGTGGCCAAATTACCAAATTACCCTCATAGTTAACATATGAGCCCATATGCATGAATTCACCATCATATAATAATTTAATTCACGTAAACATGCATATAATCATTAAATACTATAATAAATCAATTATGGCCCTCCCGGCCTCCTAATCAAGGTTCTAAACCTTATTAGGAAATTTGGGGCATGACAGCAACAGTCTCTCCCTCCTCCATATTCAAGTTTTCAAACTGAGTAGCTAGAGCCCTTAATCTTGCTTTCTTGACAGCTTGAGTCCCTTCATTCTTTGTCTTCAGTTTTTCCCAAGCCTCTTTAGCAATTTCATAGTTGGTTATGACTTTCATCTGATTTGTAGAGACTGCATTGAAGATAGCATGAAGAGCTTTGGAGTTGAAATTTGCCTTCTCAATCTCAGTTTCAGACCATTCACTCATCGGTTTAACAATTTCTACCTGATTTTCAGTAATACTCGGAGCTTTCCATCCATCCACCACTACCATCTAGACTCTTTCGTCCACAGCTCTCAGAAAAGCCCTCATCTTGGTTTTCCAAT
The DNA here is from genome assembly GCF_963169125.1 of Humulus lupulus. Taxonomy (NCBI): domain Eukaryota; kingdom Viridiplantae; phylum Streptophyta; class Magnoliopsida; order Rosales; family Cannabaceae; genus Humulus; species Humulus lupulus. Next base: position 290,485,904 of record NC_084794.1, read on the forward strand.
AGGGATAATTTGACCCTTCTAACATTGGAGGTCTAGAAGTAGATCCCCCTTCTCTGAACATATCCATTTTCACCTGCACACAAGATAAACATATACAACACGAAAAAGAACAGACAGAACAAGAATTTCCCAGAAAACAGATTCACAGAAAAATCACTAAAGCAAATAAACCCAAAGAAAAAAAAATATCAAACAGATAGAGATCGATCTTTAGTAACCATGCTCTGATACCAATTTGAAAGTGGGTTTGCTACTCTAATGATTATTTCAAATTACTTACAGTAATCAAAAAACCTTATACTCAATGAACTCAATTATTGATCGAACATGAAACACTTGTAATCTTTCAAGAAGATTTATTATAGATCTGAAATCTTTCAAACAAAGTTTACAAAAATAACTTACAAACAGAAATACAGAATATAGATTGAATGCACACTCCAATCAATCTATGTACACCAATTAGTAACCAATTAAGATCTACAGCAAAAACTTGACAGAGAACTTTCTTTGAACTCCCTTCAAAGAATCGACTGAACTCCCTTCAGTGAATGTCTGTACCAAGCTTTAGCTGCTCCTCTTCGAAAGCCCCAGTAGATCACCAGCTTCTTCTCCACACTTATCTCTGCACCACAAAAAAAAGTCCAAGAAACAAGATCTACAATATCTAGGGTTTTTTTCTCAAAGGGTTAGTTGCTCTGTTTAGCACAATGATCTATATATAGAAAGGACAGAATCAAGTGACAACAGCTTGTCACGTGGACTACCAGCTGGAAAAAAATCATTATTATTTTAACTAACAACTAACCTGTGAAAACAGTGTTAACCCTTTATAATATTGAGATAAAACAGATCGAAACCTAGACAAGACAAGATGCATAATTTTTGACAACATACAGTAAGAACTAAAAGTTAACATTAACAATTAGACTATGATTTTAGCTATAAAATTAAATTTAAATTGATTCTCAACATACATAAATATAACAAAAATAATAATTTTTTAATATATATTTTATGTTTAACTAGCCTTTTCTTTTATTTAAATAAAACAAGCACAATATTCGTCAACATAATTTATTATTCAGTCACAATTATTGTTATTAGGTATTTTCACCCCCACACAACGAGAATGACCTCAGATAAAAGAAAATTCGCATGATCAAAGTGCTAAGAGACATTCAATTTATGAGAGCAACCTTGCTAGTGTCAAAAAGGTGTGCTTGTAGAATCGAGCATGCTATGTTTTGAGAAGAGGCAATCTGCTTAGTTCACTGAGTAGGGAACATATAGATTGCGACCAATTCAAATGAGTTTTTAGTTGTGACAGACGACTCAAAACACCTAAAACTTTAATGAGACTTGAGATAGGTTTTATCGCCAATATGGTTCATTTGTTATTCAATTATATCTTGCAAACCATCTTAAAAGTTAAATGCATTGTAACGTTCACCCATGAACCTATAAATAGGTGATCCAAACTCTTTTAAAAGGTTAATCACAAGTTATATTCTTAGGGGACATAGGCTCAATTTGTTGAACAACTTATAACCCTAATGTTCTTTACATACTCACATATTTTATTCTAAGCTTCGATGTTTTATTTGAGTTCTCCGAGTCTGGTGTTGTTAACATATGGTGTAATTAGCCATTTATTTTGCCAAATTATCTGTTTTGACATTATAATTAGAAAAATATACTTTTGGTTCTCCTATGTTTGCAAAATGGATTGAAATAATCCCCTAGATTTAATTTTGGTCAATATATTTTAAAATATGACCAAAGTGCCCTTGCTTTTATAAATGAGCTAATTTAGTAACATAAAATAAAATAATATTAAATTTTAAATAAATAAAAAATGGTATAAATTTTAAAAATAATAAAAAAATTATATTTTAATTATTTAATTAAAAAATAACGTATTTATATTAAAAAAAATTATTTTAATTCAATTAAAATTTAAACAAAATCAAAATAGGAAGAAAAAAAAAACTTGGGAGTTTTCCCCAACCATCTTTCTCCTTCAATTTGCTCTCTCTTTTCTTCTCTCACTTCCAAATGACCATAACTACTCCACCAACATGTTTATTAGGATTTTTTTCCCTCGAACTATTACCACTATCAAATCGTGCCCCCTGAATTTTTTGGCTTGTTAAAAATTCCCACTGAATTATTTACGTTACTGAAATATGGGAAATTTGTCCAATTTTGCTAATAGAATTGTGATATGACGACACTGGAGTGCTGATGTGGATTGCCTCGTGTATAATTTAAGAAATAAATAGGATTTTACCCCCAAAAATTTATCGTTACCAAATTATGCCCAACGAATTCTAAAATTTAAAATTTAAACAATATTTTGCATATTAAAAAGAAAATATAAAAAGCATTAAACTAATAAATTCATTTAATTTAAATTAAATCATACAAAATAAAAACTTAAGGTGAAATAGGCGACACCAAAGTTGAATGTTGCTAAGGACCCACATTAGCCCGATCTGTCAACGATGTTGCTACCCAACCAACTTTGAGCTCATTCTGACGCATGCCCAACACCCAAGTTAATTTTTTGTCACCGTCATTTTTTTTTTAATTTTAATGGTTTTTTTTTCATTTTTTTAATATTCAAAAGATTGTTTAATTTTAATATTTTAAAATTCGGGGGACACAATTTGGTAATGGTAATAGTTCGGGGGCAAAAATCATATTTATTCTTTATATTATAAACGAGGTATTGACATGGTAATACCACATCGGTCACCAAACTGCCACATCACTATTCTGTTAGCGAAATTGGACGGAAGTCCCACATTTCAGTAATGTGAATAATTCAGGGGGAATTTTAACAAGTTGAAAAATTCGGGGGGCACGATTTGGATTGGTAATAGTTTGGGGGAAAAAAATCCTAATAAGCCCCACCAATGACCCCCAATCGGCGACACGCGCCCAACCTTTCGTCACTTTTTAGTGCTACAAGCAAGGTCTAGAAATTTGAAGTCATATCGTCATCATGCATGAGTGCTCAAGTGAATTTTTAGACTTCCAAGCTTTGTTACCAGCGTACATGACACCCTCTATTTTGATATAGCGGTGATATAGATCACCAACGGATCTCGCCAGAGTTGAAACTATTCAACCTAGATGCAGCCACCACGAGCAACGATCAAACCCACCGTTGCCACCAAAGGATTCATTTTGGCTCAAACTTCAATTCTAGGTAAGGCATAGGTTGAGGAAGACAAACAACAGTCAGAAAGCTTGTGGTTCATATGTAGGGGTGTTTATATAAATTGCAAATCGTGGTTTGGAACCCAAACAACCAAAAATCATGACGGTGAAACTGTTTCCAATTGTTCGGTTTAACGGACAACTCAACTTTAAAGATTTAGTCACGATTTCTAACTTTCCAAAACCAATTAAATCGGACCGGTTCATGATTCTTTCTAAAAAATATCTTTTTAGAAATAAGGGTGCAAAGGTTTGAACCCTTACACTTAAGTGGTGCAAGGGTTTGAACCCTTACACTTAAGTTAATATAAAGTTTGCCCAATTATCCAAGCCAATTTTTAGTAGTATTTAATACATGCAAAATTTTCCAAAACTAAGAAAAAAGAAATGTAAAGTCTCACATTGTTTAGAAAGTAAACATTTCTTTTTCCCTCTTCTATAAAATGCTTCAAAATACTTACACTTATAACAATAAACACACTAAGCTTCTTGTTTAATGATAATTGTTTAGTTAATTATTTTATAATAAAAAAATTAAAATTTTAATAATTTGGTTATATGGTTATAATCAAACCAAACTGCACCAAACCGTTTATATATGGTTTGATTTTTTATTTGAAAAAATCGCATGAGCAATTTGGTTTCAAAATTCTTCTAAACCACCCAAAACCAAACAGTGTATACCCTTATTAATGGGTATGGAATAAGTGAATCTCGCCCTTAAGATTTTTTTTTTTTATATTCTTGGGTTTGAATTTGATTTTTTCCAATCTAAGTATAATATATGGCTTTGAATAAGATTTTATTGGGTCCGAGTTGGATTTTTTTTGTTGGTTTCTTATTTGAATCTGGGTTTGAATGAGATTTTAAGGTTTAAGATTTTAGTTCTATTTCAGGTTTTTCTCGGAGGGTAATGCCATGTTAGTAACCCTTGACACGTGGTCAGCACTCATCCGAATACCTCACTCCACGAGAGAGGGGTCGCGAGGAGTGTCAGCCATCGACCACTCCTAACCTAAGAACATATCTTTGGGAAGCATTAGCGAAGATTTTTCGGGGAGTCCTGTTTAACACCCAAACGTGACTTCCACTTAGCGGTTGTCGTAGTATAGATTGGGCGGTCGATTCCACAAGGAGGCAAAGAAATAAAATTAATCAATAAAATAATGTGAGGAAAATAGAACAAATGATATTTATGTTGTTTTTGAAATTTAAAGATTAGAAATAAAGATAGAATAAAGTGTGATGTAACAATAGCTAACAAGTAGGAAGGATCAAGAGTCACCAATATGCATACTTATTTATTTGGATCTTTGATTCACAAAAATTACACAAATGAGTAGTTCGCATCCCAACTACTCATTTAGAAGATTTAACATTGAAGCACAAATATATTTTACAAAAATGTATTCAAGTGATTATTATTCTTTACCATGGAAATATGAGATAAATCTTATGAGAAATCTAAAAATGACATTATACCATTGGTAATAATGCAATACAAGATTGGACATAAAACCTAACACAAATATTACTTTTACTATTTATAAAATACATAGAAAGAGCATGACTAATTTTATATAGATTTAGCAAAAGTAAATATATATGAATGAGATGGAGAAAATGGTGAAGATATTATCTATATTATTTTCACTAATTTGATAATACATAGAAAGTACATGACAAAATCTATATACTATTAGTAAACATAAATATAGATAACAAGATGAAGAAGTAGAGATGAAAGAAAATAAATCACTTAAATATATAAATTTTAAGCACGTGGTGAATCAAAAATACCAAACAAAGTCATAGTGCATATAGGATCATCCTAACCTTCCCAAGAAGGTTAGCCTATTATGCTAGACATTTTCATGAAATTCTAGAGAGAAAATATGAGAAATGAGACTGAAATTTGGTAGAGTTTTGCTACCTAAAAATTACATACCAATTGTGAAGAAAGTGTCCCTATTTATAGATGGAGAAAATGACTAAAAAGAAATTAAACAACAATTTGGGGTTTACAAAATAAATCTGAAATATTAATAATAAAATATGATTTTGAAAAATCAAATCTTATTATAAATATTATCCTAGTTATTTTGGTATATGGTCAAATACCATTTTTCTAAAGCACCAAAAAATATGAACTTTAAAGCTCAAAATGACAATTTTGCAAAGTCCAATACTGTTGTGGATTTTCTAACGATTAAAATATGCGCAAGTATACACAGTCGACAACAAGTAATACAGTGATACAGTATCAAAGTTCGTCTCCACAGGGACTTTTAAACTAAAAATAATGCAATATCAACTAATAACAATTTACAATTCAGTAACCAAATCAAGAAAAAATTTATGTAATTAATTCTGAAATAAATGTAAATGAGCAAATTAATTAAACTAAAACTCAGAGATTAAAATGAAAGAATTCTGGGTGGATTTCAGATATGAGAAAAATAGATTTGGGTGGTTAATTCCCCTCGGTTCGTTCCAGTTGCTACAACAATGACTCAGCAATGGGTCATCAATTTATGTCACAGTTAACAGATTTCGCAAAACCCAGTAAGTTTTTCCCAAAACTTAATATCTATTGTCTATAACCCCCCTCAATACATTCCTGTATTAAAACAGACTATAACCAACCAATCAAGCACCAAATCTTTAGGTTATGCAAGGCAGCAAAATAGTCCTATTCCACTACTCAAAATCACCTAAAACTAGGTAAGTTTCTTGCATCAATTGAATGGGTTCAGCTAGACTTCCCTTTTCCAAGCTAGATCTAACTTAATAAATGCTAAAAATGGCCAGTAATTAACATTCACTTATCATTACAGCACATTTAATTGAACTATGACATAAACAACTTAACCATGCATTTAGAAATTTAGTTCATACATAAGGGTTCATAACCACCCGAATCTTTAGGGTGTTAGTTCATAGCTGAAATTATAAACATAAGACCAGTACAGAATATTTCCATGAAGTTTGAACAGAAATTGAGATGAGAAAATAATGCAAAAATAAAGAGAAATAGAGATTAGAGAGAATTGAGTGTTGAGCTCTAGTCCCCCTTAGGCGTCTGCCTTCTTTTTCTCTCCTATTTCGTACTCCCTTCTTCTTCTTTCTTTCTGCTTCTCTCTGTACTTTTCTTCCGTGAAAATATCCAGAATTCTAAAAAATGATGGGTGTGTCCTTCTATTTCCGGCTGCCTCCTCTTTAGGGTACTTGGTTTACCCTAATTAGTAAGTCAAAGTCAATTGTGCCCTCTTGTCCTTTGCCACACCATCCAGGTGACTCATTGTACAACATTCTCGCCACATAGGCATCACTTATTCTTCATTAAGTCCAGCTGGAATTTGTCACGTTTCTTCACTGGTCCTTGCCAATTGTTACGATAGGTTTGCTACAGCATTAAGAATACAGCAACATGCTCTTTCCAGAATTGTTCCTCTTCATGGTCCAAAGTTCCCAATCACCTGTTTTAGCCTCCTTTCCTGATTAACATAAACACGAAACTACATAAATCACTAAGAAAAATATGATAATACAGATACACAGTCCCTTGATACAAATATACACTAAATGGACACAATTACACTACTTACAACTCATTACTCTTTTGTTTTGGTTTGAAAATTAAGTTTAAAGATGTGAAAATAACTCTAAATCCTAGAGTTATCAAATACCCCCAAAATATGGGTTGAAGGTGGCTGTGGCAGAAGTGGGTTTTGACCCACTTCCAACCAATAAAAATGTGCCACGTAGGCAGGGTGTTGGGCTTGCTTCAGACTGGACTGGCATTGGGCTTGCTGCAGTGAGGCTAACGTGGATCAAAGGCTGGGAGAGGTGAAAGCTGGCTTTGCTGGGCTTCACGTTATTGGGCCTGTTGGGCCTTTGGCAGATGATGTTGATGGTAGAGTTGGTCACATGGTGGAATGGCTGAAAGGAGGAGCTGAAGGGAAAAAGGGAATGGATGTGGACACGTGGCGCGAGGAGAGCACGCCACCTGGCAGCTGGGTGGAGAAAGAGGCCAGCGGGCCTGGGCTTTCGTTTGGGCCTTCGGGACTGGGCCAAACTCCTTCAAAAATGCCATTTTCTTCATTCCTTTCTTCAACTTTATTTATTTATTTCTTTTCTTTTCTTTGTGACAAAATGCATATTTAATTCCTACAAAATAACAATAAATTAAATCATAATTAAATATTTTCATTTATAAAATAAATCATATTAATTCAATGAAAATATTAATTAAACTTAATTTATTTTGGCTATTAAAATCAATAAATAATGCAATTTTTACCACTAATCAAGTCCCTTGAGAACTTGATCGAGAGCTTGCTCACATGCAATTTTCTCAGAAACCCGAGAAGTCTCCCCAAGGGACACACCAACGGTGGTGGGGCTCGTGAGAGATACACCCAGAAGGTCTGCGTAACCACCAACCTTTGACATTTCGGTGCGCCACCTTTCTATGCACAATGACAATCGAAGTGGTGACACTACCACCACTTGGTCCCCCTCCATTTCCCATGCACAAAGGGGATCACTTCCTTTCCACAAAAGGGAAGTTCATAGGTCAAAGCAACCTAGCCAACCTCACCAAATCAATCACGATGCCTCTCGCTCGACGACAAGTGTCACGCATCCCATGCGTGACTCCCACTTAATCGAATAATTAATGCTGATCTCATTACTTAATTCTCTGTACTAAATGTCGTGTATTTGTAAGGATCTGAAACCCTATTTTCGATCTACCATTGTTACCTTGGCGCGCGACTATCCTCTTCCCAAGTTGTAAAACCTAAGAGACTTGTAATTCTTGCAAGCCTTAAGTAATACAAGTGACTCGTAGACTAGGCCACATTAACGAATGAATCATGTGAAAACCCTTTTTTGTTTTTCTTTACAATTTTCTACAAGTTTTTCTTTTGTTTATTAGTTGACAGAAATTGGAGTCAACAAGTTCAATCTAGGAAGAGGGAATGTGAGAAGTAGAGAGAAATATATTTTAAATTTTGTTTCTATATTAAAATTTATTTTTTTTAAAATACTTTTTTTTTGTAGCAATTTTTAAAAAATAATATAATTTAATTTAAGATAATATAATTTCCAAAAGTATTTTAGTCATATTTAAGGATTTTGACCAAAATTAAGTAAAGAAAATTATTTTAATTTATTTTGCAAAACACGTGATTTACAAATACACTTTTCAAAACAGAAAGTCTAATTGGATAATTATAAAAATAGAGTGGCTAAAATGGTATTTTCCTATTTATCTTAACTAAAAATCTTATAAAATGTTGTAAAAAAAAATCTAAGAAAAGGCACATGAGTCGCACGTGTTAATATGATAAGTGAAATTTAATAATACCAACACCGGCATAAACCAATTTTTCGCGATCTAAAAGGCTAGGGCTCGCTCTGTTATTGGTTTCTTTCGTTTTAGCTGGGATCTGAAATCTCTTCTTGATCGCCGGTTCTTGTGATGCTCCCGGAACGAAGGTTTCAATTCGGTTTGGGAAGTTCACCTTATAGTCCCACCCACCGGTAATTTATGGTTTAGGGTTTTTCTTTATTCTTTGATTTTCATTTTTTTTTTCTGCGGAAAGCTTTCAATTTTGTTTTCAACGCAGCTTCAAGTCTAAACCTTTTTTTCAGTTCAATTTCAAAATTAATTGGGTTTTCCCCGCAATAAAATTTCTTGCCGATTACTTTTAGTTTTACCGGCAACATTTTGAAATTAAAGAAATTTAAGTGTTTTTAGTATTTTAGATTACTCACACCGAGTGGTATTCTCAGTTTTCATTATTTGAAGAAATTGGACCCAAGCATATCATGACATCAACATTTTTGCGAAAAAAATTCCATATTTTTCAATATAATTGATGTAATTAATGGCCAAAACTTTGTGTGTGTGTTTTTTCTCACTGTCCATAAATTTTTAACCTAGATCTTTCATCCTCAAAAATTAGTCAAGCCCTTTGCGGTTATAAGTGTTGAGTTGGGGAGTATTGGTTGGGATAATCAGATATGGTAATGTTAGCTCCATGATTGATACACATGCAGACATTCGAACTCTATTGGTGGTGATTATATCGTTATACACCATACAAACTCCATATCAATTGGAAAGGATCAAATTAGTGGTTTGCTATGATTTTGGATATGACTGTAACCAAGGCAAATAGGTACCCGGGAAGCTATTACGGCAATGCCATTCAAACAGCTGGTGAGTCTGAGGGTTCGGGTAGCTCAGGACGAATAGACATGGAAATCGCTGCCTCTGAGGCTTCAAGCGCCTTGACGAGGAAGTGTATAAGTTTGAATTCTAACAAGAGTGCCGACTTCTTTGTTCCTAAGCAAGTTGTTACCTTGTCAAATTTGTCACGATCTGAGAGAAAGAATCTGTTGCATAGATTGAGAAAGAGTCTCGGACAGACTCGAGTGATTCTGAAGAAAATTGAATTGCAGAAGGCTAATGGTCTTGCAAGGTCTTCTTCCAGCGGCATTCTTAGCTGTAGCAGTGGACAGAATGTGCCAAACATTGGAAAGTCCAAGAAATCCTCAATGGTAACTCCTGGCCAGGTTAAAAATTCGAATGCTGGAGGTAAGAAAGCTGAAATGAATCGGAGTTCTTCTGGAAAGTTTGAATCAACAAATCGGACTTCAGCTTCAAGCTCTACAATTGTGATGTTGTTGAAACAATGCGAGGCATTGTTAAAACGTTTGATGACTCATCAGTTTGGATGGGTATTTAATGTCCCGGTTGATGTAGTGAAGTTGAATATTCCGGATTATTTTACTGTTATCAAGCATCCAATGGATTTGGGAACGGTAAAGAGCAAGATAGCTTCTGGATCGTACTCAAATCCCATGGAGTTTTATGCTGATGTGAGACTTACTTTCACAAACGCCATGACCTACAATCCTCCAGGAAATGATGTCCATGCTATGGCTGATACCCTTAATAAATTTTTTGAAGTGCGGTGGAAGGCTATTGAGAAAAAGCTGCCAAAAGTTCATTCTGAACCACTACCTGAAAAATTAGGTTCTGGTGTGGACTTGGAAGTAGCTGAGCCAACCCCCCCTTCAAAAAAGAGGAAAGTTATTCCTACACAACCCGAGGTAAGACCAGAGCCAGCGAAAAGAGTAATGAATGAGGACGAGAAACATAGGCTAGGCAAGGAATTAGAATCTTTGCTGGGTGAGAATGAGATGCCTGTACATATGATAGATTTCTTGAGAGAAAATAGTTCACATAGCAAGGACTCTGAAGAGGATGAGATTGAGATTGATATAGATGATCTCAGTGATGATACCTTGTTTACACTGCGTAAGCTTGTTGATGATTACTTGGGGGAGAAGCAGAAAGCTCAATCACAAGCTGAACCTTGTGAAATAGAGGTATTAACTAGAAAATGCGCGAAGCAAACTTATCCTTCTATGAAATGCTCTAGGCAAACTTATCGTTTTTATGCTATCTTTTGTAGCTTTTGCACGACTCAAGTTTGAGCAATTCATCCATGCATCATTACAAAGGTGATGTTCTGTTGTTTGGTTGTATATTTCTCGTTTTAACTCTGTTTGGATGTTTTTCACATTGCTGTGCATTGTTCTTGCTTGTTTTATTAAATTGACATGATTTTGTAACTTGTTTTTCCTATGTTCTACACACATTTAGGAAACGAGCCAGCTGATGAGGATGTTGACATCGGTAGAAATGACCCCCCTGTCTCCAGCTGTCCTTTGGAAATAGAGAAGGATACAGGCCATGGGATCAGTAAATGTATCAGTTCAGGCAGCTCCAGTGGTAAATTTAGCTTGTTGTGTTAATTTCATTATTTATTTTTTGTGGTTTTTTTTTTTTTACTTCTTGGATCTCCTATACGATACCTGAACTTCCAATGTGATCTGAATTCTTGTTTTGTTAAGAGTGTAAAATATATAATTTAAGGTGCATATTGGGATTTGGGAGAGGATAAAAAAGAGCCTTCAACTTAATCAAAACATAGAGAAAACTTAGTCACTGTATCTTGTGTATGATCCACAGATTCAGAATCCAGCTGTCCTTCAGAGAGTGAGTGTGATGGTGCAAAAGCCTCAACTTTGGTTAATGCCTCAAAGGTATCTTGTTATTTTATTTATTTATATATTTATAAGGTCATACAAATTTATTTATATATTTATTTTATTTTATATATATAAAATTTATTTATATATAATTTATTTTATTTTATTTATATATTTACTTCTGACATAAGCAGTGGTTTCTTTTAATACATGTTCTTTTCTTTTCCTAATCAATGAGTTCTGGGGTGATAGTAAATGGTTGGTTTTGTCCTTCAGGTGCCAGAAACATTGGACTCTGGAGCTGAATTAGACAAAATGGCAACTGTTAGTGATTTACATGAAATAAATCGTAAGCGTTTTTCATTAGGATCGCATTCTATTAATAGTTTTGTACATCTAGAATTATTCTGATCCTTAGAGTTTCCATTGTACAAAATTATGTAAAATTGGAGGTTAAAATTTGATAGAAGGGTTATTACTTACTGGTATATCATTAAATTTATTTATTTATTGTTGCTGTTGCTACGATATTATGTTCAAAGTTCTCTGCAATTCAACTATTTATTCACCAAAATGGTTTTTTTGACTTTATTATTATTGCCTTGATCTTTAATTTTTAATTTGTTGCTAAGGTCGTTGATTTTAAGAACAGTTTGGCTGTCTCCAAATGTTTATGTACTCTCGATTGCCTTAAAAATAAGTTTGTCCGAGGTTTTATATTACATATTTCTAAAATTTGCTAATTCCTTGGTGGTTGTACAGAGTCTGATAGTTGCTTGGACCAAGTTGAACAACCTCTTGAGCATAAGCCAGATTCTGTTGAATCAGAGAGCCGCCAAGATGGTAAGCACAAGAGTTAGAAAACTGTTCTACTTTTGGTTTTGGGGCATCATGTCACTGATCTGTCCTTGAAATAAATATAAAAATTTAGCGGACAGTGCACCAAGTGGGAGGCACGTATCCCCTGAGAAGCAGTACAGGGCTGCACTATTGAAAAATCGTTTTGCTGATACCATTTTAAGAGCTCGTGAAAAAACTCTTAATGAGGTAGGTTTCCAATTAACACTAATTTTATTTCGACCTGTCTATTATTGAGTCACTTTCCACTCAGTATGTGATTTCTGTGCAATTTTTATTTGGCTGGGATCAGGGCGACAGGGATCCTGAGAAATTGCGGCGGGAGAGGGAGGAACTTGAACAGCAACAGAGAAAAGGTTGCAATAAAATTTCATTCTCTTATGTTTGCTTTTGTGCAAGGAAAGTGAGATGAATACATGTTTCCCAATTATAACAAATTTACAGTGACTTATGTTGTTATTTTGAACTTTGCCAATGTATCACCAGAAAAAGCACGGTTACAAGCTGAAGCAAAGGCTGCTGAAGAAGCTCGAAGAAGAGCAGAAGCAGAAGCTGCTGCTGAGGCTAAACGGAAGAGGGAACTTGAGAGAGAAGCAGCACGACAGGCATTACTACAGGTAAATAACTGCACACTACATGTTGCTCAGTCTGTGATCTTTTTTGGATCTTTATTGGAACACATGGTGTTTGTGCAGATCGAAAAGACTGTTGAAATTAATGAGAATTCCCGGTTTCTAGAAGATTTGGAAATGCTTAGGGCTGCCCCTGCAGAGCCGATACCTAGCTCTGTAGACGAAACTAGCCCAGATCACTCACATGATGGCTTAGGGGGGTTCAAGTTTGGGAGCTCTAATGCCTTGGAACAACTTGGCTTGTTCATGAAGGAGGATCATGAAGAGGAAGAGGAAGTTGAGGCACCTTGTGCTCCTAGGTCTCTAAATGATATAGAGGAGGGAGAAATTGATTAGGTACTAGTGCCTTTTTGTATTCATGACTGAATTGAGAAACAAGAATATTATATTTGTTACCAAAAGGGGGAAAAGTAAAGAAAAGTAGTACTTGGTTAATGTTACCAAAAGGGGGCTAAAGTTCTTTCTTGTTCATTCTGATGGCGCTTCTAGCGAGACATGCAGAGAGCTATCGCAGACGAGTGTATATATAGGTGGTGTATGGTTATTCTTCCAGACAGAGCATTGAATTGCAGAGATCTTAGATGTTGGAACTTGGAAGTACACTACCATAGTGGAGTGAGTCTTGAGTGTGGCCTTTGCTCTACCAATAAGTCCAGGGAAGCAGAATGTGATATATATATATATATATATAAATATACACCCCTCACTCTATCTATTCTCTAGGTTGATTCTATTACAAAAATGATGTTGAGTCAGTGGTGTTTTGTGATGGCCGAGTGACCTAATTTGAGCTTGGCGTCAAAATCAAGTAAAGGAACTGGTATATATCTTACTCTGTTTTTAGTGGTACGTCTAACATTTGTTAGTCTTTAGTCTTAAGATGCAATTAGCAATTTGTTTTTTCCTATTTTCTCTGGGGTCAGTTTTATGTAAATCGTAGTTCAACTGTAGAGATTTTGTTGTAGAGCAAGTGCCCCCGAATAATATATAGACATTCTATGTTATCCAAGTGCCCCCCAAGTACAGTACTATATCTGCATTATTGTATTATTGTGAAAATATCTCAATGAATGAACAATCAACATTGGGTGATCAACACCTAAGCTCCAGCTCACGATAGAATTGAGCGCTACCTTTAAAATGAGATAAAATACCTTATTCTCTAAAATGAGATATTTTACTTTCTTTTTTTACCTCAATAAATAGTTGGAAATAACTGTTGAGCTATAAATATTTTATTAATTTTCTTTTTCAAAATTTTTATATATGCGTGATATTATTATATTTAAATATTTTATTTTTAAAAATGAATAAAATAAATTAAAAATAGAATATTTAAATGATATGGAAAAAAACAATAGAGAAATTGATGCATGAATAAAATGAAAAAAGAAAAGTGGATTTTTGATGACGGATTTTAAAAAATAAAGTAGCACATTTGTTGTGCCTGAGGCAATCTCAAGAATTGAGAAAGTCCTCCAATAAATGGTCCCTCTTTGAACAAGGCCACTACAAAATTAGAAATTCAAATTCAAAGCACCAAAGCTTCAAGAACACATTTGAAACACAATACATTTACCCAGTTTCGTCACAAATCAACCTACACTTGTGGGATCAAATAACTAAAAGTTATCTAGTTAATCTTATTGATCCTTGAGAAAATTCTCACGATTTGTGAAAAATATCATGCCAAATAGCAGCTGGTTTTTGAGGAACATGATGAAATTGAAGTGTAGAATGATAAGCAGTAGGCAATATGGTGGAGTGAAAGACAGACTTTGATGAAGGCAATCTGTTGGGAAGAGATGAGATAGTTTGTAGTGTGTATAAGCCGCGATCAAGCAAGCCTTGATGAAGAACTTTCTTCGAGTGAATGTCCTTAACAAAGAAAGAGTTAGAATGAAATTCAATAAATACATGGTTATCAAGGCAGAATTTTGATACATATAAAAGATTAGTAGTAATATTGGGAACATGGTAGACATTTTTGAGCTGAAAGGAATGTTGATTAGTTGTAAAAGAAGAATTACCAATAGATGTAATAGGGAGTTGATGAACATTACCTATGGTAACACTGCCAGAACCAGAGTAAGTGGATGAGGAGTCAAGTTGAGAGGCATTAGGTGTAAGATGGTGAGATGCACTCATCTGTGACTGTGTTGGAGTTGGCTAACAGTGCTGAGACATTTGAAGAGGATGCCGAGTTAGAAGCAGGTGGTGCAGGTACATTTAGATCAAAGCCACGATAATAGTGGTAAGCATTGTGACCAGGCCTGAGGCAAAGTTGGCATATGAGGCGTGAAGCATTTGAGTTGAGACGGACTTGCGAAGAACCTCGACCAGAGGAGTAGTTGGACTGAAATGCTTGCTTAATGGGTGAGTTCTTGAAAAATGAGGTTGGCAAAATACCACATTTGTTGCAAAGTTTTGCTGCTCCAATCTTGATTCATGAGCAAGAAGAAGACTAGAGACCTGTTCGAAGGCAATGGGTTTGGTCTTGGATGTAACCGATACCATAAATGAATTGTATTCGGAATTGAGACCAGCAAGAAGGTATTAGACTTGATCACGATCAGAAACCTTCCCAGAAATGGCAGCTAATTGATCGGTGAGGTTCTTGACTTTGAGGATGTAGTCCATCATGGATAAAGATCCTTTCTTGAGGGTCTGGAGTTGTAATCGGAGTTTCATTATGCGAGCATGAGAGGAAGAAGAGTAGATCCGTTGAAGGGCGGACCAGGCAGCAACACTTGTTGTTTGCCCAACGATTTGGACCATAATCTCTTGAGAAAAGGAAGAATAGATCCAGGATTGGATGAGTTTATCCTTCCTGCGCCGTTGAATGAAGTCCGGGTTGAGACCAGTCACAATTGGGAGAGTTTGAGGAGGAGCTTCAGTTGTGTCGTTGAGGAAATTGTCAATGTCATTTGCAAGAATAACGTTCTCCATCTGAGCATGCTAGAGGAGAGTAAGTTAGTTAGAACGATCAAGCTTCACAGGAAGGCCATGGTTGAGGGCCTGAGAGAGAGCAATGAACTATTATTGCGGAGCTGAGAGACTAGAGAATGTTATATTATATTATAATATATTGTTTTAGATGTCTCCTATTGTAATATATGACATAGAGTTATAATATTTAGATATATGAAATTTATCCAAATATGTAACATATTTGGTGTTACAAATTTGTAGCTTCCAAATATTACCCTTTATTGTGTAAATTTGGTGTTACAAAATATTGAGATGAATTTCATAAAGTTATATGTGAAATGGCTGTTAGAAATATGATTTTAACTTCAATAATATGTTTTGGGGATTAGAAAATCATTTGGGAGGGTTTGGAACCGTTTGGAAAATAACACATTTTCAAGTGTTGAAATTGGTTAGTGACCGCAGCTTGTGGGACAGAGAGCAGTAGTCGCGGCCACTGATGTCCCTGGCCGCAGCTATAGGTGTAAATCTGACCAATTTTTCAGTTTTTTCAATCTTTGTTAAACGGCTCAAAAAACTCAAATAACTACTAAATCTAATTTTTAATTCCATATTAATCAAATTAAACATTGGTAACAACCATGGGATTGGTGGAATTTGAAATTCAAAGGGTGTCTCTAAACTCTATAAATAGGAGCCTATAACTCACGTGAAAGACATAACATTTCTATCCATTAAAGTATTTAGCTGAAAACGCCTTGATGCTTGATAATTCCATAAAGCTTTTCCAATATTTGAGAGAGATCCCTTAGTGCTTGAGTTAGGGAAAAATAAGCTTTTAGACAAATGTTTTAAACCTTGTTCAAGTTGGTGATCCACAATACTCTTCACTTAGGTTGTGTAAGTGAGAGTTTTCTTTGTTTTGTTCTTACAATTTCTTCTATTGCTTTTCTTCTTATTTGTCTTGTTCTATTTACTTGTAATTTTGTTTAGAGTTGTAATCTTCTTTTCTTTTGTTTCAAACATTTTTACTTTACTTGTAATCTTTTGCTTAGAGTTGTAATTTTCACTATTCCATTCTTCTTCTATTCTTCTTCTTCTTTTGTTTATTTGTAATTTATGTTATAGAGTTGTGACCTTATTTAATAAATCTATATTTATTTGTATTATATTGCCTAGAATTGTAATATTCTTACCTATTTCCATTGAGGCAATCTAATCGTTCCTAACAGAGAAACCAGTAGTGGAGGCAGGTGGAGGAGGAGTGACTGGAGATGTTGTAGAAGAGGCTTGAGAACCTTCGTTGGTGGCCATGGCGATCAAGAAAGTGAGAGGAAAGTATTTGCAGAAGTGGAGGGTTTTGGCTCGGATACCAAGTTAATGAAATTGGTAAAATGGAAAATCAACAATAATGAGTGAATAATCGAGGTTATGTTATTTATAGAATAGAGAATGTACACAAAATGTAAAGGCGGGAAAACAACATTGAAATAAAGCAAACTAAACTAATATAACAACCCCAACTAATAGTTAGTTAAACTGAACTAAATCTATACATTAACAAAGTGCTACATACATTCTGTATAATGTTTAGGTGCACATATCATTACTTATAGAAAGATCATTCAATTAATTTTTTATTAGATTTTTAAGAAATAGACAAAAATAAATTAATTGAAATTATTTAAAGTAATATTTTATTTATTAGTTTTTATAACAAATAAAATAATTTCCATATATATATATGAAAATAAAAAATATATATTTATTAAAAAAAGCAAATCGTGGAAATTATTAATTTTTTCTTGAATTATTACATTTATTAATATTAGACAAATGATAAATATATATAGGGAGCGACTACAACGCATCTTATTTTTTTACAACACCGGTGCATTATTTTTCTATTTTCGGCATCTGGATAGATATAATCCCAAATTTTTATATGAAAGTGTACATTATAGCTATCTAGAACATCTTACAAATTTTTAAGAAATTCCGAGTAAATTATGGTACCAAAAACATGGTCTGAATTGTCTGTTTTCGGCTTTGTTAACTATTCATAATTTCTTGAAAATTTGTAGGATATTCTAAATACTTATAATGTACACCGTCATATAATTTTTTTTAATTATATCTATCCAGGTACCAAAAATAAAAAAAGATACACCAATGTTCAAAAAATGAATGAGTTGTAGTAGTTCTATATATATATTATACTAAAAGAAAACGAAAAGTGATTCAATTCTTTTTCAAAAAATTCTCACGATTTGCTTTTTTTTTTTAACTTCACCGAGATAGTTATTATTGTTATACCCAGATTTCGAGCCATGTTAATTATGACCTCGAAAGTTGGATTTGCAAATAAGTGGACTCATAAGGTTGGAAGCAAGCTCCAGGATCATATGCCGAGCTTGCAGGATATGGACGATCTCGAGTATGGTGACCTCGAAGAGTTCATGATCTCGAAAGATAGCCCCGGAATCACATCCATCTTCGGAGACAACTTCGGATCAGGGTTCCCGAGCTCGACGCGCATACGATCTCGAACAGATTGGGTGACCTCGGAAGATGTCTCCAGCTCGTAAGGTGACAGGAAACCTGGGAGACTAAAGCCTTAGAGATACGCAGTAACCACATTGAATATCTACAAGTATTATAAATATGAGATGTAATCCTCATTTATTAATGTAAATCCCCTAGAATCGTGGGATATTATTTGATCAGTTATGTGTTTCCTGGTCTTCAGGGACGTTTCCTTTTATATTTGATTATAGGCATTTAAGGCCATTTATTTTATTCACAATAAGAGTAACTACCCAAAATATGTGGGATAGTATTCTGCATCCTTCTCTATAAATAGAGAAGTCATGCGCCATTGTAAAGGACCGAAAATTCTGATCCTTGAGAGAAAACTCTGAAGAATTCATGCTTAAGAATTTTCAGAGATAATCTTGAGTTTAATAACAGAGACTCGTGGACTAGGCAGATTTAACTGCTGAACCACGTAAAAATCGTGTGTTTGATTTGTTTTATTGTATTTGGCCATTATCTATTATTGTTTTTGTGCTCTTCTTTCACTGTTTGACGAAAAACGGCGTCAACAGTTTGGTGCTTTCATTGAGAGACTTAAGCATTCATCCCTGAGAGATTCATGGCCACGAACAATCAGAACACGCCTGATGAAAGTTACCCAAGGCGTCCTGGAAAACAACCAATGGAGAACCCGGATGCTGAGGAGAGAAGTGGGTCTTCTGATTCTCGGGGACCACCGCCTCCACCAAGGGATGAGGACATGTACTACAATCTAGAGCGTTACGTTCCTATTGTAGAACTGGAAAACCGGCAGTTGAAACAGCTGTTGGCAGAGGCCAATAAACGGAATGAGGAGCTGACTAGGATAGCCGCAGAGGTGCAGGTGGCTCAGCCCCCGCCTCCGCGCGAAAACCAAATCCCTCCTCCAAGGGACGTGCATGTTCCTCCCCAGAGGCCCCGTGGGCGGCCACGAAAGGATGCTGCCACAAGGAGGCCGACTCAACCTTCGGCGCCAGCAGAGCCATCTGCTCCTCCTAGGCCCCAGAGGAGTACCCGAGCTCGGGTCCCGCCTAATCCACCTGTGGAAGTGCCTGCAGGAACTGAGAATAACCGAACTCCTGCCGAGGCTCGGACTCAGGTTCCTGGTAGTGCACCAAACGCGACTGACCCATCTCGGGCAAATTCTGGACCCTCTAGGCCGAGGCAAGGGCGACAGCCACCGTCGCCTATACGGTTCCCTCCGTCTCCCATAAGATATCCTTCACCTCCCCGCAGAAACGCTCAACCTGTTCGAGATCAGGATCAAGGGAGTACGAGGGAAAGACAAGGAAATAGGGAGACATTCCAGGAACGGAGAGGCGCACCCTCTGAGAAAAGTCAGACGTCTCGGTCTCGCACTGCGGAGACGAGGCGACATGGGAAGAATACATCACGAAATGACCGATCAATGAGTTTCACCAATGACGAGTCCGGAGAGCCCAGGTCCGTCAGTAATCACGACCGAGGTCGTAAAAATACTGGAAGTCGCAAGAATCGTCATGACCTGCGAAGTCATCTAAATCATAGTAGGGGGAAGGAAGATCAGACAAATCCGGACCTGAAGGATCGCTTGAATAAGCGTAGAGATCCCTCACGGAGACGCGAGCCTGGAATCACGATCAATGACAGTCAATTTCAGACAACACCTCCTACTGACCTAGTCTAAGCAAGGATCGATCAGCTCGAAAAAGCCTTTAGGCTTTTAAAGAATGAACGAGGAAATGGTCGATATGAGGACTCTGATGAGGAGCTCGAGCCGTTTGCTCCACATATTTCCAACACCCAATTTCCTCAAGGATTCCGGATTCCTCACGTCCCAGCGTTTGAAGGAAAAACCGACCCATGTAGTCACCTGAGTACATTCAACACTATTATGAGAGCCAGTAACGTGGGTTACGAGCTCAGATGCATGTTGTTTCCAACATCATTGGCAGGACCTGCCAAAAGTTGGTTCGAAAAGTACAAGAAACACTCAATAACTTCATGGGAACAGTTGTCTAAAGACTTCAAGAAGCAGTTCCGAGCTATGGTGGGAGTCAGACCAGAGGCATCCACTCTGACCAACGTCCGACAACAGCCAGGCGAAACACTGAAAAGCTACCTGACGAGATTTAATCTGGAGGTCGCCCGAGCTCGAGATGTGGATGACAGTGGGCACCTTATGGCTATCCGAGCTGGTGTTTTACCCGGAAGTGCCCTTTGGGATGACATGCAAGGGAAACCGGTGAGGTCAATAACCGAGTTTAACAGACGAGCGCAAAGGTTTGTCAATGTAGAGGAGGCGAGGTCAACGCTCAAGGCGACCTCGCAGACCGAAACTACAACGATAAATATTAACTCCGCCTCAACCTCGGCTGACCCAGCAGCTCCGCAGCCTACCTCGGAAGATCCCTCAAAGAGGAAAAAGAGCGAGGGAAATAACCCCGAGGTTGAGGGAGGAAAGAAAAAGAAAGGAGAGAGGTATTTCTCCGTGTATAAAGTACACACCGAGCTCAACGAGTCTCGGGAAAACATATACCTGGCTAATGAAAACCAGGTTCCCTTCAGGCGTCCGGACCCAATGAGAAATCAAAAATCTAAGAGGGATTCCAGTAAGTATTGCCGGTTCCACAGAGACACCGGACACACAACTGATGAATGTCGACAGCTGAAGGACGAGATCGAAGGGTTGATCTCGAGAGGTTACTTCCGGCAGTATGTCAAAAACCAGAGTACTGGACAGACTACTACGAGCCAGAGAGTAGCCGTACCTTCGACGGCACAAAATAATAACTCCCAACCTCGGGAAGAAGACAGGCCCCCACCGATAGATGGAGAGGACGTGATAACCATCTCGGGAGGGCCTCATCTCGCAGGAGGGGGCAGAAATGATCAAAAGAGATATGTAAACGAGCTGAAGACAGGGGACGGATCTCCTTATGAACCCGAACCTAGGGCACCGAAAATCCAAAGGATTGAAACATAACCGATAACCTTCACTGAGGAGGACGCTTCCCATGTTCAGTTCCCTCATCATGATCCATTGGTTATTACTCTTCAGCTTGCCAACAAAAGAGTCCGCCGAGTTCTCATAGATAATGGGAGCTCGGTCAACATTCTTTATAAAGCGACCCTCGAGAAAATGGGGCTCTCCCTTCGCGACCTGAAGGCGTGTGCAACTACTTTGTACGGCTTTTCAGGAGAAGGAACTGCCTGTATGGGATCCATTGAACTCCCTGTGACCTTGGGAGACTATCCGGTCTCGGTGACCAAGATAATGGAGTTCGTGGTAGTAGAGTTACCATCTGCCTACAATGTACTGCTCGGGAGACCCGCCCTGGTCGGGCTGGGGGCAGTTTCATCTGTGAGGCATCTGGCCCTTAAGTTCCCAACTCCAAGCGGGGTCGGGACATTAAAAGGAGATCAATTGGCAGGAAGGGAATGTTATAGCATTTCTTTGAGGGGAAAGAAACAAACGAGCGCTCAAACACTCGCTATCATACAAAATAAAGATGGAACAGTCTTAGAAATTGACGAAGAGATCGACCCGAGGATTGAGGAGAAAGTTGACCTCGAACCTTTAGAGGAGCTCGAGGAAGTTGATCCCTCGAAGAAGGTGAAGGTCGGAAAACACCTCCGAGACGAGGCAAAATAGCAATTAATTTGCTTTCTGAAGAAAAACCAGGATGTCTTCGCATGGTCACACTCAGACATGGTGGGGATAAGCCCGAATGTTGCGAGCCACGCATTAAACATAGACAAAAGCTTTCCCCCGAAGCAACAAAAGCGAAGACAGCTGGACGAGGACAGAAAGAAAGCATTAAAGGAGGAAGTTGACAGGTTAAAAGCAAACCATTTCATTAGGGATGCCTTTTACCCTGACTGGGTAGCCAATCCAGTGTTGGTCCCAAAGCCCAATGGGACATGGAGAACCTGTATTGACTACTCGGATCTCAACAAAGCTTGTCCAAAAGACTGTTTTCCGCTGCCAAGAATTGATCAGCTCGTGGATGCCACGGCGGGGCATGGCTTGATGTCATCCATGGATGCATATTCTGGATACAACCAGATTCCCATGCATGCCCCCGACCAAGAACATACGAGCTTCATCACAGATAAAGGGCTATAC